>NC_134718.1:13887280-14190311 GCF_049634645.1 Pelodiscus sinensis
TATTGGTGGGCCTCCAGATCATTTCTTTAGCTGAGTGTCCATACCCACAGAGCCCGACAGCTCCTAATGGCTGCTCCCAGCTCACCACTACCTGCAGCTCCCATTGGCCAGGAACAACAAACTGCAGCCATGGAGAGCTGCAGGGCTCTGTGCCTGTGGACTTTCAGGGTACATCTGCCCTGCATGGGTATTTTGAAATAAGCTAGTCAAGAATAGTTATTCCAAAAAAGCTTATTTTGAAATAGCATGTCTACACTGCAGGGAAGCCTCAAAATTAGCCTGAGGCAGGCTTCCATAATGTAGACGTGCTATCTCGATTTAGAGTCCCAGGAGGCACTGAAGAGGAATAAGTTAGAATGGTCCTGGTGAGGGGCTATTTCGAAATAGCAGAGTAGAGTGTCTACACACGCCTTGTTTCAAAATTGCTATTTCAGAACAGCAGTTATTCCTCGTAGAATGAGGTTTGCAGATTTTGGAATAAGCCATCCATTATTTTGAAATTATTTAGAAATAATGGAATGGCTATGTAGATGCTCACATTGTTATTTCGAAATAAAGCTAATTATCTCAAAATAACAGTGCAGTGTAGACGCATTCTGAGATAAACAGATAGGGGCTAATGTAGCTACAACTAATCAGGAAAGAGATTTTGGAGTCATTATGGATAGTTCTCTGAAAATGTCCACACAGTATGTAGTGGCAGTCAAAAAAGCAAACAGGATGTTAGGAATCATTTAAAAAGGGATAGAGAATAAGACAGGGAATATCTTATTGTGCTTATATAAATCCATGGTACACCCACATCTTGAATACTGCTTGCAGATGTGGTCTCCTCTTCTCAAAAAAGATCTACTGGCATTAGAAAAGGTTCAGAGAACGGCAACTAAAATGATTAGGGGTTTGGAACGGGTCCCATATGAGGAGAGATTAAAGAGACTGGGGCTTTTCAGCTTGGAAAAGAGGAGACTAAGGGGGGATATGATAGAGGTCTATAAAATCATGAGTGGTGTGGAGAAAGTGAATAGGGAAAAGTTATTTACTTGTTCCCATAATATAAGAACTAGGGGCCACCAAATGAAACTAATGGGCAGCAGGTTTAAAACAAATAAAAGGAAGTTCTTCTTCACACAGCGCATAGTCAAACTGACAGCCATCAAAGGGTACATCTTTACTGTAGAGGAAAATTGAAGCTGCCGCTGTCAATGTCAATCTTCCAGGGTTCGAATTAGCAGTCTAGTTAAGATAGCTAATTCGAAGTGAGGGGCACTCTGGTTGATGCCAATAACCCTGCTTTCATGAGGAGAAAGGGAAGTCAAAGGAAGAGTGTTCTTTCCTTGACTTCCGGCAGTGTGGACAGTGCCAAAAGTCAAGTTGAGCTACTTCGACTTCAGCTACACAATTAACATAGCTGAAGTTGCATTAACTCGACTTATCCTGTAAAGTAGAAATACTGATCCATCTAGGAGCCCTTAATTGCCCCTATGCTATAATAAGTTTGCATGTATTATGGAAAGAAAACAGACTTTATTTGAAACTTACAATTTCTGCCATAACTATTTTTAACTTATAAAAGTGTACTGAGATTCTCTTTGAAAACAAAATGCCACAAACAGGAAAGGCTGAAAGGGATGGAACAAATTGCTAATGTCAGTAACAGCGAGACTTATGCCCAGCACTGTATACAAATGAACAGGTGTATTTAACACATATCTTAAATGCAAATAAATACTTGTACAGTGTGATGAATTAGGTTGTTTGGAATGCTGTGCGTCTGTATAATTCTTCCTTGTGAGACAAGCATGAACAATAGGAGAGATCCAGCAAAGCTGATGCATGGATAATTCCCTGTAGTTTCTCATCTTTCCGTGTTGGCAGGTATGATATTAAAGGCTTAATGGTCATAATTACTGCAAGGAACTGAAACCATGAGTGACACAGACGGCTAGTCTAGCTGGAGCTCATTGAAAAATGATTAGGTGAAAATTACTGAAAGATATTAGAAAACAAATGACCCAGACAGTTATATCCGTATAACTCATCCAAAAAGGATTGCCTTCTCTTTGGTTGTGATGGCGAACAATTCACTTGCAAGGGGGCAGCTCCAGCCTCAATCGGGTTTTGATCTGACTCCTTGCTCAAGCAGAAGCTGCTGTCTTGAGTCAGCCCTACTGTCGTGCCAGTCTGTCCATCGACACAATTTGTATGGTGCTCGGAACAGACACGTTTAACTTGGCTTTGACAGGAAGCAAGAATTCCAGTCACCTGGCTTGAGAAAAGATGACAGCAGTGGAGTTTCAGTGAGACTTCATGCACTTGTATAAGTGGCAGAATGGAAAATAAAATGCTGATTCGTGGGGAGCGGGCAGCGGTTGACCTGAAAATGAACTGCTGATAAGCAAAGGGAAACAGTGAGTGTAATATCTTTAAAGGACCCTGTACATTGATTAATTTGCAGGACTGAGCTTGAGTAAGAAAATAAATCCTTTGTATTGTATGAAGATACCTGCCAGTCAATGCAGTGTCTGTTCCTGCTCATCTGAATTGAAACAACGGGATTTCCCTCTGCTGTTTACCTCTTGATCACAAACCTTCTTCCACGCTGGCCCCCATGCTTTCTTTCATCACTGCTCTGGGCAGATGGCCTCAGTTCCCTCTGCGACAGACAACTACAGGGATAAGGCAAAAATATGCCACCAGTGTTACTGTGCTCAACTACCTTCATGGGCTCATTGTGCCAGAGTTGTGATGTGCCCTCACTGTCCTTCAAGAATGACTGAAGTGGAGCCGGTCTTTCAGTCTACACTCTGCCTCAGGAGAAGTCAGAGGGACAGGATCTTTTTACAGCAAGTGCCCTAGCTAATGAATTAGGAGACTCTGAACCCCCTTTGCCACTGTCCTCAATGGGACATAGCCCTTGTGCATTGTCTCTGTTCCATCCCATCCCACTTTCTTTTCCCATCCCACTTTCTTTTCCCATCCCACTTTCTTTCCTTGTGCTGTTGGGTTCTCTCCCCCCCCCCCCCCCCCCCCCACACACACACTGTTTTCTGAAGTTGGTTTGTTTGTTTTTCCAACAGTTTCTCTCTACCACTGATTACTGTTACTCAACATGAACAGTCCCACCACAGGATGGATTTCAACCTAGTTTCACAACTGTCCCAAACTGCAAATTTCATGTGGCTTTGCACACAGCCCTGCCCAATCCGAAGTTAGTTCAACACCAGACCCAGGTTCACTTTATGAACCTTTCAGCTAATACCCAAACCAGCACCAAAGGGAAAGTTGCACCTGTTTGTGGCTTACAAAGAACTTTCTGATCGATAGCTGGGTAGATAAAAAATGGCAGTTTTGGAACGCTGGAGAAAAGCGTTGACTGCCAAATTATTATACTGCAGCTGCTCAACGCCGGGACTCTCACTTGGCTGCTTGGGAGCTGGGGCTGTGCATTGACGTATTGAAACCAGCACAAACGTGCGACATCCAAAGAACTGGAAAAGGGGAGCTTCTTACTTATTTATTTGCATAGGACAGATTTCTGGCAAATGGGCAGAGAAATATGAGATTTGGGACAAGACTGTGCAGCTGGTAGCTACTAGAGCAGTGTATTTTAATTATTTTGAGGGCCTGGACTTCTCCCAAGTACTCTGTAGTAATCTATCTGTCTTTCTCAGCAACTTGTATGAACTAGACTTCTCCCTGCCGGAACAGTTTCATAAGACAGAGCTGCTTGAATAATACAGAAAGTGATGCATGAGTACTTTTGCAAACGGAGCTGTAGGGGTAAGCTGAGGCAGGCCATGGTATCTTGCTGAGAACTGAGTATTCAAATCCTAAATTATTAAGGACAGGCCTGAGAAGCACACAGACAGTAGCTATCATGACCCTGGTTCTCCTGGCAACCACATTCCAAAGGGGCCTCACTTTGATAAGGCCGGTACCAAACAACCATGCTGGATTGTTTTTTATTGTGTGCTTTATTCCTAGAAAATAAGCTTGGATCCCAAAGATCGCGCCAAGGCAATACCACCCCCACAGTAGATGCATTATATTTCCGGCCGACAAAATGACCATCAACATGCCTTTGTTTACTTAGGCTTATTTAGCTTGTAAAGAATAATTATTTGTATTAGTGATAACATGTTTAATTGGTGATGGGCGGGGATCCTGTGTAACCTTCATAGTTCATTGGCTTACGTGCACATCTCATTTCCACTGCTAGACCTATCAAATCACTTCCCCTCTGCTCATCTGCTGCCTATATAATCTAATGTATGTTTTGGTTAAGGCAGTGCTTGCCAGGTTAACCCCTGGTGGGTACTTCACCAGCTGTGTGAACCAATAAATCCTCTGCTTGTTTTCACCTGCACCCAGTGTGTCTGGAATGATTCCCTACGAGAGCGGTGAGTTGAGTTCACTTTTACAATATTGTAACCCAGCAAGTATCAGTGTATTTGGACATCCCCCAGGTATTTGTGAATATTTGTTCCCCACAGCTTCTCAAATATTAGCACAAAAGAGTAATTGTCCAAAAATTCTTAATTCCCTTGGATGCAATTTCAGAAGCAAGGCACAGTCACACTCCTCTGACTAGGATCCAAATCTTGTAGTGGGCCATGGATCATCACATTGTAGAGGGTTTTTTTCTGTATCATCACATCCTCTGTTCATCCTGCATGCAAGTCTCTTTGACTGGAAGACTGTAACATGTGTTTGTGGGGTCCCTAGAACCTAGATGGCATGTAACTGTGCCACTTTTTCTTGAAACACTACAGGTGGAATTTGATTGGCTTATCTAGTGCCTTGCTAGAACTGGGTCTTGGATACAGAATTATTCAAGAGTTTTTCAAGCCTGATAAGATGGAGAAGATGGAGTGATGGAAACAATCTGGAGAGGTGACAAATGAAGGATTTAGTCTGTCTGTTGTTATTCAGTTTGCAATCTGGGATCCTGTTGGATCCTCTTTTGTATATAAAAATAGCAATAGGAAGTGGCTATGACTCCAGCCACACTACAACTCTTCATCGGCAAGAATCATGATTGCTTTAAAACATGATTTGTGTCCACACTCAACATGGTTAATATTTGGAAAGTGATTGTGGAAGTTAGAAGGTTGTTTCTGGGCCAGAGGCATATGCTGGCATGTTACTACTTCCTGGAACTGCACACGCTCAGTTTACAATGTAGAAAAGGCTCTTTTAGTCCATGTGTAATTAGTTTGGCTGATCCTTCTCTTTGCCAGCATTCTGTGTACAGTAGTAGGACATTCTGGGAGTGCATTGTCTCACATGCTGGTTGTGCCACACCATCTCTGAGTGTGGTTCCCAACTGAGGAACCATGGAATAGTTCCACCCTAATTTTCCTAGAAAGCACTAATGGAAACATGGCTAGACACTGTGCTCTGGATACACAACTATGGCTCAGGGAGCAAATTGCAGCATGTACATGATTTGAACAGGGGCTAAGGGTATTTTATGCTTTGACAGGAAGTTGCATCCTGTCCCTCTGCAGACTTGACCACAGCTGTTCCTGATAACTGCCTGCCCTGATGGCGAGCACAAGAGTCTTCCACTTGATTTGGTAGGTCAGAGTGAGTTGGCAGGCAGAGGTGTTTCAGAGAGTGACCTCCTTGTAGCAGCTGGAGTTGATGGTTTGGGTGTTTCTGCTCTGGATAGACTGGAGAGAAATAAAATCAAAAGCAAGGAAAATGGTAATAGCTGTCAGGAAGAGAGATGAACAAGGCACAGACAATTGTTTTAGCTGAAGGCAGAGTGATATTTGATTCCTTATAGTGAAATGACAGGTTTTTGGAGTAGCCTGGATGTGTACTGAGCAGGAGAAAATATTCACTTATCCCAGCCCTGCAAGTGCAGGTGACGGGTAAGGTGGTGGCATTGTTAGTAGCAATACACAAGGGAGGAACTGCTGGGGATACAATGAAAGGTGTCCTCTGATCAGTCCCTCTGGACAATTCTGGCCTGGTTTCAGATCATATACCATAAGGAATAAAATTGCATACTGGTAAGTCAGGTGACATTCAGGGGTACTTACTATAGTACTGCTGGATTTCTTAGGGAGGAGGGTAATCTTTAAAGAGAGTGGTTTAGATCAATATTTGCCAATTTACCATAGCCTAAATGTGACCATCAAAAGAAGACAAGAGGGAAAAAAACAGTGCAAACCTTGAAATGGCTGGGATTTAGTTTGTTGCCATAGGTAACGTTTTCTGTAACCATAGTTTCAGACTCTGCATTTCTGATGCCAATTTACAATACATAAGATCAACAGGGTTGTGTGGAATGAGGGCAGGCAAAGGGGACTGCTGATTTGTGATATGTTCAGATGAAGGATTCAGAGTGCAGGAGAGCCTTTGGGGAAAGACTAACATTCTGAAAGAGGACTAACTTGGAATATACTAGAGCTGGGGAAGGTGTCAGAATGGAGCACTGTTCTTTATCTACAGAACAGATATGGAATTGAAAGAGTTTCCTTAGCTCTGTCCCCTGTCATAAGCTTTAACATGGATGCAGACTGGCCATCGGTGGTTCACCAGGGTTTTCCAGACATGTAATATGGTGCAAGCACAGGCAGCAGTTAGGTGTTTTATCTTGGAGACTCTACAAGTGAAACTGGACTCACAGAGGCTTATGGGTATGAAAAATCACAGCATTAAACACAGCCCCAGGGAGTTCAGTGTATCTGTCACTAACGGGCCCATTTACCAAGAATGCCAATATGGGTGGTGCTTTCTTACATATTCACTGAAGAGCAGACAGTGACCACCAACTCACTGCTTATGGCTATAAAACCTCTGTCAGATGGTAATTCAGTCACTACTTGCTTAGGATGGAGTGGACATGTCTGCTTATTCCATTACTTACACCTAAGCTAACCAGCTCCGCAGAGTTTGATTCTTAAAGCAGCATCCCCGCTTGAACACAGAAATAACATACTATTCCTCCGCCTCCCTTTCCTCTCACTTATGTCCTTCAAAAACAAATGAGGTGGCTGTTTGAACTCCAATAAATGATTGCTCTTGGCAAACAAAGAAATTACAACAAATTTGTCAATAGAAGCTGGATTCTGATTCAACTGGGTGGTAAAAAGGGATAAACAGCTTCCTCTTCAAGTCCTAGAAACTATTTAGTCTGAAGCTCCCCCTAGTGGCTGACATGCACGCATCGCCCCCCCCCCCCCAAATCTAACCATAAGAATAATAATATGTAAGCCCACAATCAAAATGTCAAAGAGGTTTCTTAACATTTGTTTTCAATATTGCTAATGCAAAGGTTGCATTAATTATGAGCATGTTTATTTCCACCCATTTCCTGGCTCAGTCTTCATCAGTTATGATCGATCTTAATGGCAGAAAGTAAAAAGAAAATCAAAACACTGGGTATCCTTAAATGCCATTGGTTCAGTACTGAGGAAACACTATGAACAGCGTAATTAATACCCAGTCACGTCCACAAGGGGATGCCGCAGTCACAGCCTTGCGGGTCGTTAGTTTGTGCAGAATGCTTTCCTTGCCTGCATCATGTTTTACTCTGAACAGTCCTAATATTATGGGTGTTGTTCACAAGGAGTTTTGGTAACATTGATCTATTTGCATCATACCCATGTTTGCGACAATGCTGAGCCTTAGTTTTAGCCACTGCAGGGTTCCTCCACCCTGTTCTGTGTCTTACGAGGCATCATTTCTTTGGAGATGCGGGGCTGTCCTGTTTAAATGTAGGTTCCTTGCAGAATTCTTTCTAGATCAGCTAAAAATGGATAAGTTCCAAATATACCAGCACAAATTTATACAGATACCTGTTGCTAAAAATTATCGGTTGTTCTTTCTGTAGGCTGAATGAAATATCACAAGAAGGGCTCATTCACTCAGGCTACATATAGACTGCAGGCTTCTTTTAGAAGAAGCTTTTTTTGGAAGAGATCTTCCAAAAATTCTTCTTCTGAGAGTGTCCACACTGCAAAAGTGCTTTGAAAAAGCAATTTGCTTTTTCGAAAGAGAGCGTCCAGACAGAATGAAGCAAAATGCAGGACAATGTAGCACTTAATGGACGCTCTCTCGCATATAAGCTGTGATTGCTATGGACGGAATGGGCACCAGGGCACCTGTGCTTTTTCCTCTTTCCTCTTCTTCCAAAAGAACTCCCTCTTCCCCATCCACACACACCTTTTTGCAAAAGAGCTCTTTCACAAAAAGGCTTCTTCCTCGTAGAATGAGGATTACCAATGTTGGAAAAAACCCTCTGTTCTTTTGATTTTCTTGCAGAAGAATGCAATTGCAGTGTAGACGTTCCTCAAGTTTTATTGGAAAAATGGCCATTTTTCCAACAAAACTCTGTCATGTAGACATACCCTCGGTGTGTTCAGTGGCAAAGGAAAATAAAGTAAGGAGAAAGCAATGACAAAAGGGAGGTGAAAAGCAAATCAAAGCAAAGTGGAGATAGACTGCTGTAGTATCTTTCATCCCATTAGATGAGAAGCAGCTTGATGCAGAGACCATGTCTCTTTGTACAGCCCCTAGCACTATAGGGACCCCATCCTGATTAGGTGCTATGGGTACTACTGCTATATAAATAATGAAAACCAAGGCTCTCTTAGTATTAAATTAGGACATGCACAGGGATGATTGAAAGAGAGCTACTTCTGGGTAGAAGTGAGCAGCTTCTTAGCAACCCACATTAAAACTGCCCAACCCTGAAGAGACAAAATGAAGACTTGAAAAGAGCAAGTGAAAGCAGAAAGAGGAAATGTAGGGATGAAAGGAGAGAAATGAGTAGTGTTGGGGAAAAGAGCATGGAGCTGTGTGGGGCAAGTGACACTTGCATGTTGTCCTTAGTGGGCATAAGTTGTGCTGAATGAAGATTTTGTGAGAAGAGTGTCCTTGCCTACCTACTCCCGATTCTAGCTACCTGAGCCTAAATCTGAAGTGGGAAGGGGCAAGGACTCGAGAATGAAGAAGACAAGGAATTGCCACCAAATTTGCATATCTTCTTTCGAAAGAAAAATATAGTCTAGTTGTACCCTGAGAGCAGTGTTTCCCAATTTTATTTGGCCATGGAACCCTTTTCAGCTTTTCAGAATTTCAAGGAACCCTTAGATTAGGAGAGGAACCCACCAATGCATGAAAATCACATTCCTTCCCTAAGACCCCACCCCTTTGAGGCCCCATCCTCTGTTCGCCTCCTCTCCATCACTTAATATCTCCAGCCTTTATACACTTTCACTGGGTTGAGACAGGAGGTTGCAGGCTCTGGGCTCTGGGATGGGAATGAGGGATTTGGGTGTGGGAAGGGGTGAGAAGTGCAAGTTCTGGGAGGGAATTTGGATGCAGGAGAAGAGGATGCTGGCTTGGGAAGGGGGCTTCAGGCTGGGGAATGTTGGGCTCAGATGGAAGGTTGGGGTGCCAAGCAAGTCACATGCTTGTGGATGTGAGGGTGCAGGAGTTTGGGTTGGATATGTGAGGGGTGAGGGCCAAGGAGGCTGTAAGTATGATGGGCTCAGGACACAGATTTGCCATATGTGGATGGTGGAGGAGTGTTATGGCAGAAGACTGAGGTTGTGGAGATGCAGGAGTTTGGGGATGTAAGAGACTCAGGACAGAAGGTTCCAGTGTATGATAGGCTCAGATTTGGGGTCAGGTGGTGCAGGAGTGTTACGATGCTGCAGTGAGATGGGGGTTTGGCTCCAATTGGGGGCATGTTGGCTTCATTTTTAAATAAAATATTATGTCAAACTCAAAAGGTTTTAGCATTGTCTTTATTTATGAGAGGGGCGGGGAACCTGTTTTGTGTCAAGGGTCACTGACCCACAGAAAAGTCAGTTGGGGCCACACAAGTAAGATGCAAAAAAACCCCTCCAAAACTCCCAAGTCTCACTAATGTGGTCCCAGCTGTGCTGGTGGGGGCAGGGGACAGGGAGAGGTTGCTGCTGGGTGGCAGGATGCTGGCACAGGTGGCTGACATGGTCCTGCTGGGCACTGGGGTGGGTTGCAGGATGCTGGGGCCGGGGACAGGGTGCTGCTGGGTGCTGGGCAGGGGACGGGGCATCTGGGACCAGTACCTGGCAATCCCGCAGCACCTCTGGGTTCCAGGAAGTGTGCAACTGCACTTCCCCTCCATAAACAGCTGGCGTGTGCACTGCCTGAACAGCAGGGGCTGTTGCACCCCAGCAACTTACTTCCACTATGCTGTCCTGCGGGGGGGGGGGGAGGGTGAAGGAAGTCCCAGGGCAGAGCACGCTGCCTTCACAGTCAGAGCTGTGCAGACCCGGGTCTCCTGACCTCCTCCTCTCCCCCCCCACCACCACGTAGAAAGGCTGAGGAACTTAAGTTACTGGGCGCCACAGCCCCAGCTGTTCAGGCAGCACATGCCGGCTCCTTTGGGGAGGGGAAGTGCTTCCTCCCCACCATGGATCACGTGGGGTCACCCCTGTCCGGCACCCCCCTAGTGTGCCGGCTGGGAGCAACTGTTCCCCTCTGCCTCCGCCTCCCTATGCCTCTGCATTGCCAGGGAGGAACGGGAAACAAGAGTGCTGTTTCTTTAAGAAACTGGTTAGCTGGCGCTCTCTCTTTCAGAGGGGACGGGCGAGTGCCGGCTCCTCACGGAACCCCTACTTTAGCTTCGCGGAACCCCGCAAGCACCACTTGGGAAACACTGCCTTAGAGACTAACAAATATATATATATCGTATCATGAGCTTTTGTGGGCAAAACCCACTTCCACAGATGAACAGAGTGGAGAAAGGTTTTTTTGGTTTTGTTTTTGTTTTTTGATATCCCAAGCAAAACGAGGGATTTGGTTTCTCATTTAGCCTTTGCAGAGAATGAGGTTTAATTTTATTCTGTTTTTCACATTACATTGGCATAGGTTCAAATTTCTCCAGGATCTACTGACACCAATCAAGGGGAGATGCGTGTCCTTGTTTGAAAGGAGTGTCAGAACATTTGTTTTCTTCAGTATTAAGATTTAACATATGTAAACTTCAATAACAGGACATGGTCTCTCTCTCTGTCATGCTACGCTCTCAGGTGTCACTGGGCTAAGTGAGAGCAGAGTCCTGAAGACAGAGCATAATTGGGGTCTTCTGTTTGTTAATTTAACATCCCCCCACACCCAGCGATAGACATTGATTGATCTGGTCCTTACACCTGAAATAGTAGTACACATAAATGTTGGATATCCTCTTACACTGGCTGCATGATTTGTTAAGATTATGTTCCAATATACTTTCTGTAGGTTCCACTAGTGAATTGGTACTCAAAAAAGTTGTGAGAGTATAATAGCTGACCTTTTGCTTTCCAGCTTTAATTATTTCTCCTCTTTAGTCTTTCCTCAATAGCTTGGACCAAGTTGGTCTTTTACATGTCCTTAGCTCCAAAATACAAGGCTGTAAGGGTATGTCTACACCAACCCCCGAGTTTGAACTAGGGAGGCTAATGTAGGCATTCGAAGTTGCAAATCAAGCTCACAATTTAAATATCCCATGCTTGATTTGCATCTTCCTGGCCGGTCGCCACTTTTTGAAATACACAAGTCCAGACTAACTGCCCGCGACGCAGCAGGGACCCAGTATTTCGAATTAAAGCCCTAAATCGAACTACCTCTTATTCCTCCTGCAAGGAGGTTTAACAGGGAGTTCGATTTAAGGCTTTAATTCAAAATACCGTGTCCCTGCCACGTGTAGATGTGGGCAGTTAGTCCGGACTTGTACATTTCCAAAAATGGCAACCGGACGGGAAGATGCAAATCAAGCGTGGGACATTTAAATTGCGGGCTTGATTTGCAACTTCGAATGCCTACATTAGCCTCCCTAGTTTGAACTAGGGGGCTAGTGTAGACATACCCTAAATGTGGCTACCACGACAGGCAAATTCTTGCATATGGTATGATATGCCTATGCCTCTTTTCATTAGTGCCAATTTCCTGATCCCTTTCTCATGTCTATTCTCAATGAAGGGATATGAATGTGTGTTTGACGAAGGAATGGGGAGCAGGAACAAGAATATAAATTCTAGACAATGAAATCTCACCTCAATAAAAAAAATGCCACAAAATACACCCAATTTCTGATACAGTTACTTTTGTTTACTAGTATCTTACTCCACAAAGTTGACTTACTACAATAAGGTAGTATTCAAGGTGAGTAAAGATTTCAGAAGTTGACACCACAAATTACCATGTGTATACATGGAATGTGGACAGTATTTGCGGCTAAAACAAACCCAGTTGTCTATTTTGGTGTTTCTCAAGGTGGCTGCCCTGTGTGTGTGCTTGTGTGTATATTGTGAGTGCCCACACATCTACATAAAACTTATACAAACTGCAATGAAAACTAGATGTTCATAAAAATACGGACTTCTTCAACAGACTCTCTAGAAGCAAGACAGTGAAGTAGTTTTGAAAGTGGATAATATTAAAGGAAAATTCAGCTGTTATTTTGAAAGCGTTTTTATTCCTTTGTACTTTCTCAAAAGACAACTAAGAGAATTCTTGATGAAAAGATCAAGGATATTTAAGGGGATGCATTAGAGGAAGTGTCTTCTTTCTAGAGTAAAGTACCCCATACTTCTTTGATAGGATTTGAGATGTATAGAGATTTAGATATCAAAAAATCGGGAGGTGAAGATTCTTCCTTGTGTTTTCCATCAAAGCTACTTAATTCTAGAGATTTCTTAATGCCGTTTTTGTTTAATTGAAAAAGTGCTGTGTTCTAAGCAAAAGCCATTTGTCACCTTGCACAGACATGTATGGTTGCACATTCTTCAATCCTAGGGGTATGTCTACACTATAGCATTATTTTGAAATATCTTCTTTCGAAATAGTTAATTTGAAATAAGTTATTTCGAAATAACGCATCTACATACAAAATGCATTTCGAAATAGCAATTTGCTATTTCAAAATAGCGCGTCCACACTGATTGGATGCTGAATCGCATTTAAGGCAGCTGAAACCAGTTCCAGCAGGGCATCAGGTTAGGAATTACTTTGTGTGGCTGCTGCCTGAGGCTTGTGCTTAAAGGGACCACCCTGGACAGCTGGTTCTCAGCTTTTCATGCTTGCTTGCCTACCTTGCTGAGGGACAGCAAAGCATTTTTGTCTCTGTCTGTTTTGGTTGCCCTGACTCGGGATACCACAGCACTCGTCACCATGGAACTGGAGCTGCCCCTGGGCATTCTGGTGCTCGTTTTGGACATGTTGCTGCAAGCCTAGCTGTGCTTTCTGCAGGCTGCCTCACAGAATCTGCTGCTGCTCAACCTCCACGTCATCCTCCAGACCCTCCTGGGGGATGGGGAGGAGTAGCTGCAGCTCCCAGACGTCAGGCGTCTGGACACCTGCAGCGACTGGTAGGACCACATCGCCCTGAAGTGCTGGGGAGACCCACAATGGACCCAGAACTTCACGATGAAGAAGGACACCTTCCTGGAGCTCTGTGAGTTGCTCGCCCCTGCTCTGCAGCGACAGGGCATGTACATGAGACCCGCCATTCCCCTCCACAAGCATGTGGCCATCGCTCTATGGAATCTCTCCACGCCGGATAGCTACCGATCTGTAGCAAACCAGCTCGGCGTGGGGAGATCCACCATCGGAGCAGTGCTCATGCAGGTATGGCAGTCTCCGGCCTCTGTGCCTGGTGTGGGAGGGAATAAGGAGGTGATGGGCTGCCCCAGGGAAAAGGGGTGGTAGTAGTGCAAGTCCCCTCCACGGGAGGATTTGGTCTGTCCCACCCGCACTATGGTCTGCCTGCGGTGACCAGGATTGCAGGGGGGGTTGCTCCTGGGAGTGGGGGCATGGGGCAGTGACGAGGAAGGAGCACTCTCAGCCACCCTGGCACCCCAGTGACTCTTGGTGGTTTTGCATGTCCCTCTGCCGGTGCTCAAGGCCATCAACAGAGTGGTGCTCCACAGAGTCATCCACCTCGCTGATGTGGATGCAGTGATTGAGGGGTTTGGCGCCCTGGGCTTCCCCAACTGGGGGGGGGGCAATCGATGAGACGCACATCCCCATCCATACCCTGGACCACCAGGCCTCCCTCTACATCAACTGGAAGGGATACTTCTCGTTCAGGTCGTGTCTGACCACCAGGGCCAGTTCATGGACATCAACGTGGGCTGGTCCAGCAAAGCACACGATGCACCACAACTCCTCCGTGTGCCAAAGGCTGCATGCCGGGACTTTATTCCCCAACCACCACATCAGGGTCAGGCACGTGGGCGTGCCTGATGGGGGATGTGGCCTATCCCCTACAACACTGGCTGATGAAGCCCTACAGGGGACACCTCAATCCCTCCCAACAGGACTTTAATGCCAAGCTCGGCAGGGCCTTCATCATGGTGGAGGGAGCATTTGGCTGGTTGAAGGCCTGTTTTAGATGCCTCCTCACCTGCCTGGACCTATCCGAGTGGAATATTCCACACGTGGTGGCAGCGTGTTGTGTGCTGCATAATTTGTGCGAGAAGGAGGGGAAGACTTTCCTGCCAGGCTGGATGGTAGAGGCTGACCACTTGGCTGGCCTGTACATGCAGCCCTGCACTGATGCCAGTTGGGAGGCCAGCAGGGGGCTGTCTGTATCTGGGAGGCCCTGCGGGAGAGCTTCCACCCAGAAAAGGACTAAAGTCTTCCTGGTGTGCCCCACTGGGGGCTTGTGCCTCATTTCACCCTCACATCCTTTCACTGACCCCTCCCTAACCCCCCTCCCCATTAAATAAAGACACGTGTTGACAAAAACAAACTCTGTTTATTGAACAAAACTGGGGGAAATGAGGGCGGGAGAGGGGAGACGAGAGGGTGGCAGAGGGGAGGGGTAAACCTGGGAGTAGGGAGTTGTAAGGGGGAAGCAAGGGGAGGAAGGGGGAGGAGGAATTCAGGGTTGGGGGTATTGCTGGTCCACCTGTCTCCCAGCACTGGGGATGCGGGGGCCTCGGCGTCCCCGGGGCAGAGCGGGTATGGAGGGTGGGACAGGTGGGGGGGAGGAAGAAGCGGGAGGGGGAGCAGGAGTGGGAGGGAGTGACAGCTGGGGCTGGAGCAGCAGGAGGCAGCAATCTCTGCACCAGGGTCTGCAGGTGGTCGGAGATGGCACGGCCCTGGGCAAGCAGCTCCCACCAGCTCTTCCGCTGCAGATGCAGGTCTTAATGCACCCAGTGGTTGAGGGTTCAGTGCTGGCCTCTCAGGATCCCCAGGTGCTGCTGCTGGTACTCCTCCTGGTTGTGGGTCAGCCTGCTGGCCAGGGTGCAGGAGGCTGTCCTGGGCTGGGTGGTGCACCCTGCACTTGCAGCTGCTGCAGCTGTGAGACACAAGAGAAGTGGTCAGTTCTCCCTGGGGACACAGTGGGTGAAGCCCAGCCCCCCTCTGCATGGTGAGGACAGCAGATCTCCGCACCATCGGAGTCGATGTGCTTGCATACAGGCCATACAGCTTGCATTGCTGGCCCGGGACTGCACCTATGCCCCTGTGCTGTATCTAGTGTGGGAGTGGGGGAGAGGGGAGATGTGCCTTGCCGCTGTGTAGAGGGGGCTCATGGAGGGAGGGCATCATGCAGTGTCCCTCCCTGTCATGTGCCTTCATACATACACATGCATGGGTAACAGGCCAAAGCCCCTGTGTGGCAGCCATTCGAGGCAACACGCCCCCAGGGTGGCATGACACATGTACAGATTGCTGCATGCTCCGTGGTCAGCAAGGCCACCACGCATGGTCCCTGGTCTCTCTCTCTCACCCCATAAGGGGACAGTAATGGCACTCACATGTCGAGGCCTCCCCGGCCTCGGATGACACTGGCGACAGGCTTGCTGGGACGGCTCGGGGGTCCTGGGTGCAGGGCATGCTCCCTCCAGGCTCCTGTGGCTCCTGGCCATCCTCCTCCTCCTTCTCTGTGTCATGGACAGCGCCCTCTGCCCCAGGGTCGATGACCACCTGGGGGGCACGCACCGTCCGACCCCCCAGGATGTGGTCCAGGGCATCATATTAGGGGCAGGGGTCTGGGTCAGCCCCTGGTTCAGAGCTGTCCCCTGAGATCCTGGCATAGATCTGCCGCAGCTCTTTTATTTTCATGCATACCTGCTCCAGGGTGTGCATGTGGCTTTTTATGGCCAGGCTGTCAGCCATCTGCCTGTAGCTGGCTGCATTCCTGCATCTAGTGCAGAGATCGTGGACATTGGAGGCCTCCCCCAAATCTCAGTGAGGTCCATGATCTCTGCACTAGACCAGGAAGGCGCCGGCCTTTTGCAGCCCCTGGCAGGCTCCTGGGAGCAGCCAGCCTGCTCCTGGGGAGTGGTGGAAGGCTGGGTGCCACGAGGTTGCTGGCTTATGCTGGGCCAGGTGCACGGACTGCTGGCTCTGGGCTGGCAGGCTTGCAGCTGGCACAGGCACTGTGGCCAGAGTCTACCCCTTTAAGGGCTCTGGGGCTGTTATTTTGAAATAACTTTGCTGTGTAGACATATCCTATGGAATCCCAGCTTAAGCTGTTAATAGTAAGATCATGTACAGAAAAGTTCATCTTCTGCTCCAGAAAGAATTCTGTACAAAAAGTTAAACACTCTGCAGAATTCTGTATATTTTGTCCATAAATAAATGCAGAGGTTCCAGCATGGCAGTGGGGAGAAGAGTGATTTGCCCCGAGCTCTGCAGTGTATCTTCACCAGCTACTCTGGCACCTGAAATAAGTATGCACTGCTGGGGAGGACTGTATGACTCCTTTTGTGGCTTCCCTTTGCTTCCCCTTCATTTTCTGCAAGGAAGCAAAGAAATGTTCAGGGGACATGAATTCTGCATGTACACAGTGGCACAGAATTTGCCCTAAAAGTAAAGCATTTCCCAACCAAACAATAGAATGATTCAAAGTTAACCCTGGTGTGAAACAGCCTGCATTCTACTTCTACTGCTGTTTGGCTTTGTCATAAATCAGATAATATAGTAAGAAGTCTATTAGCAGCCAAAACACTGGTGTAGCATGTATAGACAGCAAATTTCTAGAAGATCTACCCTTTGCTGCTGATATTGCTGTACTGAGCAACATCCAGAAAATCTACAAAAAGAGCCAGACAGCCTGGCAAAAACAGCAGGAAGTCAAGATCTGCTATGTCTGAACAATCATTCTCGACACCCTACTATCAAAGAGCAACCTCACACTGCAAGACAGAAACATAAAAGACAGTAGAACATTTCATCTATTTGGGCAGCACCATTCTAGCCAATGGAGGTATTAAGAAGGAGGTGACATCAAGAATAGGAAAGGCTTCCACAGCATCCATTAAACTCAACAACATCTTGGAAATCAAAGTTAAACAACCCAGGAATAAAATGAAGAATTTGCAGCTAAATGTTATTTGCTTTAGCATACAGCTATGTGAGTTGGAGACCTACCAATCCCTTAGACTAAAAACTAGCCACCTTTGATAATATGTGCCCATAAAAGGCTCTGGGCATTGTACGGAAAAACTTCTTCACCAACAAAGAAATCTGAGAAATCACCAACAGCGAGTCTCCACCAGAATTATACGGAAGCACAGAGCAAATTCGAGGCACGTTTTCTGGCTACCAACACGCAGACTGCTACATGAAGCTGTTGAGTGAAACCAACTAGTTTGAGAAACAGAGGGTGTCCAAGAAAAATCTTCAGAGGAGCCCTTAGTAGTGAGGGCAAAACAGTTGACCTTGAAGAGCAGGTAGAGACAGCAGCAAATGACAAAGATGAATGGAAAACTATTTTTCAAGACCCGTTTTCACTGTGGCTTGGGAAGGATGTAATGGAATGTGTGCTGAGAGGTGAAACATCACTTTCCTGACTACAATGCTGCTGATGTAACTTTACTTCCTTCCACCATTAGCCTCCCCAAATTTAAGCCAGATCCTGCTTTGTCACTGCAATTTAAATCTTCAAGAATTCCATTAAAGTTAGTATGTTTATTCTGATATAGCCAAAACTGAAGACAGTTTTGAAGCACGAATGTGAATGTTTTTTATGTATAAATGTAATGGACTAAATTAATAAATATGCTTTAAAACTTTGTTTTTGATTTATCTGTGGGTCAGCTTCTGTTCTGTCACAATGGTGTTTCCAGAATTACACCAGTCTAATTGTTGACGGATTCTGGCCTTAATCATTTTGGCTTTCAGATGCACACTCCGTCCCATATGGGGCAGGTAGTGGCTGTGTGGATGCCATCATTGAGTCTTTGGGGGGAGGTCTCAGATTTCGCAACCCCCACAGTCCAAAGCCTAGGGTGATAACAATAGCCCCAGGGTCCAGGGCAACAGGGCCTATCAGCCTGAATCAATTAGGGTGGCCCTTGAATACAGGGCAGTGTGGCCTAACATTCAGAGTCAAAATAGCAGTCTTTTGGTGCAGAGAGACATGGCCTAACACCAATACATAAACGGCCACCAGCAGGGTAGTTTGCAGCCCCAACGGAGGGCCCAGGCTCACCCAATTCTACCGGGCCCCAACCCAGGACCCTGAGTTCACCTAGGCTGTGTCTAGACTACATGCCTCTGTCGTCAGAGGCATGTAGATTAGACACATAGGCAAAGGTAAATGAAGCCGCGATTTAAATGATCGCGGCTTCATTTAAATTTACATGGCTGCCGCGCTGAGCCGACAAACAGCTGATTAGCTGTTTGTCGGCTCAGCGCGTTAGTCTGGACGCTCCGCGCCAACATCAAAGCCCTTTGTCGGCAGCCCCGTTATTCCTCGTGGGATGAGGTTTACCAGGGCTGCCGACAAAGGGCTTTGATGTCGGCAGGGGAGCGTCCAGACTAGTGCGCTGAGCCGACAAACAACTGATCAGCTGTTTGTCGGCTCAGCGCGGCAGCCATGTAAATTTAAATGAAGCCGCGATCATTTAAATCGCGGCTTCATTTACCTTTGCTAAACAAACAAATCTACATGGCTCCATCGATGGAGCCATGTAGTTTAGACGTACCCCTAGGTTGTAGATACCACTCACTCATTCCTCCTGGGTCACTTCCTACTGCACTCAGTCATGTGGGAGACCTAGAAATCTCACGATATCCCAGTTCCTCAGTGTAGGTTGCTCTTTGGGGCTCTGTTAGTTTTGGAGATTTATTTCGGTCTTCAGAGTCTCCAACTTCTGCTGCCTAGTGCAGGGTATGCGCACCCCACCACAATATTGTAAACGGCTGTTGTATCATTGAGCTCTCATGATCTTGTCTTTTGTTTGCTACACCAAACTGGCATAGTTGAAAGAAAAAATATTTATTCTTTTTTTTTCTTTATTGTCTCTGTTTTAGAGCCACAGTGTAAACCCTGGGCCAGTGAATGCAGCCTTGCCAACACTCACAATTTTATTAAGTTTTTCATGGTATTTGCTGTTTGACATAAAGCCCAGCTCCTGGAGACAAGCGATTACATGGCAGTCCAGGGATTTCATTTCTAAATAGAAAGTTTCTATTCCTGGTCCTTGCAGGATAAAGCTCGAAAGAATGACTCCAGTGTAGCACAGAGTCGCAAAAACCAGGAGGCAAATACAAAGATCCAACCTTTATTTATTTAAAAAAAAAACCCTCCTGATTGTTGAGCCTGACTCATGATTTTTGAATGTTTGCAGTTGACAAAACTGTGGAGTGGTTTGATTTGCAAAGCATTTTGTGAGTGGCATTCCTGTACAGAGGAGTATTTGATGCAAGTGGTCTCTAGGTGTTAGGTTCCTCACCTCTGCTGTAGGCTGAAATTCACCTCTATGTAGAGACCTAAGGCTTGGGGGCCAGATGCACCCCCCGGCTTGCCTGATTCCAGCCCCCAGGCTCAGAATTCCCCCTCCAACACTGGGGAGCACAGTGCTCCAGTTGCCCCACTTCTTACTTGTGTCTGGCCCCTGAGTGATTTTTCTGCTTGTCATTGGCCCCCAACTCAAAAAAGTTTCCCCACACCCACCCTACAGGGATCATCCCATCACTTTAAGTCATCTCAAACATATGTTCAGTTGTTCTCACGTTGCTGCTTGATTTCTCGTATCCAAAGAGTAACTGCTATGTCAGTTACTGTGATTTTTCAGGTTGAAAGATACAGTATAGAAGGACTTGACATGAACCAGAGCACTGGCAGTGGAGTCAAAACACCTCAAACCAATGTGGCAAAATATGAGAAAAGTGCTGATAATAAAGCCGTTGATGTTACCTTTCTCCTCTAGCCAGAGACAGAAGGATATTTATTTATATTGAGGATACCTAGTTTATTGAGCCAGGCAGAGATCAAGTTCCCCTCCTTGCCTCCCAGATTTGACTTCAGATGGCACATAATGCAAAAAAATATTAAAAAGGATTGCTTCGCTGTATGATGGCCAAGAACTTCCTTTTGCACTAGTTTCTAAAGGTAAGATGCTAACTTGTCCTATATGCCCTTGTAGGGATGTAAAGACTTGAAGTGTCCTCTTACTACCCTTTGCTGGCAGATAGCAGTGCTGGGGAATGGGAGAAGGTGTAGGCCTCCTCTATCACATGCCAAACATCATATACAACAGGGCTACTCAACATGCAACCCGTGGGCCATATATGGCCTGCAACCCTTTTGTGGCCTGTGGTGCAGTTTTGGTTTACACAAGGCTCAACATGCAGCCTGCGGATGGAAGCCAAAACAAAAAAGTAGTCAATATAATGATCTTCTGTTGATATGCATTTTAGGAGTTAAATTCCTGGACTGTCATTGCTCATTAAAAGTGCTGTCATATGGGTAGAAATCGGGTAAATATTGCATTTTATTAATAGCAGCAGAACTGACTTAAATGGGGCCTGTGTGTTGTGTAGTCTTGCTTTAATCTTTGTATTCGTACCCATCAGCGTGAAGCAGCTATTTGCATATATTTGCATATATATTTGCATGTATATGCAACCGCACTTAAGTTGCGGCCCTCGGCATGTGCTGTGAATATCATTGAGGCCCCCAGGGCTTCCAAAGTTGGAACAAATTAGGATATCCAGGAGCAAAATTGGTCTATCCAGGAACATCTTCAGGAGCCTAAATACAGTCTGGAAACCATCAAAACACACCGAAATCATCAATAATGGGTATTGTCTTTCTTTATAGTTAGTCTGAATTGTGTCCTAATTCCTTTAAAATGGTCCCTTCATAACCTGTGGATGTAAAGGAAATCAACCTCAACATGATCAAAGAAGAAAACATCCTACATCCCAGTTGAATTAATACACAATTGTTTCTTTATCCAACTGATACTTTTGATATTTTGGAGTTCCTTATGTATTATTTTTCTTGCAGGACACAACAGCCAATATGGAGATGCATAACAAAGCTAATGTATTTTGTTTTCTTTAAATATTTGGGAAGAGAAACACTTTCTAGGAGAGGCATGTAAAAATTTTCTTCATCCCCTCCACTGCTCCCTTTTTGGGGAAAAATATAGATTTTGTTCAATTTTTGCTGATTGTTTCACTTGGAAGACTAAACCTCAAATGTCAAATCAGTTCATGTTGGTATTTTCTACATGAAACACTTCGATCTTTCATTTCAGAAAGATGTTTTGTTTCTGAATTTCATTCAATGTGGTTTAATTTTTTTTTCCAAACCTTGAGATTGAAATGGAAGAGCTGTGTCTTTGGGGGGGTTTCTTCCATTTCAATTTGCTGAACATTAGGAACATTTACATGTTTGCTTGATCTGAAACATTTATTTTCAGGGGGTGAGTGTTTCAGATTTGCACCCAAATCAATTATTCAGTAATTAGTTCAACACTCTAGCAACTTTAAAACGTGTCTAACTCTGCTTAGCTATGAAATCACAAAAAATGATGGAGGAAATGAGAATTTAGAAAAGCTCGATTTGTTTTACATCTTTCATTTGTTAATAAAATGCATTCATCAAATAAATTCACAACTTTAATGACTCCTTATGTGTCCCATAAATTTAAATAAATGTTTCTTGAGTACAGCTGACATATCTCAAAGGCCATGATGAGATGGAATGAGAATTGAATCTTAATCATGTTTAGCTATTTTAAAGCTGAGGCACGTATACCTATGTATTCAAGCAGCTGGGAGACTTCATTAAAAAGAATGAATGGGCAAGGAAGATATTCTTAACATCGTAGGCCCGTACAATAACTTTTTTTTTCTTTTTCTTTTTTTTTGTAAGTGTGAGATATTTCAACCTCCTGTATGCCTGGAAAAAAGAATTATGATACAGCAGGCTATTTGATATTCTTCATATCTAGAAAGCTTTTTCTTTTCTTTTGGGTTGGAGAGTCATAGATGCTGGTCTGAATTGGTTCATGCAACACAAGTTAAACCAGACTGGTGATCATCATAGATGTGTTGCAACAGTAAGAGCCGTGCTTTAGTATGGCTTGCAGGTATGGAGATTTGCCAGAGTAGATCTCCATACTTTCCTTTGCTTTTTAACCCTGGTGGAGGTTTAAGACCCAGCACACACTCATCTCTTAGGAGGTTTAGTTGTGCCAGTAGTAGATGGTTGAACTAAATGTACTATATGACTGTGACCCCTTGTGTAACTCTGTGAATGCACCCCATGCTGCTGTGAAGATTATATAATCTAATCTAATAAAAGGACATGACTAAATAATGAAATCATGGCTTTCTTCTGAAAAGTTAAAGTGGTGCACACAATCATGAAGTCAAATTTAATAGCATATTCCCTTTGAACTCAGACAGCAAACAGTGTAAAGGTAATATTTTCAAAAGGAAAACTTACAGCTCCTGATTGATTATTCATTATCTCCTTATCATAATGTATCCTTACGTATAATCTGTTTCATACTACACATCTCTTGGAACATATTACACTTAGGGTTCCAGACTAAATTGACCTCTTATAATGTCAGCATAAGAAGAGGGTTTCAGCTGATTTGCCACTCTGTTCCATCAATTTTACACCATGCATTTCTGCAATCAGGGCAGTGCACAGGCCTGAAACTGGAATACCACTATTTTGAATCTGGTTTTAAATATCCCAAACAAGAGGTGTCACAAAATACTGCTTATTACCAGCGCAGTGCATCAGCAAACACCTGGAATGCAGAGTTCTCTTACTTTGGCCATGTCTTCACTTACTGGAGGATCGATGTGCTGATAATCAATTTTCTGGGGTTTGACTTAGCAAGTCTAGTAAAGATCCTCTAAATCGAACACTGAAGGTGCCCCTGTGAGTGCCAGAACTCCTCACTTTTGTGAGGCATAAGGGAAGTTTATGGCAGCATTTCTTCCATCGACCTCCTGCTGCAGAGATGGCGCCAAGCTCAACTTAAGGTATGTCGACTCCAGCTATGTTATTTACATATCTGGAATTGCATACCTTAAGTCAGAGGTTCTTAACCTTTTTACCTTCACACCACCCCTGAAAGTGAACTCCATGTTCTCACCCCCCTGGGAGCCATTTTGTGCACAGCCTAGCCCCACCTCCTCACCTAACAGGAAGCTAAGGGGTGTGGCTAGGACTATAAGAACTCTGCCAGGGAGCTCAGTCGGGGCCCAGCCTCTGAGGGAGACAGACCTGCCCAGAGCTCCTGGCTGATGAGGCTGAGACCTGGCCCGGGCCTCCCACAGCTGCCTTCCCTCAGGCCAGCAAAGGCTTCCCTGCCTGGGCCGCCAAAGCCTGGCCAAACTGGCCAGCAGGGCTACCCTCTGACCTAGAGGAACCCAAGGCTCTACTGGTGCCTGGCGATTTGGAGGACCGGCCTGAGCTGAAGGCCCCGCTCGAACCCTGAGGCCTGCCTGAACCCTGAGACCTGGCGAACCAGCTGGATGCAGCCGTCCGAGCTAATTCCCAAGTCCGACGGCTGGTGGCGCTGTGGGGTGAGTGAACCCTGTTACAATGCCTAAATGAATAATATGAGCTTTTTACTTTGAACCTTTTCCTAACAAATTTACGTAATATTTGAAGATGAAGTCGACAGTGCTCGTGTACTGTTATTGTAGTGTGTCCTCACATAGGCCTGATTGATTCACGCTGCTATTGTAGTGTGCTGATCTCTAGAAGTTAATAAGAAATTAATGTTTATAATTTTAATTCATAATATTAATGATGAAGAAATCTAAACTTCAGAATTTTATCCAGTGAGAAGGCAATTGCAATACATTTTCTGGGAGGCACCTCACACCTTCCCTGTATCCCCTTCACACCTCCCCTGGGGAGGCGCACCTCACTGGTAACGAACCCCTGCCTTAAATTGACCTTCCCCTTGTAGTGTAGACCTGCCCTCAATCACAGTGGCAGATTTGTTCTTGTTGATGCCTTCAGCTGAGGGAGCTGCCCACATCTTCTGCTGTAACAGTTTTCCTGCAGAGTGAGCAAGAATAGACTAAAAGTAATTCTGCATGTTGCCAGAATTGAATGAGGCACAGATGGAAGTTATTTTCATCAGAGGTGTGAACAGCAGCTTACACTGCTTCTAAAACTTTGTACTAAAATATTTCACCTTGGGAATAATCATCTCACTTAATCTCTTCTGTTTTGGCTGGAAATGGAGTCCTGATGGTTACTCTTTATAGCTAATGGCCTGCTAAGTATCATTAGGACTTCCCTTAACTTGCAGTAGTGGAGAAGCGTAACCTATTTAGATCAAAGAATGAGGTTTTATTCTGCTTTAACTCTCCTCTGTATGATTAAAGGCCACATCAGATAAAAAAGCCAGGGAAGTAGTGAGCAAGGTATATTCTGTCCCAGGTGTGGAACCAGAGGCTAGATCTGAGCTGAAATAGACCACATCATC
This sequence comes from Pelodiscus sinensis, assembly GCF_049634645.1. Taxonomy (NCBI): domain Eukaryota; kingdom Metazoa; phylum Chordata; order Testudines; family Trionychidae; genus Pelodiscus; species Pelodiscus sinensis. The sequence continues at coordinate 13,911,982 of NC_134718.1, forward strand.
CAGTAACCACTAAAACATTGGTAAGCATCACCACCTGTGTGATTAACCCTACTCATTTGGTATCCAATAAAGCCAGGGCTTTAATGTCAGGCAATATAGATAGTATATTTGGGTCATGCCTGAGGATGACCCAAATTGTACCAGCAGCAGCTGTATAAGAGATGCTCCTTCCTCATTTCAAACAAAGCATTTTGGGGGTGATTGAAGGAGTGTGTGTTTTGGACTCTGACTGGGTAGTAGGTGCTTAGAAAAGAAATTGATAGGATAAGCTGCAGGGAATGCAGCAGATGGAACAGGCAGTGATCCAAATAAAACAGTACTTCCTAGGATAGCCAATCTTCCCGGATCGGCCTGGAGTCTCCAGGAATTAGAGATAAATCTTTAAAAATAATGATGTGTGCAGAAACCCCAAATTGGCAACACAACATGTTCTGAGGAGCAATTCAAACCAGTGAGGGGTTTGTCACTACCTGCCCGCTAATTCCAGGTGCCTGAAATGCCCTTCTGCTCACATCCTGGATAGCAACAGCCAGCAGATACTTGAAAACTGTTATCATGTCCCCTCTTATTCTTCTCCTTTCCAGAGTAAACAAACCCAGGTCTTTCAATCTTCCCTCATAGCTCATGTTTTCTAGACCTTTCATCTCTTCTGCTCTTCTCTGGATCGTCTCCAACTTGTTCACATCTTGCCTGGAATGTGGTGCCCAGAGTGAAGCCTCATCCGCTCAGAGTAGAGCAGAAGAATTTCTTCTTAGAATCATAGAACCATAGAGCTGGAAGAGACCTCAGGAGGCATCAAGTCCAGCCCCCTGCTCTAGGCAGGACCAATCCCAACTAAATCAACCCGGCCAGGGCTTTGCCAAGCTGAGACTTAAACACCTCTAGGGATGGAGACTCCACTACTTCCCTAGGTAACCCATTCCAGTGCTTCAGCACCCTCCTAGTGAAATAGTTTTTCCTGATATCCAACCTGGACCTCTCCCAAAACAACTTGAGACCATTGCTCCTTGTTCTACCATCTGTCACTACTGAGAACAGCCTTTCTCCATCCTCTTTGGAACCTCCCTTCAGGAAGTTGAAGGCTGCTATCAAATCCCCCCTCATTCTTTGCTTCTGCAGACTAAACAGACCCAAGTCCCTCAGCCTCTCCTCATAAGTCATATGCTCCAGCCCCCTAATCATTTTGGTTGCCCTCTGCTGGACCCTCTCCAATGTGTCCACATCCTTTTTGTAGTGGGGGGCCCAGAACTGGACACAATACTCCAGATGTGGCCTCACCAACGCTGAATAAATGGGAATAATGACATCTCTGGATCTGCTGGCAATGCTCCTCTTAATGCAACCTAATATGCCATTAGCCTTCTTGGCTGCAAGGGCACACTGTTGACTCATATCTAGCTTCTCATCTACTGTAACCCCCAGGTACTTTTCTCCAGAAGTACTACTTAACTGGTTGGTCCCCAGCTTATTATGGTCTAGATCTTTGCAAATTGATTCCCTAATGATTTGCTCCATTATCTTTCCTGGTACAGAAGTTAAACTGACTGGTCTGTAATTGCCTGGGTTGTCCTTATTTCCATTTTTTTAATAGACAGGCACTACATTTGCCCTTTTTAAGTCTTCTTGATAATAGCTAATGGCTCAGATATCTCCTCAGTCAGGGTATGTCTACACTGCCACCCTAGTTCAAATGAGGGTGGCTAATGTAGGCATTCGAACTTGCAAATGAAGCCCGGGATTTAAATATCCCGGGCTTCATTTGCATGTTTCTGGGTGCCGCCATTTTCAAATGCCCCGTAGTTCGAACTACCTGCCCGCAGCTACAGGCGGCACAGACTAGTTGTTCTAATTAAAGCTCCTAAATCAAACGACCGTTATTCCTCCTACAAGTTCAAACTAGGGTGGCAGTGTAGACATACCCTCAGCTCCTTGAGTATTCTAGAATGCATTTCATCAGGCCCTGGTGACAGGGAAAGGCAGAGCATGGTGTTGCATCCCAGTCCATCTAAGCTAATAGTCTGTCCTTCATCAATTTACCTAATTCTTATTTGAACCCAGCTATGCATCTGACCTTTGTGAGGAGTTCCACAAGTTGGCTATGTTTTGTGTGAAGAAATACTTCCTTATGTTTGTTTTAAACATGCAGACTATTAATTTCATTGGTTGGCTTCTGGTTCTTATGTTATAGGAGGAGATAAATAATAATTCACTTTGTTCATATCCTTCTTGATTTTTTCCTGTGCATTGAGCAGATGTTTTTAGAGAACAATCCACAATGATTACAATACCTTTTTCTTGCCTTACTAATTGTCCTATTAATGATGGACAGTTGTGTTGAATATCAGTGAGGCAGTCACAGGTTTAAATATCCTGCTAAGGATGGATTGTTGTGTAGACTACACGGGAGGAAGTCACAGGTATACGACAAAATTTATTACATGTGTTAACACTTTATTATGTGACTATGTTGCCACTTTTCATTTAAATCGGTAACACAACTTAATCAATCCCAACAGGAGAATTGGACTGTAGATTTTGAGTTTGAACATTTATTTAAAAGAAGAATGCCTTCTGATATGCCAGGCTCATGAGTCCTTGTCACAACTTAGCTCTATGGTGACTCAATGAAAGATTCATTGATATGCCTTGATTTTTATGTTTTTGAAACCTTCAACTCACTTTGACTTCTGACTGAGAGTTTCCTAGTGTGAAAAGGTTGTTTTGGATGCCGCTGCATCTGCAAAAAAACAACTCCTGACAGACACTTTTCTTGCCAGGGAAGGTTAATTGCTTTATATTGTACTTTCCCTTTGACGTGCAGGAATAGTGTCATCCCATCAAAGAGGGTATTTTCCAATGCAGTTTTCATGCAAAAAAGAATGTTATCTTTAAGCATTTAAAATGAGATTTTCAACTCTCTCAAGAGCAGAAATCTTCCCTTTATATAGTTAGCTTTGTTCTTTGCATAGATTTAGCCCTTGGTTACTGACAGTTCAGTGAAAGTTTTCATGTTCTTGGCAAGCTTACTTGATTAAATATTTCAATACTCTTGGAATGCTCCTTCTGCTTACATGAAATAGCTGTGTGATTGTTGGCTGTAGCTCATGGTAACCACCTCAAAACAGACTTGAGGGCTGCGTCTAGACTGTCATGATTTTCTGCAAATGCTTTTAATGGAAAAGTTTTTCCGTTAAAAGCATTTGCGAAAAAGAGCGTCTAGATTGGCACGGATGCTTTTGCGCAAAAGCACTTTTTGCGGAAAAGCGGCCATGCCGATCTAGACACGGTTGTGCGCAAGAAAGCCCCGATGGCCATTTTCGCCATTGGAGCTTTTTTGTGCTGTCGACACTGGCCCTCTTGCGCAAATTCATTTGCGCAAGAGGGCTTTTTCCCGAACGAGAGCAGCATAGTATTTGTGCAAGAACACTGACAATCTTACATTAGATCATCAATGTTCTTGTGCAAATTCAAGTGGCCAGTGTAGACAGCTGGCAAGTTTCTCCGGAAAAACTTTTGCGGAAAAACTTGCCACTCTAGACACAGACTAGGTGTTTTCTCACAAGGAAGCAGAAATCATATCCTGCATATACAGTGCCTTATACATTGGACTGCTGGCTGTACCTTTACAAGCTATTGAAAAGTGTAATGTTTTGCTTATGGAACAATACTTATGTAATGAGGAGCCGAGCAACTGCCACCTCCAGCTTTACATTATTAGAAGGCAAAAGAATACAAAAGTTGAGTAGCGCAGGTGGGACTCTTCTGACAAAACAGGTTTTCATTAGAAAATGCTTGAGAGGGGGCTCTCAGAGCTTCCAGGCTCCCTGCTGACAAGCTGCAAATATGGAGGCTATCAAACTTCTGTGTACCAAGCCTCCCACCTCAGCTGTGGTTCACAGGGTGGCTCTGCTCCAGGGCTTTGACTCCCAGACTCAGTTTCATTTCAGATGTTTTTCCATTAAAGGTTTCAATGATTTCCACATCGTTTTAAATGATGATTTTCCCGGGTGTGGGAAATTTAGAATATTCTGCATTTCATTCTGAAATGGAACACTTTTTTTTTTAGCATTTTGGAATTTCACTAGAATAGAAATTCAGATTCATAACATATGCCTAATGATATGGTAATTGGAGCCAGTCAGGACAGCTGACAACCTGTGCAGATCCCTGGGCCAGGGTGGGAGGGGGCAGTTCCTAAAAGAAGCAGGACCTCAGGAGGAAGGGGTGGGGCTGGAAGCAACCAATCCTCTGTGCTGGCCAGAGTGTGGCATGCTCGTTCCCCTCCCCTCCACACACACATACACCAGCCCTCAGAGCTGCATGGAACATGGGGCATAGGACTCCGGCGGCAATTTAAAACTTCCAGGGCTCTACCCACTGCCATGGTCGCAGGAACAGAGGCTGGAATGCCTGTGCCCCTTTGAATCTCTGGGGCCTGGGACAACTTTGCCTTCCCTGTTGGCAGGTCTGGGCCATAGACAAATCTCCAGTGACTTACGGAGACAGGATTGGCCCTGTGTCTAAGCAGCACCGAGAGTACACATTGCCTCGACAAAAGTGAGATGAGAGACTGACAGGCAATGGTTAGTGTTGGCGCTTTCCGAAGAGCAGAGGCAATAGGGCTGCCCTTCCTGTGTGCCATAGAACTCTCTCTGAGGAAGGGAGACTTGTACACTGTCCCCAATTCAAAGCAGTGACTGAAAGGCACAGTTCAGGCCTCAATGACAGTCCTAGTGTCCTAGTCGATAGTCTCTCTTTCAGTCAGCCATGCTCAAAATGACTTAATGCTACACATGAACATTCTGTCTCAGCGCACAACAGCCATCTCATTTGTCTGCCCGGTCACTGACCGTCCAGCATCTTGTGAAGTGCTTTAGGATATTTTGCACAAAACAAGGTCTGTGAGTACTGCCCATCCGAAACATTGCTTAACAAGACATCTGAATTCCTTTGGGACCTGTTGCCTATGTATTAAAACCATATTTGATAGCTCTCAAATCGGGGAATATTAGGCCTCCATATTGCTTTCTGTAAAATATTTCTGGAAGGATTTGTCAATGTGTTAGACTACCTAGACTTAGGGTACATCTACCCAGCAAAGCGTCCCTTGAAATAAGGTACACAATTTGAGCTACGCAAATTGTGTAGCTTATTTCAAAAAAGCTTATTTAGGAAATTGGCGCTGTCTATACAGTGCTAATTTCTAAGTAAATCACTATTCCAGTGTCTTCCTTAATCCTCATGCAAAGAGGTTTACAAGGAGCTGGAATAAAATGCCAGTTATTTTGATAGAATGGGTGTTCTGTTAAGATGAACAGAACAATATTTCGGGATAACAGTGTACCCTTACAGTGCCAACTGAGTAACCACTCAGATGTACCCTTACAGTGTCAACTGAGTAACCGCTCAGATGTTTAGCATTGTTTGCATACAGTGAAGTATATTAACCACATGTATTTCAAAGGAACACAATGTATTCCCATCCCTTGTTGAGACCTTTAAGGCAATGTGCTAAGCCAGAAGTTAAGAGACCAAAACGGAATGTATCCGTATCTTAAGTGACAGCTTTCTAAATATGTGATCTGTAATTAAATTCCCACTGAAATGAAATGTAATTTGTTAAAATCTTTCTAGAGGGTGCATATTTACTATTGAATGTAACAGGAAATGATCTTCAAATGGTCTGCAAATCTCTGGTATTTATCTAACTGTTTGCATAATGTATGCTTCTGTTTTTTCTGTTTGCCAAAAAGTACCATATGGGAGTTAAATTTTGGTATGAAATTATTGTGCAGTGATGGACTTGAGCCAGAATCTTTAATCCAAACATACCTGAACTATGGGGGAGTCTTTAAATCTTGTCCCAAATGTTGCATGCTGGTCAATTTTATTGACCTTGAACTTTGAAATCTGAACTGGAATCTACAACTGAGTGTTGCATATGGCTGAACCAGAACCCAACACCTCCAAAATCAATGTTTGAAATCCAGATCTCAAATTTTGTGATGTGTTAAGTAGGCCTAAATTAAAGGGTGTAAGAAAGTGAGAACATTACCTCAGTACTTATTGTAAATACTGTACTCAGATGCACATTTTTTGTAGTAGTAACTAAATCTGTGTTTCAGTCATTCTACAGCTGTGTCCCAGGTTTTTCAACTTGGCTTCCACAACCCTTCACCATGTTTTTAGGCAGCCCCATTTTTTTTTGTTTGCCTTTAGGCATATATCTTATTGCTATTCTGGCAATGGCTGTATCTAATAAGATTCTTTAGACATTCAGAAGTGTGGGATTTTAGTGGTTCAAAACAAAGAAATCACTCTACAACTTCACCATTGCCTGTCACATATCTTAAAATTAATGTTAATTGGTCTACATGACTCACATCTGGTGTTGGTGTTGAATTGATTATTCTGGAATTAAGGATGTTAAACTGCAGTTATTTAATCGTGTAGTCGATACAATTTGTATTGACAACACGACTAGTTGATAAGGATCACTGTGCAGAGCCACAGTGGGAGTAGCTCCAGGAGCCGGCTTGAGCTGGGACTGAGGAGTCCCGGCTTGTGCCAGCTCTGGGAGCCACCAGCAAGAGTCCACCAAGAAACATTTCTTATAAAGTAAACTGGACAAATCCCACTTGAGCACACTAGCCCTTCATTCATTTCTTTTTATAGAAGGGCCTTTTCAGTGTGTAAGACCCTGTTGGTCTTTGGCAGTGCACCAGGGAGTCATTGAAAACTGGTGATGTAGTTTGCATTATTCTTTTTTTCCCTCCAGCTTACTGCCTATCCATAAGGTATTAGATAATGTGGTCAAATCTGGCCTTGTCTTCACCAGGAAAAAAGTATAATTTAACAAGTTAACATCCTACTGTAAAGAAGGCAGCTCACTTGCTTTAGTTGGTGCAGATAAGTACTAATGGAGAGTGCAGGCTTTATTTCAACCAATTAACGTACTATATCAGGGGTCAGCAACCTATGGCTTGTGAGCCAAATATGGCTCACTAAGGAGCCGGATATGGCTCTTTTGAAGCTTGAGCCAAGCCAAGCCCCACCCCAATCTATTCCCCCTGCATCAAGGAGTCTGCACTGGTGCCACACCAGGCCTAGGCAAAACTATCCAGCCGTGGATGTAGCAGGGAGCCCCCAGGCAGACTCTCCTGCTTGCCCCTCCCCTGCATGCTGCTCAGAAACGCGGCTGTCGGGACCTTTGTTCTCATAAACTGAGCCGGTGGGGAGGAGATATGATGCTTCATGGGTGCTCCTGCCCCCAGCACAATCCCATTGGTTGGTTCTGTCCAATGGAAGCTGCTTATTTCAAGAACAGGCAGCGTGTGAAGCACAAATCCCCCTTTCCCCTCTGGCTCTTATTCACAGAGCACATGGCCCTGCAGCCTGTAGGGGAGAGGGGAGAACAGGACAGGGCAGGATTGGCTTGGCTCGGCTCCTGGGAAACGTGATGGGCTGCAGTCTCACTGGTAAGTCTCCTGGGCAGAGCCTGCCTCTAGCACCTCAGTTCCTCTGTCCCCCCCAGCAGTTCTTTGCCCCCCATCCCATATAACCCAAACCTTCCGCCCAGACCCTGCACTAGAATCCCCTGCCCCAGATCACAATCCCCTGCTGCCCTAAGTCACAATCCAAACCCCTGCACTGTAATCCCCTGTCCTAAATCACAATCCAAACTCCTGCACCCCAATCCTGTGCCTCAGGTCACAACTGCCTCCTTCACACAAACTCAGTGGCTCCCGACCCCAAAAAGTTTCCCCACCTCTTCCATAAATAAAGACAATGCTGAGCCCCTGTGTGGTGGACATAATGTTTTACTTTATTTAAAAATGTAGCCTGGCCAACAAGCCCCCAGTTGGGGCCCAGCCCCCATCTTGCCGTATCATCATAGCACTCCTGCACACACACATACCAGTCCTGAGCCCATCACACATCTTAAACTCCTGCCCATAGCCCCTCATATCCCCACATCCCCAAACTCCTGCACCCCACATCCCCAGTCCCCTGCCATAACACTCCTGCACCCTACCCATACTCCAACCCTGTGTCCTAAGCCAATCATACACCCAAACCCCTGCCCTGAGCCCCTCATATGCCCCAACCCATACTCCTACACCCCCACGTGCCCAACCCTCTGTCATATGATTGACAGAAGACAGTCTGAATGCACGCACAAAGCTAGATTTGACCAGTTACAATGTAAACTTCAAGAAAATGCAAGAAAGGATGCAGCAGCAGAAGTTCCATTAAATAGTCTGTGAGTACAATGTTTCATTTATGGTGGTATTAATCATAATGTCAATTATCAATAATATTAAGTTGTATATTATCAATCATGAAAATGGGCATTCTTATACGGCTCTACCACTTGTTCTGAATTTTTATGTAGTTTGGCTCTTTGGTTTGAAAAAGTTGCTGACCCCTATACTAGAGCTATGATTGCCTAATCTTCTTTTGTACCTCATTAGATAAAAAGTTCTTAAGGGCCCTTTTTTAACTTCTGTAGATCACCTTCCCAGTGTGGTATGCTGTGCCATCTCGTGGCACTGACACCACTAACAGACAGAGTAATAAGTTTGCTCCACATACAGACTTAGCTAATAGTCAGCTGACATTTAGCTGTCAGCAGATAAGATGCTGGACCTTTGGTCTGACCCAGTATGGCCGTTCTTATGTTCTTAAAGAAATTCTTCTGAATGATCTCTATTCCAGGAGAATATTTACGTTGACTTATTGACATTATCAGTGAAATCCCAGGATATCGACTGCCAATGTGCAATTTATAAATGGTTAAATTGTCAGCTGCATTTCATATGTTCATTGTTTTAACAGAGGTTCTTCATACATCAAAGCTGCAGTGGGTTCAGTTCCTCCTCTGTCTTTTGCAATGAGAAAAATGTAATTCTTTGCACTTTATCTTTTTATTGTGGATTAGAAACCTATGAACCCATTTACTATAATGTGAAATATTTCTTGAATAAATAAGAGCTCCTATTTACTTTAAATGAGGATAGCTGAGAAACCAAAGTTCATGTTGCTTAACTTGTACTGTATAAATAGAGCTTATACTACATTATTCCTGTGCCTGTTTTCTTTTAATAATCCAGGAATTGCACAGTAAGTGATTGGATGTTACATTTGCTCTCTTTTTTAATTTTGTTCTTTAATTATAAAGTTGTGCATCATTTTTTAAAAAGCTTATAATGGAAATGTAATTGAAATATTTTATTTATGTATATTAAAAGTTAGAATTCTGTTTATTGCCACATTATTCATTTGCATTCTATGTACACCAATTCACTTATGTAGAGCTGAAAAAATATTACTTTCTTATAAGCAAGTTTCTAGGAAACTTAAAGGATTGTTTACAGGCAACCTGATTGGACCTAAATGAAATGTGCTGGGGTTTTTGTGTCATGTTGTGGGGTGTTGAGAGCAGGACAAATTCCAGATTTTGATTAAGATGTGAGTAAAGAAGAGTTAAAAAATTCATTTATGAGCTCTGAAGTGCTCATTAAAATATAGCAATCTATAACAAATATTCTACAAAGGAAGACATTTTAGCATTCCTTTATATAGCCAATGTGTAGTACTCCAACATAAAGAGCTTACTTGCATTCAAAATGCCAGTACGGTCATTCTTTTAATGTTTTACACAGCCTAGAATCCTACAATGCTGCTGCTTCCATTATTCAACACTTTCGTGTTGGTGTTAACTCTGGTGACAATATCCAACTCAAAATCTGCTCAGGTTGTCCAAAAATTGGAACACTATCAACGTGCTCCGCGTGGGTTACATGAAATTGTTGGAGAAAAAGGCCCTATAGGGCTACCAGCACATCCAGGTATAGAAATATTTATTTACAGTTCACCGGTTGATCTGATTGTAGTTTAAAATATAGATAAAGTGGATGTACAAGTCAAATCATATAACTTTGCAACTTGAACAAAAAGATTTGTCAAGCATGAAAATCTGAAGATCCTTAATTTATGGTAATTATGAAAACATTGATTTTGAACAACACCACTAGTTTTATTTCAAATAAAGGATCAGTTACAATTTGAATCTGGGTGCTTTTAAATTGGTAATTTCCTTTAGAACCTTTTACCGCCAAGCCACCAGTTCTTAATCTGATCCAGACCAGTGGTGTCTAAAAAGTGTTACGTGCTAAAGTCCTCTGGTCTATGTGAAACAACTTTCTTGTTTCCAGTGCATTTCTTAGTAGATAAATAATACATTTCTGGGTGGCCAAAACTGGAACAGGTTGGACCTCCCTAGACCAGCACCATCAGAACCTGAGTTGCCCCAGGCCAGGGAACTTGCCAGACCTGGGGAGGTCAGTACTCAGTTGATGAAAGAGAAAGAAAGACAGGAGGAGTATTTCCTTTTAGAAATCGGCAATGGAAGCATAAAGAATTAAGGACTAGAACAATTAGATTTACAAAAAAGCAAACTCCCCCTTAAGTTCCATATTTTCAAAACCATGCACTGTGTGCTAATTTTTGGAGAAAATTCAATTGCACATGTCACAATGATTGTGCTTAATTTCCTGAAAATTTTGACCCAATTCTGGATGCTGGGCACTTACAAATCTGGTTCCAAATTTTTTTTTTAAATTATGGCTTCATCTGTACGTGCTGAGAAACCTTGTCAGAATTCCTTTTGCACTCTAATATTTGGATAAAGAAGTGAACCCAAACCAAACTTCAGTGGATGTTTCAGATATTTCAATGATAAGCAGAGCTATAAAGCTTGGCTCTGCATCAGGATGTGAACTTTTCCCAAAATTTATGATCTTCTTTTTGGTCACTTAAACTTTGTGAAGCTCTAATGATGACAGAAATCGCAAATTCTGACAATGCCTACCCACTCAATTGCTTACTTGCTTTATTTTTCTCTCTTCCATTTCCCCGGATAAAGACAGTGGATTGCAAGCATTTCGATGTTTTCCAGAGCTTCCAGGAATGGATAGATCCCCTGGACCCAAAGGAAACAGAGGTAAAGAAGGACCAAAGGGACACTGTGGAGGCAGAGGTCAGCAGATCACTTCCTTTGAGGGAGGGTAAAGAAAAAAAACGAACAGGGCAGACAGAGAAGTTGTATGTCTGTTTGAACTGTTTTCATTGCATAAATGTTCCAGCTGGGCTTCACTACTTCTGTCTGACAGAGAGCAATATTCACAGATGGACATTGGGGAAGTCAGACTGTCTGGTTTACAGGTGAGGGAAAAAAGTGAGCCTGCTGGGTCAGTACAAGTTAGTCTTAAAAAGAAGCATCCTATCAGAGAAAACATCACAGCAATGGGTGCATGATCCCTAGTTGTGTGGGATTAAGAATGTGCTCCTAAGTTTTGAATTGATCTGAAAAGCCAGCATTGCTGCAGGTGCTAAGTGTACTTCTCAAGAGCAGGTAGTTTCCCTTTTCCTTCTATGGGTGTATGGCCTCAACACCTCCATTTTAAATTTGTATCTTCTCTTCCTAAGGAACCAAGAAATCCAAACCGGTCTCGCTCATGTTACACCTGTGATCATTACTAGTCCTGGAGAGGACTTCTCCAGCTATATTAAAGCTTTTAGAAAACTTTCCATATTTTACTATGACACAATAAGAACAATGCCATTGTTTTTCCCTTCAGAACTCGAGCTTTTTAAAACTAAAATAAGCAATTTGCAAGAAAACGTGAACAGCCTGAAAGCTACTGTCAGCAAAATCCAAAAAGGTAAGAAAGTGCTGTTCATTCCTGTCACTTGGGGTGTGTCTAGACTACAGGGTTTTATCAACAAAAGTGGACTTTTGTTGACAAAACTATACCTGCATCTAGACTACCACCGAGTTCTGTCATCATAACATCGACAGAACTCGGCAGTTTTGTCGACGGTGGTAAACCTCATTCTACAAGGAATAACGCCTTTTGTCGACATAATTCTGTCAACAGAAGGTGTTATTGCATCTACACTGTCCTTTGCGTCTACACTCTCATGTCGACAAAGCAGCTTGCTTTGTCGACAGAACTGGATGCAGTCTAGACGTGCTTTGTCGACAGTATCTGTCGACAAAGCCTCTGTCGACAAAAGCCTGTAGTCTAGACGTACCCTAAGAGATTGGCCCAAAGGGAATAATTGGGCCAATTGTAACTAAAGAAATAAAGATCTAGATCCTTACTTCCTCAGAGATAAAAAGGGTTCTTATCTGGTGTCTTATCTTGGCTTCCTGCTATTTGTTCATATTCCAAACTTCTATGTACTTGCTGGATATTTTAGTAAAGTAGTTCAGTTCTACTGTCTGGGAAATACAACTCCAACACTCTCACGTTTATAGGCAGCCTAGGCAGGTCTCCACTTTGGGGTGATTACATGAGTCCATCATGTGGAAATGGCCCTGGGATCCTGTCCTAAAATAATCCCTCCAGAGTACCCTGGAGTGGAGATGGAGCAGCTTCGGTAGGATCTACTTTGTGTCTGAAAAGTTCTTTGATTGGTTCTGTGACTAAAAAGAACAGCAGGAGACAACCACTCTCTGAAATCAACAGCAGCTGTGGTCTCGTTCTGCTCCTCAATTCCCATTTACTTCATCTGGAGCAGGAACAGGCCCTTGATTCTCACCTATAAGGAGAGGCATAAATTCCAAATGAGATAATATATCATGACAGGAGTATGCCAAATGCTGAATCAAGCACTAGGGGCCTGGCCTCATACATAGTACTGCAATGATGTCCCACACACTATACCTGATAATATTGCAGTATTTTAGCCAACACTGGTTAATTGTATTCATATTTGGGCACTGTGTGGAATACACATTATGCTCTCTAGGACAAAAAAAACATGCTAGATCAGGTACAAATTGATCCCCTCTGGAATGTATGCCATGATTGCTATCCGAAATATTAATAATACAGTGTGAACCTAAACCTGAGATCATGATAGCCAGCAAAATCCATCAACAAAAATAACTTTATCGTGGTCCATGGAACTAGCACCTCTTACTCTACTGTAAAGAATTATGTGAAAATACGTAACTTATATGTATCGTACTTTTGTGCATTTCTAGCTCTTTCTTTTGGAAATGGTGTTAGTGCTGGTGAAAAAATGTTCATAACCCGTGGCTCTGCAGATAACTTTGAGACCTCAAATGCCACATGTTTTCAAGCTGGTGGCCTACTTGCTTCTCCAAGGAATTCTGCAGAGAACAGTGCCATCCAACAAATAGTCGTTCGTCATAACAAAGGAGCATTTATTGGAATAACCGATAGAGAAACAGAAGGCACATTTATGTACATAAGTGGTGAAGCCATCGGATACTCAAATTGGGCTCAAAATGAACCAAATAATGCTGGTGGAACTGAACACTGCGTGGAACTGCATCCTGATGGCAGATGGAATGACAGAACCTGCAATGAAAAACGGTTAATAATCTGTGAGTTTTAATCCCCCTGTCCTTGTGGTTTTCATTAAAATCCATTGGTGCAAATGATGTTGCTACTTAAATAATTCTATAAGCCTGTTGATTTACTGTAGTGTTGCATATTGAATACTGAGCTGCATCAGCAATACAAAGGTATAGATATGCTGAATCTTGCTGCTATTTCTATGGTGGCCAATACCATTTTGTTGCAATAAAGCAATCAAAGCTCTTTGATTTGTGTACTGACCTGGTTAAAACTGCAGAACACTATGTAAGTATCCATTTCTCACATAAATAAAATCAGCTATGATGGCGAATTATTTAAGTCTGAAACTAACAGAGAATATGGACCAGGGATGTGTCTTATGTAAAGGGCCAAATGATCACCATTTTGTTCCACATAGTTCCAGCAGAAAGCACTAGAATGGATATATTAGCTTTATGCATATAGTACAGGATTTCCCTGGTGTTACTCAGGTCCTTAAAAGCAAAGGGTAAGGATATAAGGGGAGCAGGAGTCAGGGCAGGATCTCAGGGATATTAAAGCCTCAGGGCAGAAGATTAGGGATATGGGAGTGCAGGAGTAAGGATTTGAGGAGCTATGGGAATGGGGCTACTGGGTGTGTGGAGGGGTGCAGGAGATGTGTAGGGGCTCAGGGCATGGATCAGAGAGCATGGGGAGATGCTGGTGTCAGGCTTGGGCAGTGAGGAGGGGCTTAGTGCAGGGAAATAGGGATCGGGGAGAATGCAAGAGCTGGCAGGGTCTGTGTTGTCAGGGTAACAGCTCCCTGGGGCAGGCTGCAGTGGAGGCCATACTGACCAGGAGGTGGATACCTGTGGGTGGTCATTACACAGTATAATTTTCCCTACTGACAGCTCCTTTCCTTACTGTGCCATCCCATTGTCCTGGCACAACCAAATCCTGACCTTGCTTTAAGTTAAAGAGGAAGCTGCATATAAAATTGGGTGGTTCTATCTTTCACTGTTTAGGAGGAGTTCTTGAACAAACATATGGATGGACAGACTCATTCACAGACAAACTCTCTCACATATATAGTAGATACTTCTCTTAAAGTGAAGTGTAAGAACAGATATGCAGGATTTCCATTGATCTTTGTTTAGACTCGTTAATGGGTGTATAGTCTGCTCGTTTAGTCATGTTATGAAGTTATTGAAAGTGGGGATTCTAGAAGCTTTTGGGTCATATCTCTCTTGACAGCGTAACGGAGTTTGGGCAAATTGTGTATTATGTCCCATTATTCAGTATTCACACTTTCATGACACTTTGGACAGACAAATTCCCTGCCCCAAAGATTTTATAATTGCAACAGAGACAAGACATGACAAGACAAAACTGAAGGAAGAGTTAAAGAAAATGAGGGGGGAGGCTACTAAATAAAGATAAAACACCACACGGTGTGTTAACACATCTTTGGCTGATTGTTGCTTTTTGTTTAATGTGTTCATTCCATTTAGGCCTATGTAGTTTTTGTAACATTCAGCTTTTAACATTAACAATGACACAAGTATTACGAAATATGGCACCAATATGCAATAGAGAGGAAAGTAAGGCATTCCATGATGACTTGCAAACCCAAGAATGTAAATTCCAGTACTAACTGGAGAGGTATGATAAGGGATAGTCAATGCCTGTGATGTTCTTGTTACTGCCTCTGTTGATGGGGAAAAGGAGATGAAACAACCACATTAACTATTTTATGCCCTACCGTTAGATTCCTGATAAAATAATGACAGTTTTCCAATGGCCTATTATGGAAGTAAGAGGATGTCTGGAAATGGTTATTTTAACGTCTCCAACTATTTTATCGTCTGTCTTTGTCATAAAACACTGTGAGGTAGGCCAATTTCATCAAATTTAGAAACAAAATAGCTGGACAAGTGCATACATCTCTTCTGAGATCTGAGGGCTTGATATATGGACCCATGTATCTAATGTCTGAAAGTCATTAAGGATATTTTTAAATCACTCTGTATAAAGTTTCCACTGATATCAATTACCGTAAATTAGCGAAGATAGCATGCATCCAAGTATAACACACACTCATGTATTACTGGAAGTTTTTCTATTGTATGTAAAAAATATATTAGAATACCAGCGGACGTATATAACCCTCAGGTTTTCGTAAAGAACAACAAACGACCAAAATCTGTGTTGGCTTTTCATTAGGTATAAACATAGCATAGAATAATAGGGTATGGTGAATCATCCTTTCTGTTTATGGTACCACTGAAACCCTAAACTGTCTACAGTACTGTAATCGTCCCAACTTTGAAGTTGTCGGCATTCACCAGTACAGCTATTGCTTGCATAAAAGGCAAAACCAGTATAATTTTGCCAGTCAATTAACATATTATCATAGAACAAAGTCATCAACTATCATATCGAAGAGACTTCTGCCGCCTTCATAAAAGAATCTGGTGGTCTTTGATGTGGTTACCACTTGCCAGCTATAAACATTGAAGATTACGACATCATGCAGCCCGATAATATTGGGTCTTGGTATACTGGTAATGAACCAAAGCTGAGGCTGCTGAGCTATAAAAAGCAATAAGCACTACCCTATTACTGGTATATAAGTTTTAAAAGCCAATTGGCCAAATCTAGAAGAAAACCTGGCAAAGTGGGTTCTTGCACAGAGAGATAGCCAACGTGAGGAAACAAGTCTTTAAAAATATTACTACAACATGATACTAGTAAATGAGTAAAAATCAAATAGCATAACAAGTGGACACATATACCCTGTGGATGAGGGGAGGGTGTGGTAGGGAAAAACTTGGACAACCCACAGGCTATATTCTCTAATTTACGGTACCTGATGTGGTGTTTGAGAAGAGGGAATTGCTTTGCTTTTTGCATTCATAGATGGCCTTGATTGTGCTTATTGGTTTTCCTAAACTGTACTTCAGATAAGTACTTCCTTTAAATTGGCTGAGTTTGCTAGAAGACCACTTACTTGACAGCTTAACTGTCTTTAAAAGTTTCAAATCCAGCAGAAAGAAAGCAAGAGTTTTGTTATTACAAAAAATATGAACAATTCATAAAAAAAATCTTTTGATATATTTTTAGAAATGTGTGTTTGAGTCCATTTGTTCAAGATCTCCACCTAAACCATGGGTTCCCAAACTAGGGGACGTGCTCCCCTGGGGGTGTGTGAAGAAATTCCAGGGGGGCACGAGGCAACCCAGTCCCCCCATCAATTACCCCCTCCCCCCCCCCCCAGTTGTGCTGCTATTTTTGTTTTTTGGCCCCGGTCAGTTCTTTTTTTTTTTTTTTTTTTGCTCAACAAGTTTGGTTGCTATGGGGGGGGGGGGAGCATGAGGGTTTCCCAAAAATCAAAAAGGGGGCGTGATGCCGAAAAGTTTGGGAACCACTGACCTAAACAGTCAAAACTTCTGCTTACCATACTTAAAGCAGTAGAACAAGGACTCATTGAAAAAACCAGTGATGTTGTTTGCATTATTCTTTTTTATCCTCTGTGTTACTACCTATCCATAAGGTATTAGATAACGTGGTTAAACCTGGACTTGTCTTCACCAGGAAAAAAAAATAGTATAATTTAACAAGTTCACATCCTACTATAAAGAAGGTAGCTAACTTGTTTTAGTTGGTCCAGGTAAGTATTATGGGGGCATCCTGGCTTCATTTCAACCAGTTAATGTATTATTGCTGTAATTGCTTAATCTTCATTAGGATTGAACTTGTTCGTTAAGAAATGTTAAGGGCCCTTTTTAACTTCTGTGGATGTAATCCACACACCTTCCCAGTGTGGTATGCTGTGCCATCTAGTTGCACTAACATCACGTCTTACAGAGAGAGTGGTGAGTTCTTTCCACATAGAGCCTTAGCTAATAGCCAGCTGACTTCTAGGTCATGCAGTAGAGGTTCATGCACCAAGCTCCACAGGTCCCAGACTCTATTTTAACCACAGATGACCGGGCTCTCTCAGCATTACATAACCTCATGACGTAAGGGGTCATGTCTAAGTTTGGTTTGAAAAGGCATGAAGAAGTTAAAATGTTTATCCAAGCAACATAAACCACTAGGTCTCCAGAAGGGAACTCCTGCCTGTGTTGTCCGTACTGTTAGAGAGGCTTTCTGATGATGAACTTTTTTTAGTCTTTTCACTTCTATAGGAATAAGGAGTGGTAAAAACAGAGTGGGAAATTCTTTGCCAGGTTCATGTGCATTTGACACATAAAGAGATGGCAAGAAAATGTCTAATATAAATAACAAGTAGTAAAAATTGCTAGCAATGTTGTAGCAGTTTTGGTCCCATTATATCAGAAAAAACAACATGAGTAACAGGTTTGATTGCACTAACTTCTGTTGATAAAAGAGATGAGCTTTCAATGTACACAGAACTCTTATTTACGTAAAACACACAAATCTTTTTGAGCTAGTCTGTGAAAGAAATTCTTCGGTATTATCTCTATTCTAAGTGAATTTTTACGTTGATTTATTGACAGTGTCAGTGAAATCCCAGGTTATTGGATGTCAATGTGCAATTTATAGATGGTTAAATCATCAGCTGCATATCATATGTTCATTGTTTTAACAGAGGTTCTTCAGACATCAAAGCTGTACTTGGTTCAGTTCCTCCTCTGTCTTTTGCCAAGAGAAAAATTTAATTCTTTGCACTTTATCTTTTTATCGTGGATTAAAGACCTATGAAGCCATTTACTCTAAAGTGATTTTTTCTTTTAAGAGCTCCTATTTACTTTAAATGAGAATAGCTGAAAAACCAAAGTTCATGTTGCTTAACTTGTACTGTATAAATAGACCCTCAAACTCATAGTACATTATTCTTGTGAATGCTTTTTCTAGAAAACCAGGAACTGCACAGTAAGTGATTGGCTGTTATATTTGCTCTCTCTTTTAATTTTGTTCTTTAATTATAAAGTTGTGCATCATTTGTAAAAAGCTTATGATAGAAATGTAATATAAATATTTTATTTATATGTATTAAAAGTTAGAATTCTGTTTATTGCCACATTCGTTATTTACATTCTCTTCTCAACTGATATGTGGGGGTGAAAAAAAATCACTTTCTTAGAAGCAAGTATCTAGAAAACTTTTACGATTATGTTTGCATGCAACCTGATGAGATTTGCCTGAAATGTGCTGCTTTTTTGGGGTGCCATGTTGAGGAGGGTGGAGAGCAGGAGAAATTCCAGAAATTAACTTGATTTAGACGTGAGTAAAGAATAATTAAGAAGTGTATTTATGAGCACTGAAGCCACTATAAACCACTACAAATATTTTACAAATTAAGACATTTAAGCATTCCTTTATATAGCCAATGTGTAGTACTGCATCATAAAGATCTTACCTGCTTCAGAATGCTATTATGGTAATTCTTTTAATAATTTTACACAGCCTAGGAACTGGACTATGCTGCTGCTCCGAATAGTCAACACCTTTGTGTTGGTGTTACCTCTAGTGACAACTTCTAATTCAAATCCTGATCAGGCTGTGCAAAAATTGGAACAGGATGAACCTCCTCCGAATGGGTTACAAGAAAGTGTTGGAGTGGAAGGCACTAAGGTGGTACCAGTAGATCCAGAGTTGCTAGGTTAGTCCCATTCCTGGGTCAGACCCTAGCTCAGCCCACAATCTTGCAGTCTAGGTACTGCAGCATGGTTCCCAGACACCATTTGCTGGGGTTTGGGCTTCTGTCCCTCAGCTGGACAGGCGCCCTCTGGTCAGCCAGGGCTGGGTGGGGTTGCCAGATGATTTCAACAAAAATACCGGGCACACTTGACATGACATCACAATTGACATTACATCTTATTGAGAAAATACCGGACATTTCTATTTTCTCATTTCTATTTTCTCAATTTGTTTCCTGAACAGAAAGCTCAAATACTGGATTGTCTGGTTCAAAACCAGACACCTGGCAACCCTACTGGGTAAACGGTCCTCTCCAGCTATCAGCTGGAGTCTCAGGCTACCGGGGGAAGGGAGGCCAAAGAAGTCCCCTCCTTGGGGCTCCTTCCCTTCCCCTACCCTCCCCCCGCCCAGCTGTCTCTGGCAATGCTGTCATTCCTTTTCTCAGTTTTTCTGATGTTTTCCTTGTCTGTTCTGGTCTCATTTCATTCCAACTTCTTCTCCCTCTCTCCCCTTTCTCCCAGCAGGGAAGGCTTTTGTAAAAGGCCCGGTAGCAGCCTCTAGTGACATCAACAGGCCCTATCTGATTTATAGCAGCCCTGTCTCCGCTGCTCCTGGTTACCCTGAAGTAATCTTCTCTTAATTAGCCAGTGCCATTGCTGCCATTTACAGCTGCTTTACTCTCTAATCTAGCCCTCCGCCATGACCCTCTCACACCAGGTATAGAGATATTTATTTATGGCTCACCAGTTGATCTGATTGTGGTTAAAAAAATGGATGTACAAGTCAAAATGTGTAGCTTTGGAACTTGAACAAAAAGATTTGTCAAGCATGAAAAATCTGAAGATCTTCAATTTACATCATCTACATGTTTTGTTAGTCTTTAAGTCACTGCAAGACTATTTGTTGCTTCTTAATTCATTGATAATTACAAAAACACTGAGATGGAACTAGTGGTGTTGTTCAAAATCAAATAAAGATCAGTTACAATTTGAAACAGAGTGCTTTTAAATTGGTGATTTCCTCTAGAGCCTTTTACCCCCAGACCACCTGTTTTTAATCTGATCCAGATTGGTGGTATCTCAAAAATGTTACCCGCTAAAGTCCTGTGGTCTAGGTGAAATGACCTGCTTGTTTCAGTGCATTTCTTAGTAAATAAATAACACTTTTCTGGGTGGCCACAACTGGTATTTGTGATGATGAATAGTCTAGTACAGGCAGTCCCCAGGTTACGTACAAGATAGGGACTGTAGGTTTGTTCTTAAGTTGAATCTGTATGTAAGTCGGAACTGGCGTCAGCCACTGCTGAAACTGATCAGTTTCAACCGCGGCTGAATCTGGACACCAGTTCTGACTTACATATAGATTCAACTTAAGAAACCCAGGCGTCCCCAAGTCAGCTGCTGCTGAAACTGATCAGCGGCTGATTCCAGGAAGCCTGGGGCAGAGCAACTCTGCCTTGGGCTTCCTGTAGTCAGCCGCTGGTCAGTTTCAGCAGCGGCTGACTTGGGGATGCCTGGGGCAGAGCAGCTGGGGTGCTGCTGGGTTGCTCCAGTAGCGCGGCTCCTCGGCGCTACTGGAGCAACCCAGCAGCACCCCAGCTGCTCTGCCCCAGGCATCCTGATTCAGCCGCTGCTGAAACTGACCAGCAGTGGCTGAATCAGGACACCTGGGGGAGAGCAGCTGCGGTGCTGCTGGGTTGGTCCGGAGCGGCGCTGCGGGATCAACCCGGCAGCGCCCCAGCTGCTCTACCCCAGGGGTAGGCAAGAAAAGCCTGGTCTGCTGGGGGGGGGCACTAGCTGCACCCCCCCAGCAGACCAGGGAGACGGGGGTGGCGGGACCGCCCAAGTCCTCCACGGCTTTGCTCCGTCTCCCTGGTCTGCTGACCTGGGGGACGTGGAGCAAAGCCGCAGAGCACGCAGGCAGCGGGACAGTGCAGGCGCGCCACGGCTGTCCCACTGCTGGCATGCTCCGAGGCTTTGCTCCCCATCTCCCTGGGCTGTCCCGCTGCAGGCGTGCTCCAAGGCTTTGCTCCCCGTCTCCCTGCAGACCAGGGAGACGGGGAGCAGTTTTTCTCGGCCCGGAGGATGGGGGCGGCGCATCTGGGTGTCCCGCCGCTCCCGTCCTCCGGGGCGAGAAGCCCCGTTCATAACTGCAGATCCGACATAAGTCGGATCCGCGTAACTCGGGGACTGCCTGTATTGTCAAACCCAGAAAAAGCTGAATTGGCACTGAAGAGACGCAGACCCTCTCAGAGGTGCAGGCAGAGGCAGCGGGTGAAGAGGCATTCAGCCCACCCTCTAGAAGTTACTATAAATAGGTATGCAGTAATTGCACTGTACATAGTATTTATTTGTATTACAAAATCACTTATAGTCCCCAACTGAGATCCGAATACCATCGGATTAGGCACTCTACACAAAATGTGGTGAGAGAAAATCTCCACCCTGAAGAACATGCAAACTCATTAGATGAAAGAGAAAGAAAGACAGGAGGGCTGTGTCTAGACTGGCAAGTTTTTCCGCAAAATCATCTGCTTTTGTGGAAAAACTTGCCAGCTGTCTACACTGGCCGCTTGAATTTCCGCAAAAGCACTGATGATCTCATGTAAGATTGTCAGTGCTTTTGCGGAAATACTATGCTGCTCCCATTCGGGCAAAAGTGGTGATCGGGGCTTTTTTGCGGAAAAGCGCTTTTGCGGAAAAGCGTCCTGCCAATCTAGACAAGCTTTTCCGAAAATGCTTTTAACTGAAAACTTTTCCGTTAAAAGCATTTCCGGAAAATCATGCCAGTGTAGACGTAACTGAGCAGTATTTCCTTTTAGAAGTGGGTAATGGAGGCTCAAAGAATTAAGGACTAGAGTCACTAGATTTTCAAAAAAGCGATCTCCCACTTTAGCCCATATCTTCAAAACAGTGCACTACGTGCTGATTTTTTGTAGAAAATTCAGTTGCACATGTCACAAGGATTGTGTTTAATATCCTGAAAATTTCAACCCAAATCTGGATGCTGGGCACTTACAAATCTGGTTCCAAAGTTTTTTGAAATTATGGCTTCATCTGTACGTGCTGAGAAATGTCAGAATTCCTATTGCACTCTACTGTTTTCATAAAGAAGTGAACCCAAACCAAACTTCTGAGCACTTTTCAGCTATTTCGATGCTAAGCAGAGCTATTAAGCTTGGCTCTCAATCAAGATGTGACCTTCTCCCAAAATTCATAATCTTCTTTTTGCTCATCTAATCTTTGGGCAGCTCTAATGATGACAGCAATCACAAACTCTGACAATGCCTACTAATTCAGTTGCTTACTTGCTTTAATAAAGAAGTGAACCCAAACCAAACTTCTGAGCACTTTTCAGCTATTTCGATGCTAAGCAGAGCAATTAAGCTTGGCTCTCAATCAGGATGTGACCTTCTCCCAAAATTCATAATCTTCTTTTTGCTCATCTAATCTTTGGGCAGCTCTAATGATGACAGCAATCACAAACTCTGACAATGCCTACTAATTCAGTTGCTTACTTGCTTTATTTTCCTCTCTTCCTTTTCCCTGAATAAAGACAGTGGATTGCAAGCATTTCGATGTTTTCCCGAGCTTTCAGGAATGGATGGATCCCCTGGACCTGAAGGAGACAGAGGTAAAGAAGGACCAAAGGGACACTGTGGAGGCAGAGGTCAGCAGAGCGCTTCCGTTGAGGGAGGGTAAAGAAGGAACCCAACAGGGCAGGCAGAGAGGTTCTATGGTTGTTTGAATGGTTTTCATTGCATGAATGTTCCAGTTGGGCTTCAGTGCTTCTGTCTGACAGAGGGAGAAATATTCAAAGATGGACACTGGGGAAGTCAGACTGTCTGGTTTGCAGGCGAGGGAAGTGAGTGAGCCTGCCGGGTTAGTACAAGTCAGTCAGAAAGAGAAGAACCTTATCCTTTCCTTATCTTTGGGTATGGCCTCAACACCTCCATTTTAAATTTGTATTTTCTCTTCCTGGAGAACCGAGAAATCCAAACCAGTATCGCTCATATTGCACCTGTGACCATTACTAGTTCTGGAGAGGACTTCTCCAGCTATATTAAAGCTTTAAGAAAACCTTCTATATTTTAATGAGATGCAGTAAGAACAAAGCCATTTTTTTATCCTTCAGAACTCGAGCTTTTTAAAACTGAAATAAGCAATTTGGAAGAAAATGTGAACTTTCTGAAAGCTACTGTCGGCAAAATCCAAAAAGGTAAGGCAAAGTGCTGTACAAAGAGAGGAAGATCTAGATCCCTACCTCCTCAGAGAGAACAAGGGTTCATATCTGGTGTCTTTTCTTGGCTTCCTGCTATTTGTTCATACTCCAAACTTCTATGTACTTGCTGGATATTTTAGTAAAGTAGCTCAGTTCGACTATATGAGAATTACAACTCCAATTATCTCATGTGTATAGGCAGCCTAGGCAGGTCTCTACTTTGGGGTGAGTAGACGAGTCTATCATGTGGAAATGGCCATGGAATTCTGTGCTAAAAGAATCCCATCCAGAGTACACTGGAGCAAAGATGACGTGGCTTTGATAGGATCTATTTTGTTTCTGAAATGTTCTTTGATTGGTTCTGTGACTAAAAGAGAATGACGACAGGATTATGCCATATGCTGTATCTAGCACTAGGGGCCTGGCCTCATAAAATGTACTGCAGTGATGTTCCCTAACACTCTACCTGACAGTAGTGCAGAATTTTAGGCTAGCCCTGGTTCATTGTATTCATACTTGGGTACTATGTTGAACACCTATTATGGCACTGGGAAAATAAAAACTTGCTAGATAAGGTACAAACTGAATATATGTCTTTACTGGCATCCAAAAAACCAGTCATACTGTGTGAACCTCAAGCTAATATTTTTTTTCCGAGATTGTGATAGCCTACAGAATAAATCAACAAAAATATCAGTATCACACTCTAAGGTCCTAGCACCTGTTTCTCTCATGTAAAGAATTGTGTGAAAATATGTAACTTACATGTACTGTACTTTTGTCCATTTCTAGCTCATTCTTTTGGAAATGGTGTTAGCATTGGGAAAAAAACATTTGTAGCCAATGGGTCTGTAGGTGACATGGAGACTGCCAAAACCACATGTACTAAAGCTGGTGGCCTGCTTGCTTCTCCAAGGAATTCTGCAGAGAACAGTGCCATCCAACAAATTGTAGTTCATCTTAAGAAAACAGCAGTTCTTGGAATAACCGATATACAAACAGAAGGCATATTTAAGTATCTAACTGGTGAAGCCATCAGATACTCAAATTGGGCTCAAAATGAACCAAATAATGCTGGTGGAGCTGAACACTGCGTGGAACTGTATACTGATGGCAAATGGAATGACAGAGCCTGTAAGGACAAACTGTTAATAATCTGTGAATTTTAGTCTCCCTGTCCTTGTGGTTTTCATTAAAATCCGTTGGTGCAAGTGGGGTTGCTACGTAAATAATTCTATAAGCCTGTTGATTTACTATAGTATTGCATATTGAATAATGCGCTGCATCAGCGATAAGAAGGTATAGATATGCTGAATCTTGTTGCTATTTCTATGGTGGCCGATACCATTTTGCTGCAATAAAGCAATCAAAGCTCTTTGATTTGTGTACTGAGCTGGTTAAAACTGCAGAACACTATGTAAGTATCCATTTTTCACATAACAAATAGTTCCCCATCATAGCTGATTTCTTGTAAGTCTGAAACTGACAGAGAACAAGGACCAGGGTTGTCTCTAATTTAAAAGGTCACAAGAGCCCCATTTTGTTGTACAAAGTTCCAGGAGAATGAGACTTAGCTTTATGAGTAAACGAGAAGTGTCACCCAGTGTTGCTCGGGATGGGGAGCAGATGTCAGGACAAGGGCTCAGGCATGTGGAGTACTTGGGGCATGGGGGTGCAGGAAAAAGTGTTTGAACTTGTGGCAAGCTCAGGGAAGGGGGCTGGTGGGTGTGTGGTGTGGTGCAGGAGTCAGGGTTTGAATATGTGGAAGGACTCAGGACATGGATCTGAGAATATGGAGGGATGCTGGAGTTAGAGTTGGGCAGTGAGTAGGAGCTCAGGGCAGAGGCTGGGAGAATGGGAGGGTGAAGGAACAAGCAGGGGCTCCCTGTGGTGGAGGCCATGCTGACCCGGAGGCAGATCTCTGGAGTTTCCAGCCGATAGAAGCTGAGAATTTTTGCAGGGATCAGGGACAGTGTAGGAAGCCTTCTCCCTCCCTTCTCATGTCCGTTTCCCCTCCCTCTCCCTCTCATGCCTGGAACACAGCCACATGGAGCAGCAAGCAGCCTGCAGCAGAAAGTCTGCCTCCGGTTTCTTCTTGTAAGTTCCTCCCAGCCAGAGCCTGCCTCTGGCACTCCAGCCCCTCCCTTCCCCAGCCCTCTGCTCTGCCCTCCAAATAACCAAACCCTCTGCCCTCGCTTGCACCCATACCCCCTCTGGTACCCCAATCCCCCACCCCAGATCACAATCCCCTCCTATCCTAGGTCACATCCCAAAATCCTGCATCCTGTCCCCTGCCCTAGGTCACAACTTCCTCCTTCACCCAAACGCCGTCCCAGACCCATTCTCCCTTCTGCACCCCAATCCCATCCCCCAAGCTCCCTCTGCACCCAGCCTCCATCCTAGACCCCAGAATTCCTCCATTAACATCCTGGAAGAGTGTGGCCCTCAACCACATTCCAAAATCATGGAGTGGCCCCCCTGTCAAAAAGTATTGTCCAAAAAACAAAAATACAACTATTATCCCATCCTAGGAGCTGCTGTAATATGAATTTAAAAAGGAGCCCCCTGTGAAGCTGCAAATAAGGTCTCATGGGAGGCGAGGTTTTGTAAAAGTCAAGTTAAAATCAAAGGGCCAGAATGTTTAACAATTGACATCAATGCGAGTAGGAAGGAGTCCAAAATTCACAGGAAAATAACAGGAAATTTTAGGGTGTAACAGTTGTTTGTTGGCAACTAAACCCATTTAGGCACTGAATTTATTTTTGAAAAGGGGTCATGTAAGATGTACACACAAAGCTCTACCACCCTCCATTTAGACCCTGACTCTTAGCAATGTTGTCACTATCATGGTCCTATGTATCAGAAAAACAAGATGGTAACAGATTCGATGGGGCTAACTTCTGTTGATAAAAGACATGAGCTTTTGAGGTACCCAGAGCTCTTGCTTAGGTAATACAAATCTGTTGGATCATTCTGAAGAATTTCTTTTACACCGTGGCTCAGTCCTTGAGGCGAACTTTTAAGCTGACTCATCGGCAGGGTCAGTGATATCCAAGGCTATCAGATCTTAATGTGAAATGTATATATCTTTACATTGTCAGCTGTATATTACATGTTCATTATTTAGACAGAGGTTCTTCATAAGTCAAAGTTTCAGCTGGTTCAGTTCCTCCTTTGTGATTTGCCAAGAAGAAAAATGCAATTCTTTGTACTTTATCCTTTTTATCATGGTTTATAGATCTGTGAAGCCATTTCCTGGAAAGTCATTTTTTTTCTTAAATAAATAAGAGCTATTTACTGTAAATGAGAACAGCTGAGAGAAACGAAAGTTCAGGTTGCTAAAGGTATTTTATATAAATAGAACCTCAACCTGATACAGGCTAGACCTCTCCCTGACATGGCCCCCGAGCCACCCAGCCTCCTGTCTCTGGCGTCCTCTTTCTTCTTTCCTGTTCTGCTGCCTCTGGTCCCAGCCCCGGGCTGCCTTTGGCATCTGGGGTTCTCCAGCCCTGGCCTGCACTGCCACAAGTGGCCACTTTTCACCATCCTTGCACTGCCAAGGGCCTCCACACTTTTTCAGCCCCTGACTTCACACTGCCGCTGGCTGTTGAGGTTCTTCAGCTCCGAGATGCCAGAGGCAGCCTGGCTTCTAAATTTCCTGGCACTGTGCTGCCACGGTTCTCTTGGTCCTGGTCCCAGCACTGCTGTGAGGCTCCTCCACTGTCCCCCATCCCAGCTGGGATGCTGGCCTCCTGACACTAGGCTCTGGGGTTCTCTGGTCCAGGAGCATCCGTGGTCCCGTTGGACCACGGATGTTGCCGAACCAGAGAGTACTGGTTTTCAGAGGTGCAAACTGTAGTACATTAGTTCTGTGAATGCTTTCTCTAGAAAACCAGGAATGGCACAATAAGTAACTGGAAGGTATATTTGTTCTCTCTTTTAATTTTGTTCTATAATTGTAAAGTTGTACATTTTTGTAAAAAGCTTGTGATAGAAATTCACTTCAAATATTGTATTCATATATATTAAAAGGTAGAATTCTGTTTATTTCCACATTGATGAGGCATACGGGATCTATCGGAAAAGGCTTTCATAAGTGAAAGATAGGCCTCTAGACTACCACTTTTCTCCGACAAAGCTCCGTGCCAAAAAAAAGCATCGGCCATTTTTATGCTAATGAAGCGTGGGATATTTAAATCCCCACTTCATTAGCAATTTCGACTTGACTACTCTGCATCCCTCTTCCGGCAGAGGGGTGCAGCGTAGACATACCCTAAGATCAGTAGATGTAACTGGACTTACTACTTAAATAATTATGTAATCTTGTTGATTTACTATAGAGTCCCATATTCAATACTGTGCTGCATCAGCAATAGAAAGATATAGATATGCTGAATCTTGCTGCTGTTTCTATTGTGGGTGATGTAATTGTGTAGCAATAAAGCAATCAATCCACTTTGGTTTGTGTACTGAGATGGTTATAAGAGCAGAAGACTGTGTATGAAGCCTAGCCCTAATCTTTGAGCTGACACTGAAGGTCTCAGTTCAGACAATGGTGATGTTTGTGCCTAGAAAGCAGGGACTTTACAGCAGCTGCATAGATGTCCTAGAGGAACATCACAATACTCATGATCCAGGGGCAAACAGGCATGCGAAGGTGCGGACTGGGCCAGGAGCCAGGGAGTTGGACTCATGACCTCCTGAGGTCTCTTCCTGCCCTAGGATTCTATGATTCTAGGGGCATGCAGCTCCCTCCCAGCCCATTAACTTTCCCTTTCTTCAAATGGGGTCAGGCAGAGAACTCATTAAAAGTGTCCTCCTGGGGTCATCAGAAACCTGGGAGATGTCCTGGGGGATTGGACCAGCTCCTGGCACTCAGGCATCCTTGTCTGGCTGGCCTACTCCTCCATAGCATCGTCATCCTCCTCCTCTGCCACTCTGCCCTCCTGCAGTCTGATGCCAGACATGTCTTAGCTGGACTCGATGATGATGGTGGGGAAGGTGATCAGCTCCCCCTCCCAGGATGGCATCAAGCTACTCATAGTAGCACAGCAGGTGTGCAGTGCCACCCCAAAGCGATGTCTCTGCTCCCCGGCCTGGCTCAGCTCTTTGACTTTGAGTCTGTGGGAGGCTCTGGAAGCCAATTAGTTCAAATTAGTAGCACCAGAGCATCCGAATTAACAGTATTTCAAATGTACACGTTAGGAATTAGCATTATTCCTAATGAAAAGCAGGGGGACGGAGTCCAAATTTTGTGGCCTGTCATTCCAAAATAATGGGCTTGGTAGTGTGGATGCACGGCTTATTAATTCAACTTTGAGGACGTTATTTCAGACTAAGGTCCTAGTGTAGACCAGAGCTACAATAACGTATGTAAAGCTGCTGCAATAGTCATTCCAAATCGTTTTGCAGGAGAAAGAGAATCATGGCTATTCAAGCTTAGTCTGTGTCTAGTCCAGAGAATAAAAACATGATGATTGTCCAGCCCCAGGAGCCGCTGTAATATGAATACAAAAGGAGCCCCCTGTGACAGTGGTGGATTTACAGTTAGTGGTGCCCTGTGCTCAGCTTCATTTTGGGGGGAGGGGGAGGTCCTGAAGACCCAGTCAAGAAAAAGAACATTCACTCTTCTTGACAATCCCATGTTCCCACTTGAGAAAAATGGGGAGGTCTGGGCCCCCAGAATAGTGGGGCCTCAGATGGAAGGCATGGAGCTTTGTGCCCAGCACAGGAGCAGAGCTGCCATGGTGAGGCTGGAGAAGAAAACAAACAGAGGAGATACCGAGATCTCCATGGCCACAGAAGACAGCTTTGGGCGCCCCAGTGGTCCTGTGCTGGCTGGCCCGGAGAAGTGGGCAGAGGCACATATGTGCTCCACTTGAAGGTGAGGGGGCCACAGCGCCATCAGCCACCTGAATGCCCGCCAAATCCTGGGTTCTTCATCACCTGGCTGCTCTCCCCCTCACCCATGGGCAGCAGCCATTCACCAGATGGCAGCCAACAGCAGCCCAGCAGTACAGGGTCTGGAGGACTCAGGAGGAGGGGGCAGTGCAGCCACACAGCCAGCTGCAAGAGAGAAGAGGCTTTTTCCCACTTCAAAGAGCTGCTTTTCTCTGGCCAGCTGTGTGCCTGCTCTATGCTCTTCCGAAGGCTTCCAGCCCGTATTTGTGCTACTAGCTGCCTCCTGTTGGCTCTCCGAAGACTCCAGCCTCCCTGCTTTCCTGCTCCCCCCTTAGCCCTCTACGCAGAGGGACTGCCCCCTGCAAGAGCATCCATCTCCTGCATGGGAAGGTGCTGGACTCAGGGCTGGACTGCCCAGACCTGGAGGCCCCAAACCTGGGCCTGGTATGTTTCATTGTAAATCCACCCCTGCCCTGTGAAGCTGCAAATAAGATCTCATGGGAGGAGAAAATTTGTAAATTTCAAGTTAAAAAATCAAGGGATCAGAATTTTTAACATTTGACATCAATTGGAGCAGGGAAGAGACCAAAATACACAGTTAAATAACAGGAAATTTTAGTGGTGTAACACTTGTTTGGTGGCAAGTAAACCCATTTAACCACTGAATTTATTTTTTAAATGGGATCACATAAATAAACACACAAATTTTACATCTCTCCATTTAGACCACGATTATGGGTATATCGATTGCGCTTTCATTTCATTATTTTTGCAGGAGCTTCACTTACTGAGGGTGTGTCTAGACTACAGGGTTTTGTCGACAAAAGCGGACTTCTGTCGACAAAACTATACCTGGATCTACACTACCGCGGAGTTCTGTCGACAGTAAGTTGACAGAACGTGGCAGTTTTGTCTATGGCAGTAAACCTCATTCTACGAGGAATGATGCCTTTTTTTGACAGTTATGTTGAAAAAAGGTGCTATTGCATCCACACTGCTTTTTCAAAAGAGAGCATCTAGACTCTCTGTCAAAAAAGCGGTTTGCTTTGTCGACAGAACTGGCTGTTGTCTAGACATTCTTTTTCGAAAGAAGCTTTGTCGACAGTATCAGGGGAATGTTTTACATTTACTTATTTATGCTTTAAAAATAGTCTTTTTTGGAGCCCTGTCTTCCACCATATTCTTCAGCTGCAACATGAGCTAGACAAAGATGCCAGAAAGAATGCTTTGGAACTCTATTTTTTAGAGTTCTGGACTGATCTGTAACATTATCTACACTAGGAAATTGATTGCCTGCTGACAGATGCTGTCAGTAGAGCCTACACGGATACAAAATTAGTATCCGTATCCATATCCATATCTGCAAACACGAGCCACAGGTATTATTTTCAACAATTCATTCATGTGAACCATGCTGGAAGAATAAACATTTTCTTCAGCATCATTGCAGAAAGCAGTCCACTGAGTTTCAGGAACACTTCTTATAAGGTAATCTGGACAAATCCACTAGCCCTTCATTTATTCTTCATGATAGAAGGTCCTTTTTAGTGTGTTAGACCCTTTTGGTCTTTTGCAGTGGGACTAGGACTTATGGAAAAACTGATGATGTAATTTAAATTATTCTTTGTTGCCCTCTGTCTTACTGGCTGTTCAACATGAATTAGATAATGTGGTCAAACCTGGCCTTGTCTTCAACAGGAAGAAAAAAGCATAATTAAACAAGTTTACATTTATTGTAAAGATAGCAGCAAAACTTGTTTTTGCTGGTCCACATGATCACTAGTAGGGAGTCCTGGCTCCATATCAATCAGTTAATGTACTATAGCAGGCATGTCCAAAGTCCGGCCCACGAGCCAATTGCGGCCCGTGTTCCGGTTTAATACGGCCCCACAGGTAATTTGGCAATATCTATCTTCTATGGCCCCCAATGAATCCATATGTATTGAGATGAATACATTGTAAAATCTCAGTTAATGTCAGTTGGTCTAAATCAGTTATAAATATATTTGGACACAACTTGTATACTTGGTGTTATGTCCCTGTTCATATTTTTTTTAACTTAAAAGTTGACAGACAACCTTTATTACCAATAATATGTAATGTACTTTACAATGTTCCTGACATATATTTCAGCTTCCTGGATTTTTTTTTCATCTGGCCTTCAGATATGAAAGGCAGAGTGATTTAACACCTGTTTAGATTTGTCATCCATGTGACGAAATGAAAAGTATGCCGTTTGCAATAAACTTTGCATAAAATAGTTAATTTGCGTTTAATTTTAATGGTTCAAAGAATGTCAGGCAAAATGGTCGGCCCTCACGCATGTTCACTTCATAAAATCTGGCCCTCTTTGAAAAAAGTTTGGACACCCCTGTACTATAGCTATGACTGTCTAATCTTCATTAGGATTGTAACTCAGTAGCCTAGAAATGTTAAGGCCCCTTTTTCTCTTCGTGTAGATGTAACCCACACACCTTCACGGTGTGATGTGCTGTCCATCTTGTGGCACTGAGACCACTTCCAGAGAGCGTAACGCGTTTGTTCTGCATACAGCCTTAGCTGGGAACCAGCTGACATTTAGCTTATGTGGTAGAGGCTCATGCACTAAGCTCAAGAGGTCCAAGGGTGGATTTTGTCATAAATGACCTGCATTTGTCGATATTACATACACGTGGCCTACGGAGTCAGAGCTTAGGTTTGAGGAGGCATGAAGATGTTTATCAAAGCAACGTAAACCACTGCATCTGCAGAAGAGAACTTCCGCATCTGTTTTCAGTGCTGTCAGGGAGGCTTTCTGATGATGAACTTTTTTTAGTCTTTTCACTTCCATACAAATAAGGACTGGTAAAAACACATTGGGAAATTGGCATTATTCCTTGTGGACCGAGGTTTATCAATTTCAAAATAAGCCCTCCGCTATTTCGATTTAAT
The DNA here is from genome assembly GCF_049634645.1 of Pelodiscus sinensis. Lineage (NCBI taxonomy): Eukaryota > Metazoa > Chordata > Testudines > Trionychidae > Pelodiscus > Pelodiscus sinensis. The sequence goes on from NC_134718.1 coordinate 13,944,078, forward strand.
TTCAAAATAATGGAATGGCTGTTATTTTGAAATAATTTTGCTGTGTAGGCATACCCACAAAAAGAGACAAGAAAATGCCTAATATAAATAATGAACATTGTTAGCAATATTGTAGCTGTTTTGGTCCCATGATATCAGAAAAACAAGATGGGTAGCAGCTTTGATTGGACTAACTTCTGTTAATAAAAGAGATGAGCTTTCGAGATACACAGAGCTGTTGTTTAGGTAACACAAACAAAATCTATCTGAGCCATTCTATAAAAGAAATTCTTCAGAATTACCTTTGTTCTAGGTAAACTTTTAAATTGACTGGGTCAGAGAAATCCAAGGTTATCAGCTATTAATGTGCAATTCATATATCTTTACATTATCAGCTGCAAATCACATAATCAATGTTCTGACAGAGGTTCTTCATAAGTCAAAGTTGCTGTTGGTTCAGTTCCTCCTTTGTGTTTTGCCAAGAAGAAAAATTTGATTCTTTGTAATTTAGCTTTTTTATCATGGGTCTATGAAGTCATTGACTCAAAACGTATTTGTTTTCTTAAATAAATAAAAGCTCTTATTTATTCTAAATGAGGATAGCTGAGAAACCAAAGCTCATGTTGTTTAATTTGTAGTATATAAATAGAGCCTCCAACTTGTAGTATTTTATTCCTGTAAATGTTTTTTTCTAGAAAACCAGGACCTGCACAATAAGTAATTGTATATTTGCTCTCTCTTTTAATTGTGTTCTTTATTTGTAAGGGTTGTACAATTCTTGTAAAGAGCTTATAATAGAAATTATCTTCAAATATTGTATTTACATGTATTACAAGGTAGATTTCTGTTTATTTCCACATTATTCAAAGTTTAAGGTTACAGTTTATGTTAATCTGAAAAATAACAGCTGCATGAAACCATGACTATTTTGTTCAGTGTACAACAACATACATCTTCTCCAATGCTTTATGCTGTTCATTTAGGAAATAGAAGTAATTTTATAAATCATTACCAGGTGAGTCGAGGAGTTCACTCTCAACTTAGCTTTGAAATGAAAGATGACAGCTGTAATTGCAAGTGCAAACACAGAAAGGATAATCCAGCTCTGATATTCACTTGCATTCTATCGCCAGTGCACTTGTGAAGGGTTGAAAAAAGTAACTTTCCTGGAATAAAGACTGGTGATTTTTTGTATCAGTTCATGGGGGTGGAGGTTTCAGCAGGGCAAATTCCAGCAATTAGAGGCCCTTAGTTGAAATCTGCGTAAAAAATAGTTACAAAATATTTTTATGAGCACTGAAGCGCTGAATAAAAAATATTTTATAAATGTTTTATAACCTAAGATTTGTTTGTTTTCAGTTATGTAGCCAATGTCTATTATAAATGTCTATTATAGCAACATATGCTATGCCTTTAGACAATGCCTTTATGGTAATTCTTTAAATGATTTTACACAGGCTAGAAATAGAACAATGCCACTCCTTCCAATATTCAACACTTTTGTCTTGGTGTTAGTTCTGGTGACAACTTCCAGCTCAATTCCTGCTCAGGTTCTCCAAAAGTTGGAACCAAATATATGTACAGCAGTTGTGTGTGGACCTCCTCAGAACGGATTTCCAGGAAAGGATGGAAAAGAAGGCCCTAAGAGGAAAAAGGGAGACCAAGGTATAGAAATATTTATGTATAGTACACATGAAGATCTGATTTATATTTTAAAAAAATGGATAAAAACACATGCACAGTTCAAATCATGTACCTTTGGAACTGGCGCAAAAAGATTTGTCAAGCAAAAAATATCTGAAGTTCCTTAATTATTTGCTAATTTTAAAAATAATATGAAACTAATAGTATTGTCCAAAATCAAGTAAGAGTTACAAATTGAAATTAGATACTTCTAAATACATAATATCCTCAAGCACCTAACTCTAAGAATTCCTCAAACACTCTAATATTTGTATAAAGAAGTGAACCCAAACCAAATTTCAGAGCACTTTTCAGATATCCAAATGATAAGTAGAGCTCTAAAGCTTGGATCTGGATCAGGATGTAACCTTTTGCCAAAATTCACTATGTTCTTTTTGTTCACCTAATCTTCATGCAGCTCTAAGGACAGCAATCGCAAACTCTGACAACTCGTACCAATTCAATTGCTGACTTGCTTTATTTTTCCCTCTTCCTTTTCCCTGAATAAACATACTGAATTGCAAGGATTGAGAGGGATGCCAGGTCTTCCCGGAAGGGATGGATCCCCTGGACCCAAAGGAGACAGAGGTGAACAAGGACCAAAGGGAGACTGTGATGGCACAGGTCAGCAGAGCACTTCCTTTGAGGGCAGGTAAAGAAGAAGCCCAACAGGGCAGATAGAGAGGTTGTATGGCTGTTTGAATGGTTTTCATTGCATGAAATGAAATACTGCTGTCTGACAGAAGACGTATTCAGAGATGGACCCTAGAGAGGCCAGACAGTCTGATTTGCAGGAGTGGCAAGGGAGTGAGCCTGCCAGGTCAATACAAGTTAGTCTGAAAGAGCAGCATCCTATCGGAGAACACACCACAATAATGGGTTTCCCTTTGCCTTTCTTTGGGCTGAGGCCTCAACATTTCAGTTTAAAATTTGTATGCTCTCTTCTGGAGATGCAAACCAATGCAAATGCAAACCAATCTCTCTCATGTTCTACCTGTGCTCATTACTAGTCCTGGAGATAACTTCTCTGACTATATTAAAGCTTTTATGAAACCTTCCATATTTTAGTGTGACACGGTAAGAACAATGCCATTGTTTCTTCCTTCAGAGCTTGAGCTTTTAAAAAGTGAAATAAAGGATTTGCAAGAAAACCTGACGGCCCTAATAGCTACAGTGAGCAGAATCCAAACAGGTAAGACAAACAAAGTGCTGTTTGTTCCTGTTAATGAGGGTGCATCCATATAGCAACCGAAACACGAAATAAAATACGCAATTATTTATATGATTTCAATTGCATTTTGAAATCACTTATTTTGAAATTTGGCACATCTGCACAGCATTAAATTTCAAAATATCACGCTATTTCGACACGTACCTTAAAACTTGTGGAACGAGGGTTACAGGGATGCTGAAATAGTGCTTCTGTTATTTCGAAAAATATTTCAAAATAATGGGCGTGTTTAAAAGACATGGGGTTTCTGGTATCCCAAAATAGCCCAACTACTTAGAGGTACCCTGAGAGATTGACCCAAAGGGAATAATTGGGTCAATTGCATCCAAAGAGAGGAAGAGCTAGATCCTTACTTCCTCTGAGTGAATACGGGTTCTTATCTGGTGTCGTCTTATTTTGGCTTCTTGGTATTTGTTCATAAACCAAACTTCTATGTACTTGCTGGATATATTAGTAAAGTAGTTCAGTTCTACTATATGGGAAATACAACTCCAGCCCTCTCATGTGTATAGGCAGCCTAGGCAGGTCTCCACTTTGGGGTGATTAGATGAGTCCATCATGTGGAAATAGCCCTGGGCTACTGTGCTAAATTAATCCCATCCAAAGTACACTGGAGCTGATATGGCGCGGCTTTGGTTGGATCTACTTTGTGCCTGAAATTTTCTTTGATTGGTTCTGTGACTAAAAAGAACAGTGGAAGACAACCACTCTCTGAAATGAACTGCACACGAGGCCTCATTCTGCTCCTCAATACCCATTTACTTCATCTGGAGCAAGAACAGGACCTTGACTCTCACCTATGAGAGGCTTAAATTCCAAATGAGATAAGAGAAGGATGAAAGGACTATGCTATGTGCTGTATCAAGCAAAAGGGGTCTAGCCTCATAAAAAGTACTTCAGTGATGTTTCCAATATTATACTTGGTATTTTAGGCTAGCACTGGTTCACTGTGTTCATGCTCCGGTATTGTGTAGCATATACATCATGCTCATTAGGAGGACAATAACACCAAGCTAGACAAGGTACAAACTGACGCCTCCTGAACATATTTCTTTATTGCTACCCAAAATAACAATACTATTCTAGTGTAACAAAATATATGAATACATGTTAACTGACATGTATTGAACTTTTGCGCGTTTCTAGATCAGTCCTTTGGAACTGGTGTTAGTGCTGGCCAAAAAATGTTCAAACCCAGTCGTTCTGTCGGTGACTTTGAGACTGCCAAAGCCACATGTTCTCAGGTTAGTGGCCTACTTGCTTCTCCACAGAATTCTGCAGAGAACAGTGCCATCCAACAAATAGTAGCTCAACAAAGCAAAGCAGCATTTATTGGAGTAACCAGGATACAAACAGAAGGCACATTTAAGTATCTAAATGGTAAATCTGTAGGGTACTCAAATTGGGCTGCATATGAACCAAATAATGCTGATGGAAATGAAAACTGTGTTGAAATGTTTCCTGATAGCAAATGGAATGACTTACTCTGTAATGAAAAACGGTTAATAATCTGTGAATTTAAATCTCCCCGTCCTTGTGGTTTTCATTAAAATTAGTTGGTGAAAGTGGGCTTGCTACTTAAATAATTCTATAAGCTTGTTGATTTACTACAGTGTTGCATATTGAATACTGTGCTGCATGAGCGATATAAAGGTATAGATATGCTGACTCTTGCTGCTCTTTCTATGGTGGGCAATACCATTTTGTTTCAATAAACCAATCAGACCACTTAAATTTTTTTGTACTGTGCTGGTTAAAACTGAAGAACACTACAAGTTATGTGAGAAATTGATCCTTACATAGTTTCAGACTTAAATAAAAGCAGCTATGATGGGGGCCTGATAGAGAATACGGACCAGGGTTGACTCTTATGTAAAGAGCCCCAAGACCACCATTTTGTTGCACAAAGTTCCAGCAGAAAGAGACTTAGTTTTATGAGTAAACTAGAAGATTTACCCAGTGTTGCTTGGGATGGGGGTGTAGAGGGAGCAGGAATCAGAGCAAGGGCTCAGGTATATGGAGTGAAATGCAAATGCAGACAACCACGTTTGCATGATAACGTGGTTGTTTTGTCTCCTTTTTCCCATCAACAGGGGAAGTAACAAAAAATCACACATTTTAACAACCACTTATTAACTATTTCATGCCTTATTGTTAGATTCCTGATAAAATAGATGGACATTTTTCAATAACCATTTCCTGAAGTCCTCTTATTTCCACCATAAGCTATTTAAACATCTGCGACTATTGTATTGTCTATCTTGGTCATAAAACACTGTGCCGTAGGCCAGTTTAATCAAATTTAAAAATGAAATAGCTGGACAAAGGCTCACACCTCTACTGAGATCTCTGAGGATTTGATGTTTGGACTCATGCATCTAAACTCAGAACAATTATTTCAACGAAGAAAAACAAAACTTCTATGAGTTAGCAATATGAGCAATGCTGAGTAAAGCTCATAATATGTAAAATTTGTGATTGCACTGCAAGTCAACCAAGAGTTCGTGTGATATTTTTAATGAACACAAAAGGTTAATTGCATTGAACATAAGAAAAAAAGGTCATGTCATATACTATTTTGAGATGGGAGTTAGGGATCTTGATGTAGAGCAACTCAATGCTTTGCAAGTTCATCTCTTGTAGAAGGGCTGTGGGTTCCTGATGGAGGGTCTGAGGAAAGATGGCTTGTTCTAGAGTGTTGACTCTCTTCCTTCAGCTCAATCAGATGAAAAGAAATTAAAAGACCTTTCTTCATATTAATATTCTGCATGAATATTTGCTCCATTGGAACGTGCTCCGCACTGTGATAAAGTGTGCAAAGCTGCTGTTATAGTCACTCCAAGACATATTTGAGAAAGAGTATCGTCGCTATTCAAGCTTTGTTTGCATCTAGTTCAAAGAACAAAAATACAATGATTGTCCCATCCCAGGAGCTGCTGTAATATGAACAAAAAGGAAGCCCCTTTGTGAAGCTGCAAATAAGGTCTCATGGGAGAAGAGGTTTTGTAAATGTCAAGTTAAAATCAAGGGACCAGAATTTTGAACAATTGACATTAATGGGAGAAGAAAAAGTCCAAAATTCATAGTTTAATAACAATTTTAGCACTTAAAAAACAACAAATAATCTGGTAGCACTTTAAAGACTAATAAAACATGTAGATGGTATCATGTGTTATCAGAAAAATAAAATGGGAAACAGCTTCTATTGCAACAGCTTCTGTTGATAAAGAAGATGAGCTTTTGAAGTACACATAGCTCTTGCTTAGGTAATACAAACAAATCTTTTTGAGCCATTGTATAAAAGAATTTCTTCAGAATTATCAATGTTCTGGGTGAACTTTTTAGTTGATTTATTGACCTGGTCAGTGATATCCCAGATTATCAGATATTAATATGTAGTTTATATAATTATAATTTGTCAGCTGCACATCACATGTTCATTGTTTTCACAGAGGTTCTTCTTAAGTCAAAGTTGCTGTTCATTCAGTTCCTCTTTTGTGTTTTGCCAAGCAGAAAAATTAATTCTTTGTACTTTAAACCTTAATAAAAAGGATAAAGGCCTATGAAGCCATGAACTAGAAACTGGTTTCTCAGCTATCCCCACTTACAGTAAATAGGAGCTCTTATTTATGTAAGAAAAAAAAATCGAAGGTCATGTTGTCGAAGGTGTTGTATATAAATAGCGCCTCAGACTCATAGTACATTATTCTTGCAAATGCTTTTTCAAGAAAACCAGGAACTGCACAATAAGTAATTGGATGGTATATTTGCTTTCTCTTTTAATTTTGTTCTTTAATGGTAAAGTTGTACTTTTTTGTAAAAAGCTTATGATAGAAATTTACTTCACATATTTTATTTATATATATGAAAAAGTAAAATTCTGTTTATTTCCACATTATTCAGAGTTTAGTTACATTATGTTACAGTTCATGTTAATCTGAAAAATATCAGTCATGGTTTTATGCAGCTATTTTGTTCAGTGTACAACAAAATACATCTCGTCTAACTCTTTATGCTGTTCATTTAGGAAATTGAAGTAATTTTATAAATCGTTAGCAGGTAAGTCGGGGAGTCCACTCCCAACTTAGCTTTGAAATGAAAGATGATAGCTGTAATTGTAAGTGTAAATACAGAAATGATGATCCAGCTCTGGTACTCACTTGCATTCTATCACCATTGCACTTGTGAAGGACTGAAAACAAATCACTTTCTTAGAAGCAAGCATCTAGTAAACTTAAAAAGGACTATGTTTGCAAGCAACTTAGTCGGACATAACTGAAGACTAGAGGAGGACAAATTCCAGAAATGATGATTACTTGATTGAGATCTGAGTAAAAAAATAACTAAGAATATTTTCATGGTCACAGAAGCGCTAATAAAAAATATAACAAAGCACTATAAAGATCTTACTTGCACTCAGAATGCCTTTGCAGTAATTCTTTTAATGATTTTACACAGGCTAGGAATCAAACAATGCTGCTGCTTCCAATATTCAACACTATTCTGTTGGTGTTAACTCTGGTCACAGCTTGCAACTCAACTCCAGCTCCGGTTGTCCAAAAGTGGGAACCGAATGCATGTACACTAGTTGTGTGCGGACCTGCTCAAAATGAGTTACCAGGAAAAGATGGAAAAGAAGGCCCTAAAGGGCAAAAGGGAGATCAAGGTACAGAAATATTTATTTGCAATTCACCTGTTGATCTGATAGATAGTTTTTAAAAAAAAATGGATAAAACAGAGGCACAATTCAAATCATGTAGCTTTGGAACTGGAGCAAAAAGATTTGTCAAGCAAAAAATATCTGGAGTTCCTTAATTATTTGCTAATTTTAAAAATAATAATATGAAACTAATAGTATCGTCCAAAATCAAGTAAGAGTTACAAATTGAAACTGGATACTTCTAAATATATAATATCCTCTAGCGCCTAACACTAAGAATTCCTCAAACACTCTAATGTTTTCATAAAGAAGTGAATCCGAACCAAACCTCTGAGCATTTTTCAGATATTTGAACAATAGGCAGAGCCCTGAAGCTTGGATCTGGATCAGGATGTGACCAAAATTCATTATGTTCTTTTTGTTCACCTAATCTTTGTTCAACTCGAGTGTTGACAGGAATTGCATACTCTGACAATACGTACCAATTCAATTGCTGACTCACTTTATTTTTCTCTCTTCCTTTTCTCTGAATAAACACACTGGATTGCAAGGATTAAGAGGGATGCCAGGTCTTCCCGGAAGGGATGGATCCCCTGGACCCAAAGGAGACCGAGGTGAACAAGGACCAAAGGGAGACTGTAATGGCACAGGTCAGCAGAGCGCTCCCGTTCAAAGAGGGTAAAGAAGAAACCCTATAGGTCAGACAGAGGGGTTGTATGGTTGTTTCAATAGTTTTCATTCCATGACTGTTTTAGTTGGGCTTCACTGCTTCTCTGACAGAGGGAGAAGTGTTCAGAGATGGAACCTGGGGAAGCCAGGCAGTCTGGTGGGCAGGAGCAGTAAGAATAAGCCGGCCAGATCGGTGCAAGTTAGTCAGAAAAAGCAGCATCCTGTTGGAGAAAACACCACAGTAATGGGTTTCCCTTTGCCTTCCTTTGAGTGTGTGACATCAACAGATCAGTTTTAAATTCATCTCATCTTCCTAAGGAAACAAGAAATGCAAACCAGTATCTCTCATGTTACCCCTGTGCTCATTGCTAGTCCTGGAGATAATTTCTCTGACAATATTAAAGCTTTTAGGAAACCTTCCATATTTTAGTGTGACACAGTAAGAACAATGCCGTTGTTTCATCCTTCAGAGCTTGAGCTTTTAAAAAGTGAAATAAGGGATTTGCAAGAAAACTTGACAGCCCTGGTAGCTACTGTGAGAAGCATCCAAACAGGTAAGACAAACAAAGTGCTGTTCATTCCTATCACTGAGAGACTGGCCTAAACGAAATAATTGGGGCAATTGCATCCAAAGGGATGCAGATCTAGATCTCTACTTCCTCAGAGTTAAAAAGGTTCCTATTTGGTGTCTTATCTTGGCTCCTTGCTATTTGTTCATACTCCAAACTTCTATGTACAGTACTTGCTGGATAATTTAGTAAAGTAGTTCAATTCTGCTATATAAGAAGTACAAGTCCAACCTCTAGCGTGTATAAGAAGCCTAAGCAGGTGTCCACGCTGGGGTGATTAGAGGAGTCCATCATGTGGATACAGCCCTGGGATCTTGTACTAAAAGAATCCCATCCAATGTACCCTGGAGCGGAGATGGTGCAGCTTCGGTAGGATCTACTTTGTGCCTGAAATGTTCTTTATTTTGTAACTAAAAAGAACAGCAGGAGACAACCACTCTCTGAAATCAACAGCACATGAGGCCTCATTCTGCTCTTCAATTCCCATTTACTTCATCTGGAACAAGAGCAGGCCCTTGACTCTGACCTACAAGAAGAGGCATAAATTCCAAATGAGATAAGCGAATGATGACAGAACTGCGCCATGTGCTGTATCAAGTGCTAGGGCCTGGCCTCATAAAAAGTACTGCAGTGATCTTCCCGAACGCTGTACCTGACAACATTGAAGTATTTTAGACTTGGACTGGTTCATTGTATTCATACTTGGGCACTGTGTGGAATACCCACTATAATCTCTAGGAAAATAAATTCTGGAAGTGGTCAGTTTGAACCTGATCTAGCATGTTTTTATGTCTTTACTGGTACGCAAAAACCCAAGAATACTGTGTGAACCTCAAGCTAATATTTTTTTCTGAGATTGTGATAGCCAACAGAATAAATCAACAAAAATAACTGCACCATATACCAGGCCCCTAGCATCCGTTTTTATGGTGTAAACAATTGTGTGAAAATATGTAACTTACACGTACTGTCCTTTTGTGCATTTCTAGTTCATTCTTTTGGAAACGGTGTTAGTGCTGTTGAAAAAACGTTCAGAGCCATTGGTTCTGTTGGTGACTTGGAGACCGCCAAAGCCAAGTGCTCTCAAGCTGGTGGCCTGCTTGCATCTCCAAGGAATTCTGCAGAGAACAGTGCCATACAACAAATAGTAGCTCATCATAACACAGCAGCATTTATTGGAATAACCGATAGAGAAACAGAAGGCACATTTAAGTATCTAAGTGGTGAAGGTATCAGATACTCAAATTGGGCTCCAAATGAACCAAATAATGCTTTTGGAACTGAACACTGTGTGGAAATATATCCTGATGGCAGTTGGAATGACAGAGCCTGTAATGAAAGCCGGTTAATAATTTGTGAATTTTAGTCTCCCTCTCCTCGTTGTTTTCAGTAAAATGAGTGGGTGTGAGTGGGCTTGCTATTTAAATAATTCTATACGCTTGTTGATTTACTATAATTTCACATATTGAGTACTGTGTTGCAACACTGATATGAAGGTAAAGCTACACTGAATCTTGCTGCTATTTCTATGGTGGGTGATACCATTTTGTTGAAATGAAACAATCAAATTGCTTTGATTTGTGTACTGAGCTGTTAAAACTGTAGAACACTATTTGTTATGTAAGAAATTGATACCTACATAGTTTCAGACAAATAAAAGCAACTATGGTGGGGAAGTGACAGAGAATACGGAGCATGGTTGTCTCTTACGCAAAAGGCCATATGATCACCATTTTGTTGCACAAAGTTCCACCAGAAAGAGACTTAGCTTTATGAGTAAACCAGAAGATTTACCAAGTGTTGCTGGGATGGGAGGTGTAAGGGGAGCAAGAGTCAAAGCAAGGGCTCGGGGATGTGGATGGCTCAGGTCAGAGGACTAGAAGTACGGGGGAGCCGTGTTTGAGCATGTGGGGGGTCAGGAAAGGAGACTAGTGGGGGTGGAAGGTAAAACACAGGCGAGAGCAGGTATGGAAGTAAAAATTGCCAGTCTATTTTCAAGGTCTAAAAGAGAGGTGGAAGTAAGCCGGTGCCTCTTCCTGTCTGGGACGGCCCAAGCCCGGAGACCCCAATTCCTCCACGCCCCATTTCAGGAAGGGGAGGGGCCACGGGCCCACATAATGGGTCACCGCTGCTCATCTTCTCCTTCCCAACTATCAGGGTATGTCTACACTAGCCCCCTAGTTCGAACTAGGGAGGCTAATGTGGGCATTCAAAGTTGCAAATGAAGCCCGGGATTTAAATATTCTGGGCTTGATTTGCATCTTCCCGTCCAGTCGCCATTTTAAAATCCCCTTAGTCCGAACTAACTGCCCGTGGCTACACGCGGCGGTTAAAAGTTCATTTGAACTAAGTCCTTAGTTCGAATTAACTGTTACACCTCATTCCACGGTGGCCATGGTGGCATCCCCCACCATGCCAGCCACAGACAGGGGCCAGCCCTGCTGCTTCCAGCCCCAGAAAAGACTTCATCCACCTTCCTCCCCTCCCCCCACCCAGGGCCAGCCTGAGCCCTTTTGGCGCCCTGGGCCTGGGCACGCGGGCCCGCCCCCCAGGGCACACAGTGCATGCATGCGCTGGCCACGGCTGCTGGTGCGTAGTCCAGGGCCCGCCCCCGGGGCACTCAGCGTATGCGTGGGCAGGTCACGACCACTGGCGCACAGCCCGGGGCCTGCCCCCGGGGTGCACAGCGCATGCACTGCCCAGGCCAGCCTGGCCAGTGCTGCTGGCGCACGTGCAGGGCCATGCAGGGCCCCGCAGCCATAGGGGGAAGGGCACTGCTTGCTGGCGCTGCGGGGCCGGCGCTGCAGGAGCCAGGCTCGCGGCTCCTGATGGCAGCTGTAAGGGACGCCGCGCGCCCCTTACAGCTGCCAGCAGGTACCCTTCATCAGTTGGTGCCCTGGGCAGCTGCTCAGTTCACCCATGCCTCTGTCCGGCCCTACCCCCACCACAGCACTGGCCCAGGCTGTGCTCCTGCATCGCGCCAGCCCCGACTGAGGCTATGCTTCCCGCCAAACCAGCTCCAGTCCACACTGCACTCCTCACTGTGCCAGCCCTGGCCAGGCCTGTGCTCTCCACCGCGCTGGCCTCTCTGGGGCTGGGTTCCCCTACTGCCAGCCCAGCCCAGAGTATCCTTCTGAACCTGGCCAGCTGGGGCTCTCTGGTCCAGCAATATTCATGGTCCTGCCGGACCACAGAGGTTGCCAGACCACAGAGTCACAGAATTTAGAGTTTCAACCTATACCAGCTTTATTAACCAACATTCATGGGGAATGAGGGTTCCTAGTTAATCAAAGGTGCTGGTTATTTGAGCTTTTCACCATACACTAGCCATAGCTGCAGGATGGATTAGGTAATATCCAATAATGGTATTATACACAGAAGCATGACACAAACAAACTTTACTGCTGCAAGTTTACAAACTTGACTTCCACCAGCAGTGGAAAATGTCAAAAAATGATGCAGGATGGCTATTGGAATTTTTCTGGTTAACTGAAGAAGGAATTGTATGCCATTTATGACAGATGCAAGTTAACCACATTTTCTGGATATTAAAGTATTGGATAACTCAACTTGTACTGTTTATAGAGAAAACAAATAAAGAATAAAACAAAATCCAGACTCAATATGGCCATGTCTACACTAGGAAAGTATTTAAAAGTTTCTAAATTCAACTTAATCATTCCTGATTTAACAAATTTGAACTAACGTGTCTACACTATGGGGAAACCTCAAAATTGGTCCAAGGCAGGCTCTGTTAACGTGGATATGCTACCTCGTACTGAGAGTTCTGGGGAGACCTTAGTTCAAATTGTTCTGGGGAGTAATTATTTTGAAATAGCAGCACCAAAGCATCCACTCTATCACTATTTTGAAATAAGTACAGGTTGGTCTTCTCTTACCCGACACCCTCAGGACCAGACCAGTCCCAGATGAGGGGATTTGCCAGACATACCAAGGAAGGTCCCTCTCCTCATGGCCCATGCTGCCCTGATGCCACTGGACTGGGGCTTCCGCCTGGCCCTGCTGCTGCCCCAGCCCCTGGGACATTCTAGCTGCCATCGGTTCTGCTGCTGCCAGGGATAGAGCTCTGCAGCTGCTGGCTACATGACCATGACCAGGACACCATGTCCCCAGCCAGGGCTGAAGCCAGAGCTGCACAGCTGCAGCTGGGGTTGGAACTCCCTGGCCACGGCCAGAGCTTCCCGGCCACTGGGGCCAAAACTCCCTGCCATACCGTGCCCCCTTCCCCATGCTTGACACTGGGCTTCTGGCTTAGTCGCTGGTTCTCCTTATGCTCCCACTACCAGACCTCCCTGTTCTTGGGTTCTGTGGTCCAGGAATATCCATGGTTGCCAGACTGGAGAATCCCGGTTAAGAGAGGTACAACCTGTATTTTGGAATTAGCGTTATTCCTGATGAAAAGCAGGAGTACAGATTTCAAATTAAGTGGCCTGTTATTGAGAAATAATGGAAGCATGGATGCTCTGCTTATAAATTTGACCTGAAGAGGGTTATTTCGAACTAAAGTCCTATTATAGACCAGGGCTATATTTACACTTTGTATTATCAACTGCAATTTATGCAATCCATTTTTTCAAAGCTTAGCAAATATTCAAGGGATCAGACTAGCACACTTGCTTGAGTTCTGTACTATAATTTTTTTTAGACTAGTTCAGTTTCTCTTTCCATTTCTTTTGGTATTAGTGCAAATTCTCTTATTTGTGATCTGAGTAGTATTGTCAACAAGCTCATGTATGTGCCTTAGTTTCAATGGGTACATTTTTTTATTCAGGATTATCACAAAGCTTTGAAGCTGTGGTTATTAGATGTCAGATTAGAAAGTTGAAAGCAATTTTGTTGAAAAGATTTCTCATGAGAGGGAAGGTGATTTAAATAACTGTGAGGATTGAGATCTGGGCACTTATTCCTAGAGCCACCAGAGATGTCACGTGCAAATTTGGGTCTGAAGTTTAAATAAGGATTTTTAAATGAGAGAACCTAATGTGATGCTTCTAAATCCACTTTTAGGTACCTACATTGGTGTCCTGATTTTTTCAAAGGTGCTGAGTATTCACCACAATGAGAACAGCTGGGGAAAATGTCTAAAAGTCATGAGTGATTTTTGGGGTGCTTTTAGTTTTCAGTACACAACCCGAGACACCGGAAAGGGCCTCGTTTTTCAGGAAATGCTAAGCATCCCACTGCCAGACAATCAGGCCATTTTAAAGTGCCTGAGGTTGGGGACCCAGCATCACTAATCAGTTTTGAAACTCTGGGATGCCCAGCACTTCTAAAATTGTTCTTCCTGGCTTCTGAGTTGAGGACAAGAAGCAATGGGCTTAAACTGCAGCAAGGGAGGTTTAGGTTGGACATTAGGAAAAAGTTCCTAACGGTCAGGGTGGTTAAACGCTGGAATAAATTGCCCAGGGAGGTTGTGGAATCTCCATCTGTGTAGATATTTAAGAGTAGGTAGATAAATGTCTATCAGGGAGGTCTAGACACTATTGGGTCCTACCCTGAGGTCAGGGGACTGGACTCGATGACCTCTCATGGTCCCTTTCAGTCCTAGTATTCTATGATTCTGCAAATGCGGTCACTGAACTAGCAACCTCACGTTAGATTACGGTGATAGGAACCCTTTTGTTTGACAAAACAGAGAATACTCCCTGAGATATCCTGAAGGTTCCTTGTTGTAAGGCACCTAGAAGACACTTGGTTGGAAGGCACTGTGGAAGGACAATACTTACCGTACTGGGAGATAGCATGATGTATTTACAACAACTATATGATCGAGCTCAGACCATTTTTTATATGAAGGGCTGGAGATCAGCCAAATAATTTAAAAAATGTTAATTTGGGTTTGTGTAGGGAAGACATGAGGGAATTGTGTGTGAAATTTACAAAAAGCCAAGCCACACCTGTATTCTCCTGGGCTGTACTTCTATAAGAGCTCTCAGGGGAAGAAGCCTTGATTTGTGCCACTGCAAACTCCTAAGGCAGTTGATTGTGATGGACACAACTCTAAGAAGTCTAGCAATGGCATGGTCCAGAGAAGCAGATAAATGTTGGGGCTCTTATCCAAGCAAACCACACCTCTTGTCTCTGCAGAGCGGCACCTCAGCTCCCAAGGCATCAACCCCAAGGGCACAGCATTCCTTCCAGCTGTGACCCAGCCCCAGAATAACAAAGCCCTGTCCACATTTTACAGAATTTCAATCGGACTTTTCTTTTCCTGTTTGCTTCCAGAAATGGCCGAAGGGTCCAGCGATTTTTTTTTTAAGATCTTCTCGGCCAAATCCAGAGAAATAAGGACTCGGGAGGATGTTGATTCTCAAAAATATCCAGTGGGAAATTGCTTGGCTGGCATCCATTTGTTTGAGACAAAAGTGTGTGGTGAGAGACAAACCTGTGGTATACACCATTGATTGGAATACAGAAAGCTTTTCGGGCTCGGTATATTGCTGAGATTATTTCCTTTCTGTGGAGAGCTTAGATGTTGGCTTTACTTCTTGTGAGGGGTGTCCTAATTAGGCCCAATGACCCAGTTAAACAGCCAATGAGGACACTTGAAAGGAGGGGTGTGTATAAAACTGTGCAGCTCAGAGCAGAAAGGGGCTCAGGGAAAGGCAGCAAGGCGCAGGAAGGAATAGGCCTTGACTGCTCTGTGGAGGGTCCATGAGCCCAAACCCATAGTAGATGACAGGCCCAGATTCCCTTTCCCGCCACAGGAAGAGGGTCACATGGGATAAATGCCTGTGAGTGCTGGTGAGCAGGGACTTTAATGCCCATCTCCCCCGAGGGATAAGCCATGGAGTGACCTGGCAAGAGTGGCCAGTCATGAAGGAGGTGGTGCAGTTCCTGGAGTAAGAGGGCCTCAGAGACAGAAAGAGAAGGAAGGAGCATTTTCTGTGCAGAGCTAATCCCCAGAACAGCCAGGAAGAGGCACCATCTGGCAGTGAGTCGAGAGGCCCCTGTCACACTGCTAAATTCAATGAGATAGAGTCTTAACCTGTCAGCCTTAAACCACACACACACACACACACACACACACACACAACACACTTTTTTCCCAAAATTGGCAAATATCTGAGATCAGACTATTGCATCTGTTTGGATTCAGTCCCACAGTCTTTTTTGGCCTGCTCAGTTCTTCCTATTGTTTCGCATTTCTGGGAAATCCCCTCTCTCGTGCCTGGTTTTTCCTACCACCACTGTTGCAAGATAAGCTGGAATGTTGAAATGTTCTTCAGCAAAATGATAACTTCTGTTTACCGGAAGGTGATAGGGGGAGAAACCCACATTACTCAGTGCATAGTATATAAATTGAGAGCTGAATTCTTACTATCTCATCCTGTAATGCCGCTGTAGAGCACCTGAAATTACAGGGTAAGTGCTTTTTTAATTTTGTCCTTTTAACGATTACGTTGCATTCAGCAGGGAGCAGCATTTGTAATTTGGAATTTATTTTAAAACATTGGGATTTTAAATAGATGATTGTGTGACTCTCTGAATACCTGTACAGTATATGAGATTAACATTTAATAGAGAAGGTGGCATTGTAGGAATTGAATCTGAAATGCTAGCCATATCTTTTAGCCTTATATTTTACTCAAAATGCATCTTTGGCTTATTCAACAAATGTACTTCTAGGTTTGATTTTCATCCTTTCATAGAAGCATGTCAGTGCTGAGCTAGCTCTTTTCATGCTTGGGAAAAAGGTTTGTATGATAGATACAACTTTCTGGTACGTTTGTTCGTTTCTTGGCTGCCAGGTATAAAATGCCCAGAGTTTGTGAGTCTGCTGCTAGTGCAGCACCTTTCTGAACAAAACAAATCTTTCATCTCTTCTGACCTTTTTCTGTAGCAGACACTTGGCTCCAGAGAGATGCTAAGTTGCAAAGTGGCTAGTTAGCAAAAAGGGAGAAATACAGCTTGTGAGCAAGCAGTCGCCAGATTGAGCCGCACACGCTTTATGGCCCAGACTGTAAAGATGGCTCAGCAAGACTTGGGACTGTCATGACTCAATTCCTCCACCTAGCACTTCAAGTGTAGATATGGGGCCTGGCTACCAGAATAAACTCTGCAAGAACCTGTCTCTGTAACTCCCAGAGACAAACTTATCCGGTCTCAGTTTCCCTGAGATCCAAAAAGAAAGAAGACTGGTCTCTGCCACCACCAAGTGTAACTAAAAATATATTTTAAAAAACCCTTTTCCAGGGAAGAGATCACTTGGAATTGCCTCCCTGAGGCAAAGCTCTCTCCCCTGCCCCAACCTCCATTTTGATTGGAGTTGGGAAACCAAACAGAGATAACCTGCAGAGCACAATGGAGCTCTGCTTCTCCCGGGTAACTGAGGCACATAGGTTTAAGGATACAAAAATCAACCAATAGCAGATAACCAAAAGAAAAAGAAAACACTTGTTACTAAAACAAGACTCCTGTTGCAAGAATAGTAAATGACTGGTTTTTAAAGGCATGGATTGAAATGATAGAATCTCTGGGCTGTAATCCTTAGTTACAAAAGAGAAAAACAATTAACCAGCTCAGACATCATTTCCAAACCCCCAAACAAGAAAAACAAGAAAAACCTGATGATTATCTCAACTTTTCTCTACTTACACATTTCAAGGAGTTTGTTCCTGGGAAAGTCCGTCTCTCAGGCTACCTGGGAGAAAGCTGCTTTTTGCTCCAAACAAAAGGAAAAAAACCCTCTCTTGTTTGAAATACCTTAGCTGCATTTCATTGGCTCAATGCCCAAAAGCCCCCTCCCTAGGTGCATCTCCAAATTAGCTTAACCCTTTCCTCGCTCTCCAGGTAAGTCAGACTCTCCTTTGCAGTTCCTATTCACGACAGTGCCATTGCATTTCAGCAAGCACCACTGATGCAAGAGCACAGGGAAACTATGGTCACTGAGCTACCTTCGGACAGGATGTACCGTGACTCAGTTGTAATATTTCTGCTGGATGATGAGGAAGAAAGAGCCATGACACTGGCCCTTTGCTAAACCCTCTCAAGTAGTTCTTGCTCACACCAACATTTAGCGAAAACTAGGCTAGGACTGCAGTTGTGCCCTGAACTAGGACAGCAATGCTGCTCAGCCTGATTGCCCCCTTCCCAGCATGCACCACACTCCTGAGCGAGGCTCAACCCAATTAACTCTCTTGAAAATAGTTGATCACTTAGGGTATGTCTACACTACCCCGCTAGTTCGAACTAGGGTGGTAATGTAGGCATACCGCACTTGCAAATGAAGCCCGGGATTTGAATTTCCCGGGCTTCATTTGCATAAGCCGGCCGGCGCCATTTTTAAATGCCGGCTTGTTCGAACCCCGTGCCGCGCGGCTACACGCGGCACGGGCTAGATAGTTCGAACTAGCAAGCGATTACGAACTATCGGAACACGAGGCGTACAGATAGTTCGGAATGGCTTGCTAGTTCGAACTATCTAGCCCGTGCTGCGTGTAGCCGCGCGGCACGGGGTTCGAACAAGCCGGCATTTAAAAATGGCGCCCGCCGGCTTATGCAAATGAAGCCCGGGAAATTCAAATCCCGGGCTTCATTTGCAAGTGCGGTATGCCTACATTACCCCGCTAGTTCGAACTAGCGGGGTAGTGTAGACATACCCTTAGTTCTTAAGCATTGTGGCCTATTCCAGCAATTATGTACTACCCCTAACTGGAGCAGTCGGGACCCAAATAGGTGTCCATCTAGAAGTTGCTCTCCAGTCCATAACCTGAAAGCATCTTCCTCTGACTCCAATAGTTTACAAAGTGTAAAATGGCACCTCTCAGTAATATAGCAGCAGTGGGGAAAGCATTTTAGTATTATGTAGCCAAGGCAGACCAGCCTAGGCACTCAAAGTGACAGACTTAGGTCCCCAAACTTTATTATGTGTGGATAACGTAATGATGTTTAATCCAGCCCCGTCTATAAAGAGGAGTAAGTCAATGTGATGCAAATCTTTCCTTCAGGATATGATTAGCCACATCATGTGTAATTCTTATCTCATAGAAAATTTCGATGATCCAGATTTAGCTCAATAACCTGGTCATGTAGAGGTGTAGATCTAAGACATCTAAAGTAGAAATGACAGGTCTGCTGTGACTTGCCTGTATTGCTTATTAATTGTAATATTAAGAATCATGCAACTTTCTTCATTCAGAGATCAACCTCCTTAAAAGACAAGTAAGTGCTTTGGAAGGGCAGCTGAGAGCTCTGCAAAGCAGCTTCTCCAAGTACAAACAAGGTAAGATGGTGCACTAGTAGGATGGTGCCTTTCAACACAATTATATCTCTAATCTTGTTTAAGCTTCCTGTATTGTAGTCTGATGCCTTTAAGCTGTGGTTCAGTTCATTTTCATTGTTAATGAATTGTACACAAACTCAGACTTATGTGATGCCCCACAGACAATACAAAGGGCAATCCGAGGAGGGATGAATTTTCTGGAGTTATCCGAAGTACCCTCAGATCTCGAATCCAGTTAGTCACTAAGCATCCCTCAGTAAGCACTCGTCTCTTCACATGTTCTTATGTACATTGGATAAGAACCAGGCCCAGGCCCCGAAGTGTCTTTAAACACTTTGGGTATGTTTACACTACCCTCCAAGTTCGAACTAGGAGGGTAATGTAGGCATACCGCACTTGCAAATGAAGCCCGGGATTTGAATTTCCCGGGCTTCATTTGCATAAGCGGGGAGCCGCCATTTTTAAATCCCCGCTCGTTCGAACCCCGTGCAGCGCGGCTACACGGGGCTCGAACTAGGTAGTTCGGACTAGGATTCCTATTCCGAACTACCGGTACACCTCATGGAACTAGCGGGGTAGTTTAGACATACCCCTAAATAGTAGGAGGCGTAATGGGCCTGAAATTAAGCTTGTTCTGGTTTTGCATGGTGAATAATTGAACAAAGGAAAAACTTTATTAAATTCTGAACAGATCTTAATTAAATATTTTAAAGTGTTTTCCATGAGCACTGATGCTTTCTGTAAAATAATGACAGCCCAGGATAAATTAACTAGAATATCAGCATTGAAACATTTTTTTGTTTGCCCTATGGACTATAAACTGATGACATGGAGTCAAAATGCTCTTAGGGTAACCCTGTGATTTATTTATTTTTGCAACAGGTTGCATTCCTGAGCAATGCTGCTGCTTCCAATACTGATCATTTTTGCTCTAGAAATATGTGTGTTGAAAACATCCAATGCAATTCCAAACCAGAGTGTTCAGAAATGGGATCCAAATGCATGCACACTAATTGTATGTGGACCTGCTCAGAATGGATTACCAGGCAGAGATGGAAGAGATGGGAAGGAAGGACCTAAAGGAGAAAAGGGAAGCCAAGGTATAGATGGATTTCCTTCCTAATGTTATGCTTACTATTCATATGGCTGGTACTTTTTTCATTTGTTTCTTATTTAAAAGATACTTCCTGTAAACTGTGTAGCTCTGTAACAGATGTACTAAGAGGTGCAACTAGTTATATGGTATGTAAAACCTGAAAGTCCTTATGTTCATATTGGTAATTATTAAAGGTTGGGATAGAGCGGACAGAATTGTTCATATTCAAAATGAAACTTCTTATGCTATAAGACTGGCTGCCCCTGCATTAGAAGAAGTGCTGTAGAACCTTTCATCGCTAGATTGCCAATTTGATCTCTGCCCAGGTTGGCAGGGATTGAAAGGTGTTACTGCTAGACGTGGCTTAGAAACAGATTTTTAAATGCCATTTCCTCCAGTTTTAAAAAAAATCAGAATTTAAAAAACAAATGTGAAGTAGCTCTATGTTGACTCACAAGAGAAAGAACTGTGAAAATGTCTAAATTTTCTTTCCCCCAAATATCCAGAAGTTGAAGGAGGACAGAAGGTCACATGGGAAAGCGTGCATGCTGCATGCAAACACACAGTTGGGTCCAGATTCCCTTTAGTGAACTGTTCAGCTTCAGTGCAACCACCCACATCAGTAAATGCTCTTCTGGGTGTATGAGTTCCCACTGTAAAATAAAGCAGATAATTTGACTGTAGCGTTCATTTTCAGCATAGTCTTATTTACTCTGAACATTTAAAATCCTCCATCAAGACATGTTACAGGGTATCACTCTGTGGTATGCACAACTACATAATTCCAAATATAAATCCCAGAATGCATTCTGGGGGAAAATAGTTTTAATGACTAACAATGTTTTTCTCTGATAGAGGTTTACATTTAAGAATTTGTTTCTCATTTAACAATAAATAATAATACTAATACCCTTTGTTACAAATTATAGGAAAGCAAATTAATTATTTTACAACAGGTGCCCAAAAATGGTCATCAGATTCATTGTGAATAATGTGAATAATTCAGGCCTTATTCCTTTTTTTACATTGTCTACAAACAGTTCAAAATATTTGTACATTAGTTTACTCTTTGTAATTGCTCACTGAACAGTTCATGTAAAGTTTTATTTGCAGATTTGTCTCTGAGTATTTTCTATTATTTTTCCTGGCTTACCAGTATGTTTGTTCCTGTAAATCACCCAGCTTTCTTTTCCTTCCATGCATGAATAACTTCAGTTTTGAAAACAGAAATCTCCTTTCCTCTCCTTTTTCTGTCCACAAATTATCTTTGAACATTCTGAATTGTTTGCTGAATCTATTGTGTGAATAATGAAAAGGGCTGTTCAAAATAGTCACAGGAGCATTTCCATTGTGAATGCCCAGACAAATATATATTCATGATGATATTTGGAACGGTTTTGCTCACCTTTACTATTTTTGAATAAAACCATAGATTTCATGAATACATAAAAAGGGAGTGTGGATTGGTGTGTTAATGTGCAAGAATATTCAGCCAACATTTTCTTGCTTTAATTTAAACTGTGCTGTAGTCCTAAACAAATAAACACACAGGAGACTATTCTTTTTGATTCACACAATATTGATTGCAATTAAATGTCATTTCACTCTTGCCCCTGTCAATATGTTTCTTCCATTTCCTATCACAGATATTTTAATCTTAAATAAATCATTAAACCATCTTGACATCTTGGAAGAGGTGGACAGTTAATGAACTGATACTAAAATTGCAATCTAATCATGATCACTGAAACTCAGCAGACTTTATATATTATTATTAGATTTCAAGGAGCAGGTTTTTTCTGGGTTTTTTTCTGGTTTGTTTTCAGGATGAATTGTCAGGGTAGAATTTCAAGCAGAATTTGGCCCTAATTAAACAACCCTTATCCTATTCATTTGCAAATCTCTGATGACTCACTCATTATTTTCTTTCTTAAATCTATTGATTTTCTTTTCACCCAACACAAGGATTGCAAGGACTAAAGGGGTCACAAGGTCCCCCAGGAAAGATGGGCCCTGCTGGAGTGGTAGGAGGGAAGGGCTCGCCAGGAGAAAAAGGATCTAAAGGAGATATTGGAGGCAGAGGTAAGAGCTATGATTATAATCTGAATAAAAGATTAAAATAACCAGAATTAAGCAGCTATTAAAGTCAGCATGTGTCCGCCAAGTATCTGGATCTTAAAGGTGCGCCTTCAAGTACATACATTTCTCTTTCACCCTTTCAATCTGTTTCATCAGGATTGCAAGGAGTCCCAGGTTTGAAGGGTGATCCAGGCAATGCAGGCACTTCTGGGCCAAAGGGGGATAAGGGTCCACTAGGAGAAAAAGGAGTCAAAGGAGAGAGAGGTAAGTGGTGTCATTCGACTACCCTGCATGCTCCTGTGATTGTTTCCAATCCAGTGGTGCTATATGCAGGAATCGATGATCGTGGGGTATTCTGCAATAGGACAGGTGCAATTTTCTATAACTTTCTCTAATTTCCATATGATGTGGGGATGATACAAGTTGCATTTGAATCATCTGGCTTTGATGGCAGCGTTTGATGGCCATGCGCCAAAAAGCTGAGGGATTTTCTCTCCAATATTTATAATCGGTTACACGATGGTGCTAGATTTCAAATTCCACAGGTGGCTCAAGTCTCCCTGTGCATTCTTCACTCAGGCTTTGTCTACATAGACATAGCCCAGAGACCATCATCAAGTAAATGTCAAAGCCCAGAATTATCCCCATCGGGAGGCTCACTGTAATAATAATCACACTATAATAAAATTGCTGTGAATCTCATTACCTTCATCACTCTCTAGGCCTGCAAGGAGCCACAGGTCAGGAGGGCAAGCCAGGAATTGCAGGTGCCCCGGGGCCAAAAGGGGACAAAGGTTCAGTAGGTGAAAAGGGAGCAAAAGGAAGCAATGGGGACAGAGGTAAGTAATGTAGCCAGACTTGAATTCTGCATTGGTTGCAAAGATTGCTACCAATTTAATTATTTCTCTGCTGCTGCAAATAGCCACAGCTCTGTTGCATCCATTTACAATGGCAGATAACTTGTCCTGTAGCCTTAGGAGATAGTAAATGGACACAGACTGAATGAGTTAAAGATTCCATTTAGTTAAGTGCACAGTCTTTGAATTCTGTATTTATCTGAAGCATAAACAAATCTCCTTTACCATAGAAATTTGGAATCAGCTCTTTGAAATATAGCCTCTCTGTTGAAATTCATGGGAATTCTTAGTTCTGACCAGGTTAAAAATTACTGAATGAATAATTTGGGGATTTTATTGAGAGGGAATGGGGGTTCAGTATTTCAGTGTTCCCATGTCTAACCAATGCCAGTTAGGGCTTGTCAGCAAAGGGAAATTGACCAGCATAATTATAATGGAATAAATATATAGCAGGGTACCTACATTGGTCACTTCCCCTGTAGACAACCCTTTACTGTATTTAGGATTACAAAATTACACATTCCCAGAAAGTTAAGCTACCATTCCTGACAGTAAACTAATCCTTTGAGTCAAAATAAGGACATAACTTACCTACTTTCATCACCCCATTTGTTGTCACTGAACATGAATGCTAAATCTTAACAGAAACTCTATTTGTGTTGAACTGTATTCTCTACATGTCAGAATTATTAGTCTAAATAAAATTGCCTCACATTTGATGAGATCCT
Source organism: Pelodiscus sinensis (assembly GCF_049634645.1). Taxonomy (NCBI): domain Eukaryota; kingdom Metazoa; phylum Chordata; order Testudines; family Trionychidae; genus Pelodiscus; species Pelodiscus sinensis. The sequence goes on from NC_134718.1 coordinate 13,967,875, forward strand.
AATTTTCCTAAATAATGATATTCAGCATTTAGATGTAATTGGTATTAGATGGTGGAATTACATCTAATAATGCACTCTTTGCGTTTTTCTATTCAATTGTTGCTCAGGCAAAATAATAGCAAGCAAACAGCAAGCAAAAGTCTATATATGTCACTACTGTTGTTATAAAGCTTAATAGAGATATAGTGCTTTGCATTTTCAAAGCACTTGACAAATATGAATCAGTTCTGAAGGCATGGGTGACTATCCATATTTTGCACATACAGAAACTGGGGCACAACCTGTAGAAGTTGGAATTTGTCCAAGATGGGCAGCAAATTTCTATTTGAGCTTTCATGAGAACACGGGTATTCCTGGCTCTCAATCCAATGTTCAGATAAACAAAAACATGTGAGAGCATGGTTATCCATTTGTTAGAGTGGTGTATTACTTAACAAAACACTTGGATTCTATACCTAGCCTGCTATTTTTTCCTTAAGTGACCTTAGCAAATGTGGCTTCCTGTCTGGATGTCAGTTACTTCATTTGCAAATGGGTGTAATACCATTTAGTTAAAAGAGGGCATCAAGGCTGGATTTATTGTTGGTAAAAAACTATGAGATTTTTAGAGGAATAGCAGCATGCAAATCTATAAGTGTCTTTTAACTTCATATATAAGAAACTACTTGCAAAATAACCTGTGTTTTTACATCTTTTTCACTTGATTTAACAATAGGGTTACAAGGAAGCTCAGGTTTGCAAGGCCTCAAAGGGCAAATTGGTTCTCCTGGGCCAAAAGGTGATAAAGGTTCAATAGGTGAAAAAGGAACAAAAGGAGACAGTGGACTATCAGGTAAGTCCAGCATGGGGTTTGCTTAGTTTGTTTGTTTTAGATCTCTTGCTGTCCACATCCACAAGGGGGCTCAAGTAAGCCCTATCTGGGGAAAACATGTATAATGAGAGATTATCTTTTTCTCAATATATATTCAGTTTATATGTGTTTGATTACTTTATGTAAACTGGGTCATCTGCAATATGTGCAATATTATCCAAATATAAAGATCAAAACATCACTATGGAATATCAGATTAATAAGTAGTAGTTTATAAATTATATTGCAGCCCTCTATTTCTTGAGTAAAATCTTGGTCCCATTGAAATCAGTGACAAAACTCATATTTTGTCTAGAGCCAAATCAGAAAGATATTTTTTCCACATCACGGAGTAGTAAACTCATTCTAAGGATTACAATTTTTTCCTATGTGAGACTAATTTATATGTTCAAAAATCATTTAAAAAATAACTGCTTCCTTTCTGGCTCTTTTTGGCCAGAGAAAAAATACCTTGAAATTTTCATGAGGATTCCAGATGCAATGGGCTGAGGAATTTTTTAATTCCTACATGGAAGGGAAGGGAGGAAGAGCTTCTTACTTTAGAACAAATGATCAAACACTACTCCTGTAACACAGAGATCAACCCAATTGGTTTTTTGGATATCACCTGTGGTGGTGTGGTAAAATGAAATTGTAATGGGAGAATCAAAATATTGCAGTCTGTTACTGTGAGTGAGAGAGAGAAAGAGAGAGAGAGAGAGAGAGAGACAGAGAAATCTGCATGTCCAAGCTTGTAACAATTTGTGAGTGAGTCCCTATGATACCGTTTAGAAGTTGTTCCCTAGTCCACAACCTGAAAGCATCCTCTTCCAACTCCTTCTACTACTTTACAAAATGTAAAACGATACCTCTCAGTGATATAGCAGCAGTGGGGAAAGCATTTTAGTATTATGTAGCCAATGCAGACCAATCTAAGCACTAAAAGTGACACATCTACAGACTTAGGTCCCCAAACTTTATTATAGATGGATACTGTAATGATGTTTAATCCAGCCCTGTCCTTAAAGAGTAAGTCAATGTGATGCAAATCTTTCCTTCAGGTTATAGGTACATCATGTGTATTTTTTATCACACAGAAAATTTCAGTGATCCAGATTTAGGTCTATACCCTGGTCATGTAGAGGTGTAGATCTAAGACATCTAAAGTAGAAATGACAGGTCTGCTGTGATTTGCCTGTATTGCTTATTAATTGTAATATTAAGAATCATGCAACTTTCTTCATTCAGAGATCAACCTCCTTAAAAGACAAGTAAGCACTTTGGAAGGTCAGCTGAGAGCTCTGCAAAGCAGCTTCTCCAAGTACAAACAAGGTAAGATGGTGCACTAGTAGGATGGTGCCTTTCAACACAATTATATCTCTAATCTTGTTTAAGATTCCTGAGTTGTAGTCTGATGCCTTTAAGCTGTGGTTCAGTTCATTTTCATTGTTAATGAATTGTACATGAACTCAGACTTATGTGATGCCCCATAGCCAATACAAAGGGCAATCCGAGGAGGGATAAATTTTCTGGAGTTATCCCAAGTGCCCTCAGATCTCACTGAATCCAGTTACAGTCACTAAGTATGCACTGGTCTCATCACATGATCACACCCTATGTGGAAAAAAGCTATTCTTCACATAAATGTTGCACCACATTAACTAATTCACATCCATTTTAATTAAACTGGTGAAAACTGGGTGAACAATCTCAAATTGATTATACACTGGATTATATGAATTTAGCTTAAGTCATCAAGGAATCAAACAGAGATGACTAAACCAGCTTTAAATCAAATGAAAGTTGTCTATGGAGGACTTTGCTCTGGTTTAACTAAACTGGTTTAAAAGTACACCTTTAGTTAAACTGGTGCATCTTTGCCCGTATGCTGGGCTTAAACCACAGACCAAATGATCAGTGTATTCCACTAACTGCCCTCTTTCCCCTCTGCTTTGGATCATGTCTGGATTCATACTAGAGAAGGAAGTGGAGCAACAATCAGTCCACACCACCCCGTAAGCCCTTGCTACAGAATACAAGGTACTCCAGGGCACAGTTGTACCAATGGACATTTCTTGCAGATTTTTCTGGACTCAGGTTCATGATGTGTATGAATGTGAGTGACACAGATGCGGACCACACATCTTGAAGAACCTCCAGTTTTTGGTTATCCCTTTCTGAACCAGCAAATGTGCAGCAGTACTCCTGGTTTGACTTGTGACATGGTGCTGGCTCCTCCTTTGAATTTCTGGCTGCTAAATCACAATCAGAAGAGCAAATCAGGCATCAAATACTTGCCTAATGTTAACAATTGCCGTAGCTGGTCTAAGTAATTTCAGCTCTGCAGAGATGATCTAAGTTTCAGGCTATAAAAGTTTTCAACCTTTTTTTCCCGTCTTCTGTTGAGGTAGACAATAAAGTGCTCTATGATTTGTACACATTGCTGTTAAGTAGTGCACTTATCCTGCCGACTTACTTTTTTGCATGGTCTCTTAATGTGGCAAGCTCTCCTAGCTAAATGTGACTAATTAAAAAATATAGCCAGCATGTTTACCAGATGCTCGTTGGTATACTTTGTCATGAACACATCTCTGGATAATGATGGGAAAACCTCCAAAGGTTTGGAATTCAGTTTTGATAAATATTTAAAATCTAAATGCATAGCCAAACATCCTCAGGCCATAAAAACTGGATTTTAAAATTCACCAGAGCAGGCTTCAAGCAATTCTGATGCTGGCAAACCATGCCAAATTATGGTCTTCTCTAGAAATAGTGTGAGAATAATTTTTGTTTTCACATTTTAATATGAGAGGGTATGTCTACACTGCCATCCTAGTTCGAACGAAGGTGGCTAATGTAGGCATTCGAAGTTGCAAATGAAGCTCAGGATTTAAATATCCCGGGCTTCATTTGCATCTTGCCGGGTGCCGCCATTTTTAAATCCCCGTTAGTGCGGACTCCGTGCCGTTGGCTACACGCGGCACGGAGTAGGTAGTTCGAATTAGGCTCTCTAATTCAAACTACTGGTACACCTTGTTATACGAGAAGTAATGGTAGTTCAAATTAGAGATCCTAATTCGAACTACCTACTCCATGCCGTGTGTAGCCACGGGCACGGAGTCCGCACTAACGGGGATTTAAAAATGGCGGCGCCCGGCAAGATGCAAATGAAGCCCGGGATATTTAAATCCCGAGCTTCATTTGCAACTTCGAATGCCTACATTAGCCACCCTAGTTCGAACTAGGGTGACAGTGTAGACATACCCTTAGTTCTGCCAGACATCCTGAAGGAGTAGCCTTTGTCACCATCTTGAGGCAAAGGTCCAGTTCTGGCAGAAACTTGAAGACATAACGGGAAACACGAAGACTTCTGGCTATTTCAGAATCACACCGTAATGTTAATGAGATATTAAGGTGGTTAATTAACCTGATGTTAATGGGGTATTACGGGAGGTCAGTGAGAGATGGGTGGGTGGAAGTCTTCCAGTGACAACACATAGTGAGCTGTGCTGGAAGGAGAGATGGGCTTTTCAGTATATCCTAATGATCACAGCAGATTAAAGCTAATTCAGGCCAAGAGGTGAGGAGTGAATTCAGTGGTTCTAAGATCAGGTCCTCAGAGATAGAGCTGGAGGATGGGATGAGTGGGGATTTAGTCTATAATGTAGCATATAGCCCTAAGGATCACTATACTTCAGTGATGTTCTCCATGGTTAAGATTATCAGCTGGTATCAAGTGATATAACTTCATTGAAATCAATGGCGTTTAACTGATTTCTGCCACCTGCCCCCATAAATCAGTTGACTTCACAAAATTGTCCTTAGCTAGAGGCCTAATGTGGTGATATCGCTTTGCTTTCTAGTTATAACGTTCCCGAATGGCAGAATTGTTGGTGAAAAGATATTCATGACCAGTGGCTATGAAGGCAACTTTGAGAGTCTGAAGCAAAGGTGCTCCCAAGCTGGAGGCCAGCTTGCTTCTCCTCGGAATGCCGCCGAAAACACCGCCATCCATCAGATAGTCGCTTTGTACAACAAACCCGTGTTTCTTGGGATAAACGATATCCAGACAGAGGGTCGTTTCAAGTATCTGAATGGAGAAAACATTGTGTATTCCAACTGGGAGCCCAGGGAACCAAATAACGACAAAGGAGCCGAGGACTGTGTAGAAGTCTATACGAGTGGAAAGTGGAACGACAAATCCTGTGGAGAGAGACGTTTAATTGTGTGTGAATTTTAAACCACTGACCATATTGCCTTCGCATCATCTGACGGAAGTGGCATCTGCAGAAGTATGTTAGGATCAAATATCTATCATGTTTAAAGGGGCTTTGCAGACTTATAGGATGGCAAAGTTTTAAAACCAAATCATCAGATTCTGGTTTTTTTAGTGCTAAACAATGTTAGCTCAAGTTTTCCTTTATGTAGCGAATCTGATAAAATCCACATAAGCAGATGCAGCCCCGTGCAGAAAGAGATATAGATGGATTAGTCTCCTAGGAGATTCAAGACAGACTTGACATTGTTCTCAATGCTCACAAGAGATTACCTGTATGCCTAACGAACATGCGTGTCAGGGCATTTGCTTGCCTTGTTAACATTTATTATTTATTTTTTCTATTGCTGTACTCCAGAGACCACAGGCTAGGTCAAAAGTCAGTTGTGCCAGGAGATGTACAAACACAAGGAAGACGTAGTTCCAAAAAACTTTTATTTGACTTTAAGAAACCTTTCTGCGCTTTCTTCTGGGAATTATTTGAAGACATATATTTGTTATTAAACTTTGGGTAGGATTGTGGGAATTGCCTTAAATCTAGAGGAATTTAAGCCACTGTGTTTTTATACTGTTATTTGTAACATTTCATTTTTTGTTGGCGAAGTGTCATATGCACTGTACATTCAGGTGTGAAGGGTTTACATGCAATTAGATGGCAGATTGCATGAATTTCCCCAAACAGTCTCAGATCTCAAGGGCCTCCAGTAAAATCAGTTTAATTAGAAACAAAGAAAATCTTCTCAAAACAAAATGAATGGTATGAAAGGTGCTTAAATGGCCCCATTACCCCCAATATCTGAGTTCCAGTAGGCTCTGTCCTGTCTAAGAGACTCTCTTTGATGTCTTTGTAAGACTTTATTTCTTTTCCCAGGACAGACTATATTGTTTTCTGTTGGCCCAACACCCAACTGTACATCAAATTCTGCTGTGGCACATTTGAAGAGGAGCATGTTTCTCATTTGATGTTGCAGGGCACAAAGGTGCACTTAGAATTCAGCTGACTTAATATGAATAAATAGCTTGTGATGGCTCAGGACAAATTAGAGCTCTGTGAATGGCTAAATTGATTAGTCTGAAGTCAAAGCCAGTACCTTGCTGAGTCCTAAACTTATCTATGTTTCCCAATAGTTGCTGCTATATAAAATATAAATTCTTAATAGATTAGCTGAATTTGTCACAATTATGCTTAGTAGAAAGCATTTTTAATCTAAACATAGCTAATTAAAAGAAAAACATGAAAAGTTCTACAGAGCATGTACTCTATCAGAGCTTTTTGGATAAGCATGTATCTGTGCCACATTAGTATCTTGTCACAAAGAGAGATGAATATGAAGATTACTTAGAGTTCCCTGCCGAAGATGCGTCCTTCCACCTTTCCTGTAACTTCTGAGGCAGATCCTGGAAGACCTTTAGGCAGCTGCTTTTCTGGGGTAGTCATTGCTTCAGACTGATTAACCATGCAGGAGTAGTTCTTCAGTTGGGATGCAGTACACTCTTTGATTCACTCAACCTTGTAGGAGCTTTCAGATGAAGTCTCCCATGTCTCTGAGTTGGGGACATCTTCTAACTTTATGCCCAGTTTTGGCACATGTCAAACAGATCAGAGGATTGTTTCCCCCAGTAGAAGGTGGCTTTTGCAAGGGAGGTGGGGAAGGATGAACATATTCACATTAATAGCAAGTGTTGGAGTACTCTATATGGAATGGCTGCCTCCATTTTCTCTCGGGCTAACTGCCCCTCCTTGACTTTTAGGAGCCTCTGTTTTGGCCTACAATACAGGCTTCTTCTTCACTACCTCCCTGTTCTCTTCTTTGGCTTCCTTAATAGGGCCAAGGCCTGAAATCAATGGATTTGCCTCGTGAAACCAGGTTTACCTGTGCCAATCAAGAAAGGCTTCTTTGTCGACACAGCGCATCCAGACTGCCCCGATCTGCCAACAAACAGCTGATCAGCAGAGCGGGGCAGCCATTTAAATTTAAATGAAGCCGCGATTATTTTAATCGCGGCTTCATTTCCCTCTGCCGATCTGTCTAATCTACATGCCTCCGTCGACGGAGGCATGTAGTTTAGACGTACCCTAGGTGTAGTTGCTCTTCATACAGATGTCAGAGTGGTAATTATTTAACAGCACCTCTTGAAAGGGGTGCTTATCACAAACCATGTAGCTCTGCAAAAAGTTCTACAAAAGGGGTTTATAAGTGCAGATAATAATAAATCATGTAAACTCTGGAGGTTCTTAAATGCTTGTTGGTAATTACGAAAAGGCTCTGATGCTTGTTTAATGTGAAAATGAAGACTGTTACCATACAGAACTGTATACCTCTGGGATGGGTAGCACATGTAGAACCTTTCACCCTTTTCAAAATGTTTTCCTGTTTGTTGAGAGAATTTTTTAAATCTAAATTAAATCACTCCATCACTTTCTTAATGAGCTGTTTATTACTATGGGAACACCCATATCAGAGTTTAGATTTTATTAGATTTCAAGGGCTAAGTTCTTAGCTGATTTACACCCTGAATTCCCAGGAGAATTGTCAGAGTAGAACTGCAAGTAGAATTTGGCCTATATGATCAAACCTCATCCTATTCATCTTCAAAGCTTTTATTTCTCACTCATCTTTTTGTCTTTTTTTAAAAAAAATGTTCGTATAATCTGACATTAGAATGACCAGGATTAAAGGGACCACAAGGTCACTCAAGAGAGAGGGCCCCTGCTGGACCAATAAGAGAGAGGATGATCAGGAGAAAAAAGGCTATATTGGACACCCCAGGAAGTACCCTGATTATTTTGGATGGGAAGTTTAATATGCCTAGCTACAAACACTTGATCCCAGCAGTAGGGCTGGTAGGGGCTGTTACAATGCAAATAACAATACTTCTACAAAGTTAAAAAAAATGATATTTAACACAGGTAAAGGATTCCTTAGAGATGGCCTGTGATTGGGTGGACAAGGCCCAAAGCCCCCTTGCTGGAGACATCAAGACTCTGCCACCTCCATCCCAGGAAAGGAGCAGTGGAGAGATCCAGGCAAAGCAGTCAATCAGCGGACAGGCTTTTTCGGAAGAGGAGGCTTTTCCAAAATTTGGCCCAGTGTAGATGGGCCAAATTTCAGAAAAGCCTCTTCCGAAAAAACTATCAAAAAAGGTAAGCAAATTGCAAAGCACAATTTGCGTACCTTTTTCCGCCAGATCATTGCAGTGTAGACGTAGCCTAAGTTCTACACTTCTATTCCAAACTAGTACTGCTGGAGTGTTTGTGGTTCCTATTATCTAGCCATACAAAACTTCCACATCCACCCATGTGTAAGGTTGCCAGGTGTCCAGTATTTCCTATTCTAAAATGTGTCGTATTTTCTGATTTTTTCCCAGCCAGGAGGTGAAAGTCCTGGGTGCGTACCAGGTTCCGCAGGGGAACTGTCCGGCAGGGAGACAAGATTGCAGACGGCTGCCACCAACCTGTTAGGGCCGAAAAGCCTCAAAAGCATTTCTTAAAGGGGCCACGCTTTTTTAAAAAAATTTTTTTTTGCTTAACAACTTGTGATAGTGTTGGTACCTTGCTGGTTGCTAGGCTGGGGCTGTGGGTGACCCCACTGGCTGCTGTCTGTACCACGGCTCAGCAGAGTAGCTGATGGGACAGGGAGGTAACCTGTTTAACTGTTTACCTCCCAGGGAAAGAAACAAAGGAAGGAGAAGAGGCCAGCCTCTGGCTGGGGGGCAGGGCTGGAAGGGACGTTTTTAGTTTCTGTCTGGTATCATGGAGGAAGCAGCCTAGGAAAGGGTCTGGGATTTAGGGGCCCAGTCTCCCCCATCTCAAGGGGGCCTGAGGCATCCTAGGCCTGCCCTATAACCAGATTACATCTCTGCTGTGCTGTATCCTGGAGAAGCAATAAACTCTTTCTAGTCTACTGGCTGGTGGAGTCTGTTCATGCCACTACGGGGGTGTAGGAGGTGAGGGAACTCCGACATGCCGCCACACAACTCTCAGGGTCTTTTTTCCCCTCAATAACTTTGGTCACCCCCCTTTTTTTCTCTCAACAGAATTTTTTCCCTGATGGGTTTTTTTGTTTGTTTTTTTTTGGGGGGGGGGTTGGTATTTTTGGATAAACCATCTGGCAACCCTACCCGTGCATGCATGAGAGGAGGTTGCCACCCCGTCCCTAACACAGGCTGTGGGCACACAAGAAGAATCCCCCAAGCTTACCTCATTTCTGGGGTCCACCCTTATTATTAATTTGGAGCAGGATTGTATCTCAGACACCTATTTAAGGGAGGCCCCCCACCTGCTTACTCGTCTGGTGCAGGGGGGCAGAGAGGAAAGGGAAAGGAACAGGGCCGTGGCTCCATTCCATCTTTCTCCCCGGCCAGAGGAACAGAGCCAGCACAAGGTGAAGAGTGATTTACTGGTGGCCTCGTCCAGCAATAAAATATTATGCTCCAGGAATAAGGAGGAAATGGGGGAGGAAGGGTTAATCTGAGCCCCAGTGCATCTCAGGATTGCTCCTGCATAGTGCACCTTACATACATACCTTCCTTCACAGCCTGGCCTAAAGTCACTAGCCAGTCCTTAAACAACAATAATTAGTTAATTCGAACTAAGCTAATTCGAATTAGCGCAGCTAGACTTAAAAACTAGTTCGAATTAGCGTTTTGCTAATTCGAACTAGCATGTCCACACAGAGTGGACCCTGAACAGAGGTTAAGGATGGCCGGAAGCAGTGCTGGCAGGGCATCAGATGAGGACTTAGAGCGTGGAGATGCTGTCTCAGGCTAGCCGAGGGCTGTGCTTAAAGGGACCCGACCCCCACCCCGGACAGACAGTCCTGGCTTGGAGTGCCCTGAGTGCCCACATGCGGAACATCACAGCACTCGGCCATCACCCCGGCTGTACTTGCCACAGGCTGCCATCTGGGGGGAGGGGGCAATCGGGGGGCTGCAGGAGAGCTTCCACCCCGAGAAGCCCACAGAGCCAGCCCAGTCCTCCCCATCAGGGGCGCGAACCCCATTCCTCCCTCACCTCCTTCCACTTACCCTTCCCTAACCCCCCTTCCTGATGTACAAAATAAAGAAAACGTGTGATCAAAAATAGAATCTTTCTTTATTGAACATTACTGGGGGAGACTGGGAAAAAGAGGTGGGAGAGGGGAAGAGAGAGGCTGGGAGAGGGGAGGGCAACTAAAATGATCAGGGGTTTGGAACAGGTCCCATATGAAGAGAGGCTAAAGAGACTGGGACTTTTCAGCTTAGAGAAGAGGAGACGGAGGGGGGATATGATAGAGGTCTATAAAAGCAAGAGTGGTGTGGAGAGGGTGCATGAAGAAAAGTTCTCCATTAGTTCCCATAATAGAAGGACTAGAGGACACCAAAGGAAAGGGATGGGTAGCAGGCTTCAAACTAGTAACAGAAAGTTCTCTTCACAAAGCAAAGAGTCAACCTGTAGAACTCCTTGCTGCAGGAGGCTGTGAAGGCTAGAACTAGAACAGAGTTTAAAGAGAAGTTAGATCAAGTCATGGAGGTTGGGTCCATGGAGTGGTATTAGCCAGGGGGTAGAAATGGTGTCCCTGCCCAAAGTTTGTGGGAGGCTGGAGATGGATGGCACGAGACAAATGGCTTGGTCACTGTCTTTGGTCCATCCCTTCCAGGGTACCTAGGGTTGGCTGCTGTCGGCAGACAGGCTACTGGACTAGATGGACCTTTGGTCTGACCCAGTACGGCCATTCTAAGCTCAGGGCTCAGGGTCGGGGGGTCTCAGTGGACCACCCTGATTTTCATGCAAACCTGCTCCTGGGTGGCCAGGCTGGCAGCTCTCCTGCCCTAGACGGCCACTTTCCTGTGCCTAGTGCGGAGTTCGTGAATGAGGTCCACAATGTCTGCACTAGACCAGGCGGGTGCCCGCCTCTTGCGGTCCTGGCCAGGCTCCCAAGAGCCGCCAGCCTGGTCCCGGGAAGAGGGGGAGGGCTGGGGGGCATCGGGTGGCTGGCTCATGGCGTGCCAGGTGCAGGGTCTGCTGGCTGGGTGCTGGCAGGCTTGCACCTGGCACGGGCACCGTAGCCAGCCCATGCCCCTTTAAGGGCTCCGGGGCTGGGAGGGGGGCATACGAGTTTCCCTGGTGGTGCCCAGAGTGACACAGCCCTTAATTCGAACTAGTAAGTTCGAACTAGGCTTAGTCCTCATGCAATGAGGTTTACCTAGTTCGAACTAAGCGCTCCGCTAGTTCGAATTAAGTTCGAACTCGCGGAGCGCTAGTGTAGCGCCTAGGAAAGTCCATGTGTCAGTGTCTGCATGAGTCTGTCTGTCTGTCTGCTTGCCGGTGTGTCTATGTGTCTGTCAGTTTGTTTAAGAATTCCTCCTAACTGGTATGAGCTAGAACCACCAAATTTGGTGTGCAGCTTCCTCTGATCATGCCTTAAATTAAGATAAGGGTTTGGTTGTGCTAGGAAAATGGGATGTGCCTGGAATGGGATTGCTTCTCATAAAACCATACAGAAAAGAGAGAGAATCAGCAGGCAAGTGAAAGGGGCTGGCTGAGGGTTTGCCCCCTCTCCCATCTGAGACTTCCGCAGCCCCGAGCCTCCCACCACAAGGTACCATTTAGGGAGGGTGGAAGAGGTGTAGCTCCTGCCTCCCCCGCCTGCCCCCCCATTTATATGAGGGCACACAAAACCATACAGAAAAGAGACAGAATCACCAGGCAGGTGACAGCAGTTGACTGGAATCATGTCCCCATCCAGGACTGCTCCAGCCCCAAGCCTGGGTAAATCTTCTAGGTGCCACATAAACTGTTAGATTTCTTCTGTGTGCATCTGTTCCAAGTGTTTTCCCCTGAGGGACCCTTTGTCCCTTAATCTTGATATCTCAATAAAAGATTAAACCTCTTTTACACTCCTGGTTTGCAGCAAACAGGAATTGTGGCATCAGAACCCATCAGCAAAAATGCCTGTGCATCTGTTTGCAGTGTTCCCACATTAGGGTTAGCCACAAAAGAGAGCAGCTTTCCTATGTAGGCTCCCCAGAAACAGCTTCTCCGTTATAGCATGATGAAAGCAAGGCGGATGTCCTGTGCTAATGTGCCTTCCTAGTTCTTCTTTTCCCAAATGGCATGACTGTCGAGGAAAAGTATTCAAACCTGAGGACTCTGAAGGCATATTCCCAAACTGGTGGCCTGCTTGCATCTCTAAGGAATTCTGCAGAAAACAGTGCCAACCAACAAATAGCAGGTAGACATAACAAAATGCCATTTCCTGGAATAAATTACATATAGGGAGAAGACCCATTTGAACATTTAAATGGTGAAACATTATGATATTTAAACTGGGCATCCAATGAGCCAAATAATGATGGAGGAATAGAGAACTGTGTAGAAATGCATTCAAGTGGCAAGTGGAACGACAAATCCTGTGCGGAAAACTGGTTAATAATTTGTGACTATTAATCTACCTGCCCTTTTGATTATTTGTCACTTGGTACAAATGTGCATACAGCTTCACATTTTGTAATTAATCAAGTCACAATAGCCCTACACAATGGGCATTATACCACATCAGTAATGTAAAACATGCAGCTGTACAGAATCTTGGTAAAATGTCCATACTGTGTGATAAAGCTATGGTCCAATCAAATAATTATGCAGCACTGCTTAGTGTACTGATCTGGCTAAAACTACAAATCCTGTGAAATGGTTCATGCCCAGTCATTTTCACATTGTCATCTTTCCATACCAGGAACATAAGAACACCCCGACAGGGTCAGATCAAAGGTCCATCTAGCCCAGCATCCTGACTTCTAACAGTGACCCCATGTGCCTGAGAGGTAATAAACAGAATAGATAACCATTAAGTGATTCATCCCCATCACCTATTCCCAGCTTCCAGCAAACAGAGGCTAGGGATCGATACCATCAATGTTCATCCCAGTGAATAGCCATTGAGAGACCTATCCTCCATGTACTTACCTATTTGTTTTTGAACCTGTAATAATCTTGGCTTTCACAACATCCCCTGGCAATGAGTTCCACAGGTTAACTGAATCTTCTTCTTCTTCTTCTTCTGTTGTTATCAGGGGATATTTTGGCCTTTAAGTTTAGAGAGTTTATCTTGCCCCTCACAACGCCTGTGCCAAAATTTTCCTGTTAGGGCTGTTTCTTTTCACGAGCTCCTCTGGTTCAGGGGACAACGAAACTGTTCATAAACTCAGGTCACATGTCTTACATGTGTCCACACATTTTGAACTGATAGGAAGGAAATGTTTTATTGGTTGTGGCAGAAATTAAGCATTTAGAATTTTTGTTCCAGACTGTGCTTTAGCTAAATTTTTAAATAAGGGGGGGAAATTGGGCTCTAACTAATTTTGTTTGACTCAAACCTAATGTTTTTCCCTTTCTCTTTTCATTTTGGTAAGAAAAACAAAACAAGTTTAGTTGTGGTTTGACCCTCCATTTGAAAAAAATCAGCGATTCGCTCAGCCCTTCACGTGTCTCCCTAATACCTCTCCCCAGTCTGTCTTCTCTCCCAATGAGCCAAGTGGCTGGCCAGCAACAGACAACCTGAGCTGCCAGCTGAGGGACTCCTCCCTTCTCCCCTGGCCTGAGAGAACATTAGGATGCAGAATCTAGACTGTGGGAAAAGGACATGACTCTGTTATTGAAATTCATGGCTTGCTGGGGAGAGAAATGTAGACTAAGGAGGTACATGGAGACCGTGGGCCAGGCTCTGTGAAGTGGGCAGAAGAGTCATAAGCAATGCCACGGCCAGTCACTCCTGTGTCCCAGCATAGTGTCTTATCCCAGTGGCTTTGATTCATTAACAAAGATGCCCCTGGCTATGTCAGCCCCTCCCCATTTCACCTGCCAACATCTGTTCCCCACCACCAGTGCTCCAATCCACCCCACCCTATAAGATGCCCTCTTCTCTCACTACCAATGAGAGCTCCAGCCCCCTTCCACACTACCAGTGAGTGACAGACCCTTAGAAAGCACACAGCAGTGAAGACATTCATGTAAAAGGACCTATAACAAAAGGTTTTTAGCAAGGCAAGTATTTCCCACAGCGAGTTAAGACCCCACTGCGGGGAATGCCTGCCATAGCTGGATGTTGAGTAGAGCGTCAGAGAAGGACGTTGTGTACGCCTTGATTTCCTTACTCAAAAGCAGATGAATTTACAAGAATGGGGGGGAGGGAGTGTTCAGGATAGAAATGTGCAGCAGGCAGAGGGAGGGTGTTTTTAAATTACACTGTAACACAGTCGGGGCTATATGAGGCAAAGCAGACAACGGCAAATATTTTCCTAAAAACCACCTCTGGTTCCAGGAAAGAGTGAGATAGTGGTGCAACCCTTAGTGTTGTGCAAGGACAGTGCTATCTAGCGCATGTCAAAATAAATCTGTTTGCACTGCCTCAGTTAGCAAGTCTAACCTACTTTTGTTTTCTTATCCAGGGAGAAATCCACCTGCTTTGTTAAGGTTTCTTGTATGCTGCATTCGGTTACATTAGTCAGATAAGCTGGCAGAGCGTCATATCACTTCATTGGGTACTGGGCAAATAAAGGTAGGTTTTGAATAAGTGGGTATGAATGGATGGGGTGCCAGGGCAGGCTAGCTGCAAAACATGTTGGGTCTCAAGCACTGACAGTTTTGAGCAGGCAAACACCAAAGGGTCTAGCAGTGAGGGAGGATTAGGACTAGCAGTGAGAGAGAGAGAGAGAGAGAGAGAGAGAGAAATATTTTTTTATTTTGAAACTGTCCTCATTATGGACTCCCTCGCTGCTCCTGAAAGAATGGGCTCCAATGTGTTTTTCCTTCAGCGCTCACTTTTCTTATTGCTCTTAATTTCTCACTGTTTCCTTCTTGGGAGATGAAGGCAGGAGTGCATAGGAAGCCAATGAAGGTTTGAGGGGATCATATTTTTGTTGGAAGATGATCATACTGTCATAGGTGATTCTGGGGACGCAGGTTCCCTTCTGTTGTGGGAGTGCAGAGAAAATGGCCACCAGACTGAGCGATGCTTCCGGACTCTACTCCAAGCTCTGTGAGAGAAGCATCCAGTCTGGACTGGGCACAGTACTTACCCATTCCATTTCAAAGGCTGTGTAATACATTGTTGTCTACCAGTTATAACAGGAGACTGGGAGTCAGGACTCCTTACCTCTCTTCCCAACTCCAGAGCAACTCCTCGATTGCATTGTGAGCTCTGGGGGTGAGTGCCAAGGAGCTTATGTCTCCAGAAAAAGCTTTGTTTCTAGCTCTGTGGAAGGACTGTGCATTTGGACAAATAAAATATGGGAATCAAGCTAAGGGTTGGATAACTTTCTGTGACATTAAAAAGAAAGAGCACTTAAATCCTGGACTCTCTGAAGTTAATGGCAAAAGTTCTAATGGGCTTGATTCTCCTTTCTCTCACACAAGTTTTATATTAATCAGACCTTGAGTTTACACTGACTTGCAGGTGTCAGAGGAGACTCACTGGCTTTCAGTATTTAGCCCAAAGGATCTAAAAGTTGAAATAAAGTGGTATTCAGGGCAGTTCACTGTTTATTTCAGTTCTAGTCTAAATACTTTAATTCCCAGACCTGATTGCTTCAAATTAGAGACTCGTAAATCAAGCTCAATTAGTTAGTACCTTTTGCAGGGAATTATCCACACAATGACTCCTCTTATTGTCATCACTTTGATATGTGCCCGTGGAATCACCGCGCGTGCAATCCAAGAATACTTGAGGCGTAATTATGAGACCGCAATAGACCTTGTTTACATGCAAAACTCAATTGCTCGTCAAGTAATAATCGTGAAGCAACCAGGCAGGAGATAAGTGAAAACAATGAGACAAACTCATATTTTATGTTTTATTTGCATAGGGCTTAGTGATGAGCTGCTATGTGGAGGGAAAAAAACTTGATCGGATATACTTCACCCCTGATATGTGTGGAGCTGTAATTACATGTTTAGACACAATAGCTGGTTGCTTTAGATTCTGGATTTGGGTTTGAGCAGTCCCAGGTTCAAATTTCAGATGAGTCCTTCAGGAGAACAAAGCCATTTAAATTGAGACAGAATAAAACACTAGTAAGCTCATGAATTGGCAGGAGAATGGACTGAAAGGCTATTCTAATAAATGGCTCCCTTTTTCACATCTGTGGTCTGCTATAGACTTCATCATGTAGTCGACAACAGATTTCTGACTGAACTTGGAGGCCCCCAGATTTCCTATCTTGTAGCTCAGATCTGGGCTTCTTTGAACTACATGTCCAAATCTTCCCCAGTCACTGCTCACAATATGAATCAAAAAGGCTCAAATAGATGTCAGAAAACTATCCTCACTACTACGCTTCCATCAGTCTTTTTACAGCTCTTTTGTCTTAGGTACGTCTACACTGCAACATTATTTCGAAATAACTAGCTTTATCTGGAAATAACTTAATCCACGTCTCCAGATCAGGCAGTTATTTTGAAATAGAGTCAAAATACTGTCAAGCTGGAGGACGTCTTACTCTGACTCCTGTAACCCTCATTGTACGAGGAGTAAGGGAAATCGGAGGAAGGGTTCAATGAGTTAGTACCTTTTGCAGGGAATTATCCACACAAAGGGAGGAAGGGTGCTCTATTTCAAAATAAGTGCTGTATAGATGCTCCCTATTTCGAAATAAACTACACCATTGACGTAGCTCAATTTGTGTTGCTTATTTGGAGTTAAGCCCTGCAGTGTAGATGCACCCTTTGAAGTAAAAAGATCTTAGTGCAACGTTGTAAGAATCTTGACTGTGGAGGTGTATCTCCTACACATTGACAAAGGACAGCCTTCCTACAGCGGCTTATGCAATAATTCTCTTTTTATTAGTCATAGATCAACAGGCTTGACAATGCATCTCCGTCAGCCTTTGAAAGCTCTGGCGCTGGCCATGGCGTTGGTGATGGCCTCAGGTGTGGATGTAAACAAACATGAAGAGAAAATGAGCACATGCCCCGTCATTCAGTGTTGTGCGCCTGGAACCAATGGTTTACCAGGCAGAGATGGAAGAGATGGGAGAGAAGGTCCCAAAGGAGAAAAGGGAGACCAAGGTACAGTGCTATAATCATTGACCAAGACTATATCTGTTTCCTGCGGGGTTCTGTCATCCTTTGTCATGTGCCTTCTCTGGCTCCTTCTCTCTCTCTCTCTCTCTCTCTCTCTCTCTCTTTGAAATTTAAATGTTGTCTCTCTCCCTCTCCGGCTGGTTTTCAATATGCTCTTGTATCCCCCTATCTTTGTGAGAAAAACTAGCCTCCGTTTCACTTTCCCCTCTAGGTTTGGCACAAACTTTGTTCCATACAGGCTAAAGCAGGCCCTCCTGCCCATACTGAAAAGCCTCATTACTTTCTACTGGGACTTCCTCAGATTTGGGAATCTGCTTGCACGGATCAGGGCCCATGTTTCCTAATGTGAATTATTGAATATTTTGTCCAGTCCAATTTTGAATATCCCGGTAGAGCTGGTTGGGAATTTTTCATCTTTTTTTCCTAACTCCTTTCATTTTAATCAAACACTAGGAGCAGGTGAGAGGGGTTTGCAGGGTTTCCCTGGAAAAGCAGGGCCTCAAGGGACAAGAGGAAATCAAGGACCACGAGGCGAGAAAGGACAAAAGGGAGAAAATGCAAGTGAGAAGTCAACTCCCCCTCTCTCAGGTATTCTGCTCAATATCTGTTGTCATGTTTTCACAGAGACATTCGGTAGGCTCATGGCAATGTCTTATGTTTTTATATCATTATTTGGGGGTGGAGGAGGGAAAGTTTGGGGAAAATGAATGGTAATCAACATGACACGAACACTATATAAGAGAACAAGGAAAAAAACCTAAGCAATATGGAAATATTTCCTGAAACATGTTCACTTGACTGACCTTGGAGTATGAGGAAATCCGAGGGAGGGGGAAAGGTATTTTATCTCCTCCTCTTTTAAGATAATTGATATCTTTTCCCTTTTATGCCTCTTTGAATGCCTGTTTTCTCCTTGCTTTCCATCTTTGGGTGCCTCTAGGGGACATGCCTTTTTTTCTCATTCGTGGACTAAATTCAGACGGTCCTGATGACTCGTCACCCACACAATCAGCATAAGCAAGGATTTAGCTGTGAACACAGTTGTTACTCTGCAGAAATGCACTATAAACCCCATTCTAACTAGAAAAAAAAGGCAATCCCTATGGATCTCCCACCCACACACTGATGACTGCCTCTGATTACATGGAAGTGGTGACCACTGACAGAGAGAAAATCCCCCGTTTGATTTCTGTGCGTGTAGCAGTACCCAGTTTGAAATTACCTTTGAGTTCCTCGTGAAACAATCAAAATTGTCATTTTTAAACCTGGGTGAAATTTTTGATCCAAAACTTTTTTCAATGCAAAATGCAGATATGAGTCCAGCAAAATGTTTTGCAAATCTGTGTGAAACAAACAAACAAATTCTGAAAAGCCGGAAATGTTTTATGTCGACACTTTTTCAGTGAAAGTTTTATTTTTTTTATTCAAAATTACATTTTGTTTCAAAGTTTCCTTCAAGTTCATTAAAAATGTTAAAAGCTCAAATCCAAAATAACACATTTTCGTAATGTGGGAGAGGGGGAATATTTATTTGTTTGATTGCTTTTTTGTTGTTCTTGTTTGATTTCAAATCTGCCAGCAAACAAAATAATCAGTGAGCACGTAGCTATAGCTGTGTGGTGAATATTTTGGGAACTGGTTAGAAGATCATACAAACCACGCATATGTTAGCAGCGAGGCCCCTGGCCAATCCAAAGGCAATGATCATATGGTATTTTTTAATGATTTATTACATAATTTTGCACCTGTTTTTCTTAGCTTTTGATGCTCTTCAAAGACAAGTATCTGCTTTGGAAAAGAACATCCAGACTCTACAAGCTGACATTAGCAAATTCCAAAATAGTGAGTCATGTTTACATTACAGGCAGTCCCCGGGTTACGTACAAGATAGGGACTGTAGGTTTGTTCTTAAGTTGAATTTGTATGTAAGTCGGAACTGGTACATATTGTAGGGGAAACTCTAGCCAAACATTTCTCCAGAGCTCAGTTTTATTCTCCCACACCTCACTTCCCTCAGTCCTTTATTTTCAAGCTGAGGTGTCTGCTGAGAAAAGCCACTCTGCGTCTCTCTGGTCTGCTGGGGGGGACGCTAGCTTCGTGTCTCCCTGGTCTGCTGGGGGGAAGCAGCTAGTGCGGGGTTGCCTCACCCCGTTTGTAAGTAGGGATCCAATGTAAGTCGGATCCATGTAACCCGGGGACTGCCTGTATTGAATTTTTGGCATGCGGGGGTGGAGAATCTTTTGCAAAGTAAGCTTAAATACCATGCAGCCTTCTCCCACAAGCTGCTCCCAGCAAATGGTCTTCAGTTGCAACCTTCCTCAACAGTATAAATTCTTCCCAGTCCCAGCCATACCAACATCCAGTTATCACTAAATCATTCCCAGACATTGTCCGTGGGCTTTGTTATATAGGCCAACAGCCACACAAGCCATCTCCCAAGACCCTCTTCTATGATAACTTCTTTCTAAAAATTTCCCACCAATGCACAACTACTAGCTCGTCTCCACTGGTACTAGCAGTGAGGGAAACACTAGTGCATAGAATCCTAGACATCATTATTGTAGGGGCATCCAGGGTGAAAGGGCACAGTTGGTTGCTTAGAGGGAGTTGTTTTTAGTCATCTAAGCCTGCTTAGAGCAGATAGAGTGAATAACGTGTAAGTTCCTGTCTTCACTAGCACTGCCACCATTTATGCTGGGGATGAATCTTCCCCCATTTTAGTACATGAGAGGGAAGTGTTACTGCGTGTTCATCTCTCTTTCTCTGTAGTACAATTTTCTCACTTGGTCTTTGAGTCTCCATTTATTTTGGTCCTCAAAGTCATTCATGAAGCCAGCTAGCTGCAGTTTTAATTCTGAATCGTTGCTGCTAGCACAGTTTCACCTGTAACACTGGCAGAAGCCACATTGTAAAAGTGGTTTATTACTTACAAAGTGCAAGGCCATGAGCTAGCATTTTGTGAGTAAAGTCTTACAGGGAGGTTAACTTCCCCCATAACACAGGTCCGGTTCTCATTTTAATCATCTCTTTTGTGCCTAGTTTTTAATTTGCGGTGGGCTAAGATTGTAGGCAAGAAAATATTTGTGTCAACGGGCACAAAAGCTTCTTTTCAACATGGAAAATCCCTGTGCGCAAAAGCTGGAGGCTCGCTTTCCTGCCCACGCAATGAAGCTGAGAATGCAGCCTTGCAAGAAGTCGTGAAGACGGAATCAAACCGAGCGTATTTAGGGTTGACTGATATGCAAACCGAAGGTAAATTTGTGTATCTGAATGGAGAACCTGTAGCTTACACAAACTGGAACAGTGGAGAACCAAATAATCAAGATAATGAAGACTGTGTCTTAATATACGACAATGGAAAATGGAATGACCTGGATTGTTCAACTGCAGAAATATTAATTATTTGTGAATTTTAATCTTTTTCTACACTTAGTTCTGTGGCATTCCCAAGTCTGTTTAAAACAATCAAAATGCTCCCATTGACTTACTAGGTACAGCTGAATAAATAATGGATTTTTCAGTTCAGTGACTATACTGAAAAATCTGCGATAGGTAAAGAGTTACATTCAAGCTGATACCATGTTATTGTTGTTTTCAAAATTTTCCATCTCATTGTAAAACTTGAAAAAAAATGTAGCATTGATCATCATGTTTTGAGGAACTTACAACAATTTTGTTTTCAAATTTTTTATTGTATTATGATCAATGTCTGGTACTTTTCACCCTTTTTTATAATTGCTCAAATTTGAATTTGAAATGCCATTTTGAAACAAAATGTCAAACCAAAACATTTCAAAATAATCAAACCAAAAAGGTTTCAACTTTTTTTAAAAAGTGGTTTTTAACCATTTGTCAGATTTCACTCACATTCTCAAATAGTTTTGGACCACTGGCCTTTTCGACGGAAATTGTTTGCTGGAATTCACCCAGATCTATTAATGGGTTTTTGGTTCACAAAGTTATACAGGCTGTAAAAGATCCAGAACTGCAGATCACAACTGGATGGCAAAGGGCTGCAAAGGTGATAACATTGCCAGTGTCAGGCATGAGGAAAATGTATTCAGAAGATGGGGAGGGTGTTGAATATCTCTAGTTTTTCTTGTGCAAATACTGTGCCATCAAGGATGATGCCCTGTATAGTTAGTTATTCTTTCTCATGCTCCTGTACTCACCTGAAGTATTGTCACTGCCTGGCTGCCCTGCACTGGAAGAAATGCTTTTTTCTTTGTCAATGCTTTCTGGTTTGGATGACCATGTACCAAAGCAGCCACTCAACCACATAGGGAGTGACTGTGCAACATTGCTTGCTTTGTGCTCAAGCAGAAAAGCTTCTCGTATGCTCACATAAACTGGAAATGGTCACTGTTTATTCCAGGGCTGGGCAAAATACAGGAGAGGAGAAGGAGAGGGAGGCTTTGTGCACTCTCCCCACCCCTAGACCAACCATCAGTTCTTATTGGCCAGAAACAATCAGCCAATAAGAACGGACTTCCACCAATCTCTCAGCTCCTATTAGCTGAAAACAGCCAGCCAATTGGACCTGAGTGATTGAGGCAGTGCAAGTCTCTTTCCCATGCCAAGTTGAGAGCCACATGGTGGGAGCAGCCTGTATTTTCAAGTGGGCTAGGGCTGCAGCAGGCAGGGAGCCCAGCCTGCCTTGGGGGTGCAGCAGCCTTCTGGCCAGGAGACACTTAGATAAACTCCTCCCAGCCAGCACCTGCCTCTGGCACCCCAACCCCTCCTGCACCCCAACTTCCTCCCCCAAATCACCATCCAAACCCTCTGCACCCCCTGCCCCAGGTGACAACTCCCTCCCAAACTCTGTACTCCCTCCTATACCCCCAGAGCTCTCCTGCACTCACACTCCCTCCCTGATCCTACACACCGATCTCCTGACCCAGGTCACAACTCCCTCCTCCACCCAAACACCCTCTCGGACCCTACACCATCTCCTGAACCCCAGTCCCTTTCTGTGGCCAGACAGCCTGCCTCCATATTATCCATCTTATTTGCCTCTCTGAAGCACAGGACAGAGAAGGAGCAATAATATCAGCATAGTCTATGCTGGCTCATCTGATCCTGAGAAGCTGAAACATAGATATGAGGAGAGATCAGGATATGTGAGACTGCCACCGGCTGGCATCTATGTTGATTCGAACACACACAGTCCCAGGAAGAGGAATTTCCCACTGAGAAAACAATGTCCTGTACTTCAAAATTTAATCATCTCAAATCTCTCTTACAAGTGTAAATTAAGTTCACAACTCCCTTGTAAGAACTGGTCTCACAGCAGACAGACCAGCATCAATTGGCAATTAAGATAAGAAAGAGAAATACGTGACCCCATGATTATAAAAGTTGGGCCCAGCACACACTCACTTTGAGTGTCATTCTACCCTCTACCTGCTGGTCGGGTTAGGTGTTTGACCTCCCGAGGTTCTATGGGGACGCCCACCTCGTATTTTCGTCTTTCCTAGGAATTGAGGGACCGGCCCTGGCCTGACATGCTGGAGTCGAGAGGCACAGAAGGGGGTAAAAATGGTACCTGGATGTGGTCCTCTGTCTTAAGTGTACACATAGAAAGAGTAAGCTGTTACTTGGTACCATTATTTCTATTTTTCTATCTTTATCTTCTTTGTAACCATTTTAAGACCTATATTTTGCTAATAGTTAAGAAATAGAACAATAGCCATTGCAACCATATGATTTATAAGCTTCCTCAATAAACCTGTAACTGTTTAAGCTTTAACCTGCCTCCTTCAGTTGCTGTAACAGAACCAAGCACAATTTAAAAGAACTTCAGCCGGTCTAAAGGGACAGTTATAGGAAGAGCTTGGGCGTTTGGATCTGTGTCACTCCCAGGTGACAGGACCCACTGGGGCATCTTTCAGTCTTTCCTTAAGGCTGCCCGCTGCGAAGGAATTATGAAATTCTAGCAGCTGAAATCTAAGATGTAATAAGCTCTTCCTATATAACGGGGCGTCTGTTGGCCTGCTGGCCACCCTCTGCGATGGGACCCCGGTCCTAGCAGTAAAGGCACGGACGTTAAACCTTTTCTCGGAAACATACACACACACACTGCCCTGACCGTCGGCTGACACTTTCCCTGTGCATCCTTCTGCACCCAACCTCCAATCTAGACCCCTCTCCCCCTCCACAGAAAAATGCAGCCCTTGACCACTTTCTAAAACTTTGGAATGCCCCCCCACCACCAAAAATTATTGCCCACCCCTGGTTTATTCTGAACTGTTCTGTGCACATCCTGCTAAAGAGAGTACCAAATAACCAAAACCAGCAGCTTGATAGTTATTTTCTCCATGCCATCTGGAGAGTCAGCCTAGAATTCCCTAATGAAAACTTAAAGCTAATTGTTCTTACATTAGGAATTAAGTTGCATTACGTATAAAAACACTAATGCTAATGAGCTGCTTTGCTGCTGGTTGATGTTACCTTTATCAGGGCATCTGTGTAAATCAGCATAATAATGAGCCAACATCCCTTGGTTGTTCTCTCTAGGAACAGTCACAGTCCCTAGCATAGAGTTAAGATGCAAGCTTGGTGCAGTCTCACTACATCTTGCTATTAGTACATTCTTGTCCCTTTGGTGTGCAAACAACTGGCAGTGCATAATGTCCATGGGCCTATGTGATTTCAGCCTGCAGTGATAACATGGCTCCTAATGTGTGTTTACTCTATTATTAAAATGAACTGCATTAATTGTCAGATAGAAGCTTGAATGCTGTTATGGCCTATGGACATTTGTGCTCCATGAAAAAAAAAATTAACATGCACAGCATTCCT
Source organism: Pelodiscus sinensis (assembly GCF_049634645.1). Classification (NCBI taxonomy): domain Eukaryota; kingdom Metazoa; phylum Chordata; order Testudines; family Trionychidae; genus Pelodiscus; species Pelodiscus sinensis. The sequence goes on from NC_134718.1 coordinate 13,991,863, forward strand.
GGAGAATTAGCCATTTTCATAATTTACCATGCAGCTAGAGAAAACTGCAACATGCTATAAGATAGATATTAAGCGGTGTGGCTGATTAACATGCACAGCATTCCTGGAGAATTAGCCATTTTCATAATTTACCATGCAGCTAGAGAAAACTGCAACATGCTATAAGATAGATATTAAGCGGTGTGGCTGATTAAAAGAATAAACTATTAAACTATATTTAACCGTGTCCTATGTATAATCAGAATTACAATCCAAAAAGAAAATGCTTTTTTTAATCATCTATAGCTTAACAAGCATTCGAATGCAACAGGCTCTCAATGTTTGATAAATTATATCCAAATGCATGTCTCCCTCATAATCTCTCAAAATGGGCCTAAACATGACTTAAGTGACTCATGGATTATTGCTGGTTCTCTGTAAAGAGGAAACTTTCACCCCGTATGCACTGTAACAAGGTGACCACATCTCACACTGGATTACACAGAGCAGAAGTTATTTTCCTGAAAAGGGCGCCACACTGAAGACTTTGTCACTCCCTATCAAACTTCCTAGGTTTGGTAATTAAGGAAAATGTTTCCATCTGGGCATGAAAATGGACCAGCTTTTGGTCTTGACCAGAGAAAAGCAGGAATTGTCCAGCTCTTTCTCCCTCTAGTCTGAGGACACATCAGAGCTAAGCAAACCTCAGAACTGAGAGCTCACGGGGGCTGGAATGCAGACTACTGCAGTCCTGTCAAGGGACTGTACCATTGGACTGAGTCTCACAGCTATGGTGTTAGGTTTTTCATTATTTGTCTTAGGAACAGACAAGCCAACTTGTGTAGGAAGGGTGAAGAGCATGTTTGGATCTGGAGCATGTGACTGCTTCACAGCATGTAGTTAGATGAAGAGCACATGCTCTCCTATGTATTAGTGGTTCTTCTTGAAAGTGAAGAATGGGCACCCTTGCAGCCATAATGGAAAGACTTGCTGAAGCCTCGCACTGTGTTTGACTGGTGTGGTTTTCTGTTTGGACTCGTGCGCCCTGGAAGGGGGTACACTTTACTTTGGCTTGAGAGAATGGTCCTTCCAGCGGAAGAAGACTGTACCATCAGCAACAGGACACTGAGGAGATCCGGCTGTTGAAGAGATAAGACAAACCTGTACCGCTCAAAATGCCATTCTTATCTCTTGACTTATCGTACAATAGTTCTGAATGTACAACTGTCCAAGCTACATCATTAGCCTGACAGCCAACACTGAAATCCCCCACACCATGAAGAAATTCAGATGGCACCTACTATATTCCTTTCCCTGATCCTGATTCTCCAAGGTGCTGAAAACCTGTATTTCCAACAGAAATCAGTAGGAGATATGGGTGCTCAGGCACTCAGAAAATCAAGCTCTAGGTCGCCTATTCAGCAAAGCACTGAAGCAACTGCTTAAGTGTTTTTCTGAATCAGGGTCACATCCTAACAAACAGAAATAGCCCCCCTGACTTCTCTTATCCTTTCAACAGGCCTACTCCCAATCACTTGATAGTGTTTATAAGACTCGACCCTTAATTTTTCCCTCTTCTTCAGGCAAAATCCTCTAGTAAAATCCTTCTGGGAATCTGGATACATACACTTGTACCAATTCATGCCAACCAACTTCACTCCACTCCTGTTGTCCCCTTACCACTAGGTGGCACTAAAACACATACCATGTACATGCAAAACCATGTAAGAACTCCTTGTCCCAAACCAGTCCACCAGAAAGGAAAGGCCAACTAGACTTTTCTGTCAGGAAGAAATTTGAATTTGAATTATCTTTTCATTTGTTCTGCCAATTGGCAGATAATCAGCCCTTTGGAAGCCTAAGAGTTTATTAACCACTCAAAATGTATAAGTGTTTGAGTTACAAAACTCATTGAAATGTACAAAGCCTGTTCCCCTCAAAAGCAGTATTACTCACCCCAAGCTTTCAAAAATCATGAGTCGGGAACCAAAAATGTATCAAATTAGCTTTAAAATTAGTTTTTTACACATTTCTTTGAGGGTTGTCTTTATTTGCCTCCTGGGTTATGAGCCTTTCAGATTAATATTTTCAACCTTTTCTCTGTAGACCATGAGGGCGAGAGAACCTTTTTCTACTTTAAGAGATGAGCCTCACATCATTGTCTGGGGCAAGAGTTGTCAACTTTCTAATCTCACAAACCTGAATGCCCTTCCACTGCCCTCTGACCCGTCCCCTCTGGAAGGCCACACACTGCTTTGCCCCTTCTTCGAGGTCCCACCCCCTCAATATCTCTCCCCTCCCTCCATCACTCATTCTTCCCCACACTCATTCACTTTCACTGGATTGGAGCATGAAGCTGGGGTGTGGACAATGGTGAGGACTCTTGCTGAGGGTGCAGGCTCCAGGTTAGGTCCAGAAATGAGAGTTTCGGGAGGTGGGAGAGGACAGGGGGTTCAGGAAGGGGTCAGGGCTGCATCTGAGGCTGCAGATTATGGGGTGGGCCTGGGGATGAGGAGTTTGGAGTGCAAGAGAAGGCTACGGGCTGGGGCAGGGAGTTGAAATACAAGACAGAGTGAGGGATGTGGGCTTCGGTTGGGTGGTGCTGACAGTGAGCAGATTCCTGAAAGGAGCAGTATGTCCCTCCAGCTCTTACGCTGAGGGATGGCCAGGTGTCTCTCTGTGTTGACCCTGTCTGCAGGCACTGTCCCTGCAGCTCTCCCATTGGCTGGGACCTGTGGCCAATGGGAGTTGCAGACTCATTGCTCAACTCGGGGCAACACACAGACCCAATGGCTTCCTCTATGTCTAAAAAACGGCCATGACAGCTGCTTCCAGGAGTCACATGTAGCCAAGGCAGGTAGGGAGCCCAGATTAACCCCGCTGCCCTGCCGACCAGATAGTTATTAGCTATCAATGCTGATTCAGGAGTCGGGAAGGGTCGGCAACCTTAGCTGGGACCTTAGGAAAAACTTAAAATAGCATGAGACGGAGCAATACTGCGTAGTGTAACACTCTTTTTTTCCAGGATGACACAGTAGGAAAAATGAAGGACACGTGTGTTCCCAGCTGAAACAATCCTTATATCACACTTAAGGAACAGAATCAAAACCCAACAATTAACCTGATACAAGCTGGCCCTTGTCAGTTGATTTCCATGTAAAAGGTGTCCTATTAGAGTTACATTAAGATACAAATGTATATCTGTCCAATTTAATAAATAGGCACATTTGTATGTTTTTCCCCTAATGCTGTTTTAGAATATGCATTGTGTCTAGACCACTCCACTCCGGGCCTTTTGGTATATTCGATAGACTAGAAAGAGAATGAGAGAATACTAGATTTCCTCGCTGCAAATGCTGGGTCCAAAAAACAGAGGTAGAGAGGCCAGGCATGAAAGAGAAAGAGACAGAGAATGAAAATGCAAATTATTGCTAAAAATTTGTGTTGTGTCAGGGAAACAAAATTGACTAATGCGGGCAAAATAAAGTTGTTGAAAATGTTGAGCAACATTTTTTTTAGCAGTAACCTACTTTCCCTGACGTCTAAATTCACTGTTCTGGGGCAATCCTATCTTCTTCCAGGATACAGTAACATGTGGTAGTCATGTTATATCCTCCGTACTATGACTAGTGATTTTTTTTCTCACAGACTAGGCCACAAGGAGTCACATTACAGCAGTAGAAAGGCAATTATTGGAACTGGAGAAGGATTTGCATTTTCTAGAACATACAGCAGATCTGCAGTATATTTTCCTTGTCTTCACTGCCAACACATCTCTGTAATTTTCAAGTGAAATGTGTTCCTTTTCTTTGTTAATTGGTGTCCTGCAATTATGAAAATGAGGGCTTTTAAAACTTGTGTGTGCGTTTTTAGTTTATATTTATGATATGGAAATGAAGGAAATACTTCTGTTCCTAAAAGGCAGGCCTCAGATATTTATAACAAGACATTCCACTGGACAAGAAAATCCTGTTGTTCTTCCAGCTATAGGGCGCAGAGAGTAATTCAGTCTCCATACTTATTCAGGCTTTGGCCTCTTGTCTGAGACTGACTCCAGAGCATTATGGTGAGTTTTGTGACCTATATATTTGGCGTTTAACAAAGATGATGCACATATTATATATCCAGTAGGCTTTTGTCACCAATTAGCACCAACTCTTAGTTACTGCTCAGTGCTATATTTGGACAAGTATCTTGCAGAAAACATGAATGGTTCCATCTCTAGTGGCCAGTCATCTGAACCATACAGTTTCCCACAATGAGCACCAAAGATAATCTAAGATATGCCACACACACGTGACAGACTGAGAAATCTCTTTTTTGGCTATGTCTAAACTACATCCCTCTTTCAAAAGAGGGATGTAAATTAGATCAAAAGTGCAAATGAAGCAGGGATTTAAATATCCCATGCTTCAGTTGCATAATTGCATCACAGTGTTCTTTCGAAAAAGGGTATTTCGAAAGTGAAACAACTGTCTAGACACGGTCCTTTCGAAAAAAAACCCCTTTTTCAAAAGATCCTGTACTCCTCATTTTTACAGGATCTTTTGAAAAAGGGGTTGTTGTTTTTTTGACTGAACCGCGTCTAGACAGCGGTTTCACTTTCAAAATACCCTTTTTCGAAAGAATGCTGTGATACAATTATGCAAATGCAGTGCAGGATATTTAAATCCCCACTTTATTTGCATTTTTGATCTGCCTAATTTATATCTTTATCGAAAGAGGGATGTAGTTTAGACATGCCCTTCAAGTGTGAGCAAGATTCATGCCTGCAAATTATAGAGACCAGCTATATTTGTTTACATGTCTCTCTTTTTTTAATTCATACTTTGTTTAAAAAGAGTTTGATTTGAGAGTCTAAAAGTAAGCAGCAAAAACCTTAAATAGAGGAATAATTTCAGAATTCTCTGCCTCCCATCCATTTTTTGTAATTCATTTATATTTGCAATTATTTTTACTGAAAACAATGTGATAGAATCATATATAAGGTTTTGTGATTTTGAATAATTAGGAGACAATAAATATGGAAATTAAATATCCTTCTGGGAAATGTAAAAATTTTAAAATGCAATTTTGTATTTAAAATAGGATGCTCCATTTTTTAATCCCATCTCACCCCTAATTACATTTAGACGTTGCTGGTTTAATAATGAGGGTATTTATTTCACTGACTGATACCAAGAAAAAACACTAAGGAGTGGTATAAAAAGAGTGGTATAAAAGTTGTGTAACTGAAGGCTGACCCAGACAACTATTTTGCCTCTTTAAAGTGCATGGTCTGTGAAATACATTTTGAAATTAAATACCCCCTGATTGCAATGTAAATGAAAATGTGCCTGGAGAATTCTATATGAATATGGAATGCAGATTAAATTTAGTGAGGTTTTGGGATGATTTGCACAAACAATGAAATATTCAGTATTGTTAGAAACATGTTGAGCTTCTTGTAACCATAAGGTGAAATTGCAGCTGTACCAAACACTTCACACATTGTGCATTAGCAAAAGAATAAGATGTTGTCAACACAAACGGATGGATATGGACTGCAGCCAGCTACAAAAACACTGCAGTTGCAAACCGTGTCAGAGGAAAAATTTGTTAAACCCATCAGCTGCACTACTCTTTAAGTAGAGCTAGGCAGAAATATTTTAGCAGATAGTAAACTTGCCCCCAAAAAATCATTTCTCAGAGCACCAAAACAATTAGCAAATTTGACTAATAACATCCATTGGAAAAACAATTTGAAAACAGCCATTTCAGAAATGTTGAAATAATGTCAAAAATGACCAAATGAACAGCTTTGACAGTTCACTTGAAAATGAAATGATTCTTTGTCTCAGGTGACAGAGCCAACATATGAGACATACCTACAGTTTTTGGAACTGAACAAAAGAAATACATACAAAGGTTATTTTCTAATCACCTGATTCTCCCCCTCCCCCCTTCCTGTTTTTTTCTTGATGAATTGGAAAACCAATAAAAATAAAAAATAATTATTCTGCTAGAATCCAACATTTAAAAAATATCGATTCAATCCTTCCATCAGTTTCCCTCTCAGGGTATGTCTACACTACAAAGTTAGTTCGAACTAACGGACGTTAGTTCGAACTAACTTTCCTATGCGCTACACTAGCGCTCCGCTAGTTCGAATTTGAATCGAACTAGCGGAGCGCTTAGTTCGAACTAGGTAAACCTCATTTTACGAGGACTAACGCCTAGTTCGAACTAGCTAGTTCGAACTAAGGGCTGTGTAGCCCTTTAGTTCGAACTAGTGGGAGGCTAGCCCTCCCCAGGTTTCCCTGGTGGCCACTCTGGCCAACACCAGGGAAACTCTATTGCCCCCCTCCCGGCCCCGGACCTCTTAAAGGGGCACGGGCTGGCTACGGTGCCCGTGCCAGGTGCAAGCCTGCCAGCACCCAGCTAGCAGACCCTGCACCTGGCACGGCATAGAGCCACCCACCCGATGCCCCCCAGCCCACCCCCTCTTGCCGGGACCAGGCTGGCGGCTCCCGGGAGCTTGCCCTGGACCGCAAGAGGCGGGCACCTTCCTGGGCTAGTGCGGACATCGTGGACCTCGTCCACGATCTCCGCACTAGGCACAGGAAAGTGGCCGTCTAGGGCAGGAGAGCTGCCAGCCTGGCCACCCAGGACCAGGTGTGCATGAAAATCAAGGGGGTCCACTGAGACCCCCGACACTGAGCCCTGAGCTTACAATGGCCGTCCTGGGTCAGACCAAAGGTCCATCTAGCCCAGTAGCCTGTCTGCCCACAGCGGCCAACCCTAGGGACCCTGGAGGGGATGGACCGAAGACAATGACCAAGCCATTTGTCTCGTGCCATCCCTCTCCAGCCTTCCACAAACTTTGGGCAGGGACACCACTCCTACCCTCTGGCTAATAGGACTCCATGGACCCAACCTCCATGACTTGATCTCACTTCCCTTTAAACTCTGTTCTAGTTGTAGCCTTCACAGCCTCCTGCAGCAAGGAGTTCCACAGGTTAACTATTTGCTTTGTCAAGAACAACTTTCTCTTACTAGTTTCAAGCCTGCTACCCATTCCTTTCCTTTGGTGTCCTCTAGTCCTTCTTTATGGGAACTCATGAAGAACTTTTCTGAATGCACCCTCTCCACCCAACCCCTGCTTTTAGAGACCTCTATCCTGTCCCCCCTCCGTCTCCTCTTTTCTAAGCTGAACAGTCCCAGTCTCTGTAGCCTCTCTTCATCTGGGACCTGTTCCCAACCCCTGATCATGTTAGTTGCCCTCCCCTCTCCCAGCCTTTCTCTTCCCCTCTCCCACCTCCTTTTCCCAGTCTCCCCCAGTTTTTTTCAATAAAGACAGAGTCAATGTTGGAAGAAACGTTATCTTTATTTTGTACATCAATAAGAAGGGGGGCTAGGGAAGGGCAAGTGGAAGGAGGTGAGGGAGGAATGGGGTACGAGCCCCCGATGGGGAGGACTGGGCTGGCTCTGCGGGCTTCTGGGGGTGGAAGCTCTCCTGCAGCCCCCCAATTACTCCCTCTCCCCAGATGGCAGCCTGCGGCAAGTGCAGCCGGGCTGATGGCCGAGTGGTGTGTTGTGCCCAGTGTGGGCACTCAGGGCACTCCAAGCCAGAACTTCTTTGCAAGCGGGGCACCCCTTAGAACTGTGTGTCCGGGGTGGGGGTCGGGACCCTTTAAGCGCAGCCCTCGGCTAGCCTGAGACAGTATCTCCATGCTCTAAGTCCTCCTTTTATGCCCTGCCGGCACTGCTTCCGGCCATCATTAAGCCCTGTTCAGAGTCCACTCAATGTGGACTTACTAGTTCGAACTAGCAAAACGCTAGTTCGAACTAGTTTTTAGTTCTAGATGCGTTAGTTCGAACTAGCTTAGTTCGAATTAACTAATTCGAACTAAGTTAGTTCGAACTAGCGCTGTAGTGTAGACGTACCCTCAGAGAGTGCTAAAATCTGATTTCTTAGGCCTGGATTTGATCCCATTCTCTTGTTCTGAAGCTTCAGAGGGGTTGCCGAGTTACTCTGTAAAAGGAAAAACTAAAAAAAAAAATAATAATCTAGTAGCAAATTTAAAGACTAACAAAACATGTAGTTGGTATCATGAGCTTTCATGTGCACAGCCCACTTCTTCAGATGACCCTGGACAGTCCCTTAGGCCATGTCTTCACTACGCAGAAGATTGACATTGCTGTGATTGATCTTCTGGAGTTTGATTTAGTGGTTCTAGTTAAGACCCTATAAATCAAATTCAGAGGTACACCCTGTCAGCAGCCAGTACTTCTAACCCTATAAGAAGTAAAGGAATCCAACAGCAGTGTTTGCTCCCATCGGCCTCCTGCTACTAATTAACAGAGCTGGGGTTGTGTATCTTGATTCAACCTTCCTGTACAGTATAGACCTGACCATAGTGTTCCCATGTGTTCTGCTTGAAATTATCTCCTCTAGAAACAGCAGCTCCTTATCTCAGCTGTGCCAAAGCCATCCTTCTCTGGTCTGCAGTGTTGCCCTTGCTAATAAGAGGCCCAGCTCTGGTATAAATCTAAAGCCGTGGTGTCCAACCAGTTCTGAAGCAGTAGCCACTATAGCAAACTAGCCACACTCAACCAGCCAAATAGCCACATTGTTCAAGCCAACTAGCCACACTCAATTGGCCAGATAGCCATATTTGGCTAGTGGCTAGCATGTTAGACACCATGGGTCTAGAGCATCTCAAATGGCTTTAATGGAATTTCTCTGGCTATACACAGATATTAGTGAGCATAATTTGGCCCAAACGATCTGTGGACTTGCCACTAAATTATGCTGTCTAATCAACTATACACAAAAGGAATCCGATAGCTGCAGTGATGAATTCAGTGAACCTCTGTCATGTTGTAGATTGATAGCTGGCTGTCCTCAGACACAATCCCTTCAGGGTTATGGAGGGTATGGAAAATAGTAACCAGTGTGTTCATTAAGAGTAATTACTTGAAACTCCTTAGCCACTAACTGCAAGAGTTCACTCACTATCCTGACCTTTTCACTGCACCCTGTAGAGTTGCTTTTTATTTTTCAGCAGATCCTAAATGGCGGGGGGGGCGGGGAGGTAGGAGAGGAGGAAAGAAGGGGAAAGTGTGTTTTCTACTAAGCGGGAGGAAGCTAAATGTAGAATCCCTGGTGACCACTTAATTGTTCATTAATTATAAAAGAATGTGTATTTGCTATAATAGCACTTAATGAGGTGGCTCTAATTAGTGACAATATGAATGGCTGAGGATGTTTCTGCTCAGGAATTCCTGTGTAATACAGCCAGAGAGCAGAATTTGTGGCTGGCTTTCTAAGGAGGGTGTATCGTATGAAGCGGAATGCAGCTTTGGAGGAAAGCTTATCTTGCCGCATGTGGAAAAGCACCTGCAAAAGCTCTTTCCTTTCACTGTATTTTCCAAATGTTTGTTCTAAGTTAAAACTTCAAGACAACTAGAAAATTGTTTTGTTTGCAAATAGCAAACACCATCCACACCAGCTAATGAAAGCCACCAAATATTGCTCCTATTGCTCCCATTTCAAAACATAAACAATTGACAGAAAAAGTTGATTGGGGCATCAAGAAAGTTAATCGTTCTGTTATGGCACGTTTCCTTTATGAAGGAGAATGAAGCATCATCCATGGGGACCCTCTACTGCTGCTCCATCTGAAAACACATGGAAGGAGAAAACATACTCTCAAAACTCCCTGGCTTTACTGCATGGTCGTTTGCACTGGGTCAGAGCAGCAGCAGTGCACAAGGAAGGATTGGCCAATGGTTCCTTTCACATCCCCCAAGCTGCTCTCTGCCGCTTTGCTTGTGTTTGAACTCCTGTTGTATAGGTGCTTTAGCAAATGAAGGAGCTACAGTCCTTGACTAGTCCTGTTTGTTTACATCTCTGAAACTCCTTCCTCTACCTTCTGGTTTGTGCTTGAAAAAATCCCAGAAAAGCTCCTTGAAGAGACAATCCAGAAGGGAGGAAGACTGAGCTATTCAGTCCTGCTGTCCAGCTCTATATTGTCTGCCATCAAAAATCCAAATACTGTGCACAATCCCTATCCAAGCTCTGCCCTCCCTGACTGGATGTAATGTACACCGCTGGAGATGCACTGCTAAACACAATCCCTTCTCACCCTAAAGGGCTGGAAAATATTATTGACCTCTGGCTTTAGCATGAAGCATGCAAGGGGGAAAGCTCCCTTTGCCCTGCACTTCCCTTCACACACACACCCTGAGAACTTGCTATACAGCCAGCTGCACTCTAGCCCTGGGCTTTGCCTACAGAGGTTACCAGTTCAAGGTAGTTACCCCACTGCAAGATCCTTTAAGATAAACAGCCCAAGTTCTTGTCCATATTTTTATCTTCAATCTCAAAATTCGTAGCTCCTTAATCCTGAGAAGTTTTAAGGAACACTTTGGGCTTGATTCTCTCCTACCTTGTGAGGTCAGTCATAACTAGGCACAGTGGTGTAACCCACAGGCTGGTGAGAAAACCCACAGGCTTTCCATTGCAGATTTTCTTTTTCTACAGAAAAAGGGGGAAAGTAGAGGGGAACAGGAACAGATTTGCTTGAATTGCACACACAGTTAGCAGGGCAAGGTGTTGCAGAACATGGGCTAGCTCTTCTATGGCACTGTTTTGCAGTGGTTCTCCAAGCACTTTACACAGCAGGTCAGTACACTACCGTAGGGACACTGAGGCATGGGGCAGTGAGGTGAGTTGCCCAATATCACCCAGGAGCAGTCAAGCCTAGAATGCAGGTCTGAGTCCTACTCCGGTGCTTGATTCTCTCAGCCACTGTGACTACTCTAAGCAAACTGAAGAAGGGTACGGTTCTTAGTGGGCATGCTCACTAGTTTTGATACCTATGTGCTAAAGTCTAGAAGTGTTCATGTTATGCTGCAACTTTTGACTGTAATGTGTGGTTAATATTTGGCATTTGAGTCACATCCACAAGGGCAATGGTGAGAATCTCAGTTTTCAATTTGGAGTAAAGTACATTTCCAGGCCTTGTGCTTGCGGGGAATGAGTTTACAAACATAGCCCAAAAAAAGGCTCAAAAGGAAGAACCTAAATGCAACGACCCCCCAATATATTTTAAAATAGACTTTTGTGAATTGCAAACTACTCTCATGATCTGGGGGATGGAGCTTTTGAACGCTTGGGGTTGGCTATATCAGGAAAAGCAGCAGAGTCATAAGACTCCGTCGAGGAAGAAACACAGGCAGGCTTACATTCCCAATGGCTTTAGGTTTTAAAAGCTATTTAAGAACTATTTCAAACACTGTGTAAAGTGTTTTTGTGCAGGCTATGGGCGCGCTTATGAAGAGTTGTGCAATCTCCTTTCTTTAAAGTTGACTGGGTGCTGTTACTAACGCCTGCATTCAGGGCTCTGGATAACATTGCCTTGATGTTTGGCTGTGAGCATTGCTCTCTGAAAAGTTCAGAATCAGGCCTGGGACTCATCTGTGATGCAGAGATGCAGGAAAGTGGGGGAATAATAACGTGCCTCCATCACAGTAGCATTTTACACTCCCTTGCTGGAGGGGTAAGTGACTAAACAAGGCAGAGGCTAGCAGAGAATTGGGCCTCTTCTTCGTGTGGCTGCATCTGAAAATGAAAGCCAAAGCAACAGACTGACAGGGGTGATGAAGACATGAGCGAGGCAAAGGGAGAGAACAAGAACACTCTGCATTAAAGCCTTTGGTGCAATTAGCCCAGCAACACAATATTTGCTCACCAACCCCGACGCTGTAACATTCATAAGTGCAACCCTCTTCTGAAGGTTTTGCAAATGAATAAGAAAGCCCATACTCGTAATCCACTTAAGCTCTAGATTAGTGCCATGTTGCGAAAGAGAGATCAGCCAACAGGGGAGCCTCAGTCTGTTCAGCAGGCTGGCTCGACACTGGGCCGTGTTGTTTGGAGGCAGTAGCACTCAGGAAAAGTGGCTATTAAAACATAATGTTCACAAATGGCACCTGCCCTTCTCTTTTGAGGGGTTTCTCCTATGGTGCAAAGCGTCTGTACTGCCTGGCTTTGCGGGCTGGGGTGGGAGCTCCTAAGAGGGCATACTTGGCAAAAATCTACATTGGGCTTATTCTCTGATTTAGATGAGTAGATCATGCCGATTAAAGCAGCTGGAATCAAGCAAAGTGCTCCATAAGTGTAATGCTCCTCTACAAGAAACATCATTCCATAGCAATATCGAACAATGCCACGTTCCCAGTTTCTCTTGTGGCTGTCCCCTGAGGAGACATATCTTTTTTTTTTTTTTTTACATTTCTCTCCCCGAACAAACCCAGGCTGTATAAGACTATTGTGTAGACCCCACGCAGCAATCGGTTTCGCTTTGTGGAGGATCAGCCTCAGAAAAAGGCTGGCATGCCAGGCTGCAGGTGCAGAAAGACTCTGGGGACTCATGCAGACCCAAGATATAGAACAGAGGAGAAGGCAGTAGAGCAGAGGAACAGATTATTACCTGGGAAAATAGGTACCTGAAACTGATATGTGGCTACTGCTCTAGCACAGACTTTGGGTGCCTTAATGGGTATGTCTAGACTACATGCCTCTGCCGACAGAGGCATGTAAATAAACTAGGCTACCCAACATAGTCAAAGAAGCCGGGATTTATATATCCCCGGCTTCATTAAAATAAACATGGCTGTCGCGCTGTGCCTGCTCAGCTGATCATCGGCATGTGAGTCAATGCGCGGATCGGTCAACAAGGGACGCCTTTGTCGACTGCTCCCTTATGCCTCATGAAACCAGGTTTACAGGAGCGGTCGACAAAGGCTTCCCTTGTCGACTGATCCGTGTCTTGACTTGAGCACTGTGCCAACGATCAGCTGAGCCAGCACAGCGCGGCGGCCATGTTTATTTTAATAAAGACGGGGATATTTAAATCCCAGCTTCTTTGACTACGTCAGGTAGCCTAATTTACATGCCTCTGTCAGCAGAGGTATGTACTCTAGACATACCCCAAGGGGGCTAACAGGATCAGTGAGGAGGGCGGGTGGCTTTCTACATTCATTCAGGAACCTACAGATACTGCCCCCAGCAGCTCCGCTCAGTGCCAGAGCCTGACAGGAAGTGTGGAGCTGTCAGGGAGGGTTCAGGGTTTATGTTGGGCTCGGGAAGCAAGCCAGGCTGCTGTCGTTTGGCTTGGTGGGGAAATGTAGGGGTGGGGAGGTCTTGTCCATGCACTCCTAAAGCTACACTTCCCCCTTACCCACCACGTAAGCCCACAGGCTGCTCTGGTATTAGTGACAATTTCCATTATAACTAGCACCCTCTCTCTCACTCCTCCCCTCAGTGCCTTGCTCCAGCAGCACAGCATTGCAATAAATGATGCATACTAGCCCCTCCAATACACGTGCTCCCCTTTCCTTTATTCGCCCACATGGGGATAGAGCCCAGGCCCTGATCTCCTCAGAGCACAATCGTTCTGTGAACGTCCTGAAACCAACCCTCCTCACCTCAGCTCACCTACACACCTCTGCCAAGGCGCGCCACCTCCTGCTTCCACCATTCAATGCTGCTCACGCACGCAATGCAGCTGCCGTGCGTATGGAGAATCAACTCCTCCCGCACAGGTGGGGGAGCAGAAAGGTGAGTCCCAGTTCATGTTTTTATCATGGACCCCGTCCCTCAGATTCAAATGGGGATAACATTTATACACATCAAATCTGCCAGGCGTCAATTCAGTACTTCCCAGCCCCCGAATGATAGCGTCTACAAAACAGCGTACAACAACGTATCATGGTAACGATTTTCTACTCGCCTCTTTGAATACTGCATCTTAACTTGCCCTGCCTTCAGCCTGAATAGCATCCAAATGGGAAATGTCAAAGTCAGACATGGACCCTTTTTTCCATTTATGTTGCATTGAAAAGAATTACACAGCGCAAGCTTCTAATGCTACACCTTTCTGTACCAAAGGATGTATTTAAACTGCATTCACTAAAGATGTGTTATTAATGCCTTTTAGGAACACGATACTAGAATCTTATGTGAGAAGAGCTAAGTGCCGGGGATATATATGGTTCTGAGAGGGGTTTCAGCATTATTTGAGAGAGGGAATTGGGTATAACATCTTGTCACAGATCTACATACAAATGTGGCACTGTATGACTAAGGGTATGTCTACACTGCAAAGTTATTTCAGAATAACGACCGTTATTCCAAAATAACTATGCAAGCATCTACACAGCCATTCCCTTATTTCAAAATAATGGACGGCTTATTCCAAAATCTGTAAACCTCATTCTATGAGGAATAATGCCTATTCTGGAATAGATATTTCGAAATAAAGCATGTGTAGACACTCCACTTTTGCTATTTCAAAATAGCCATTTTAAGTTATTCACCAGAGCCATTCTAAGTTATTCCTGCCCAGTGCCTCCTGGGGCTCTAAATCGAGATAGCACATCTACATTAGGGAAGCCTGCCTCAGGCTAATTTTGAGGCTTCCCTGCAGAGTAGACGTGCTATTTTGAAATAATGTATTTCAGAATAACTATTCCAGAATAGCTTATTTCAAAATTGATGCTCAGTGTAGACATAGCCTAAGAAAAAACTGTTTTAAAATGGAATGGTCTATAAAAGAAACAAGGTGCTTTACTGTAGCACAGTGAATTTAATGAATACAGATACACTGACTTCTTAGTGCCCCTGAACAATTAAGCAGTTTAATTTACAGACAAAAGTAAGAAAAACGTGTACAAAGCACATCAAGCATCATAACTTGGCTATAAATAATACAGCTTAGTAATTTCAAGGCTGTTTATTTTTATAGCCAAATGGCATTTTAGCTTTTTTTTTTATCTCTTCCTCTCAGTGGTTGCGTTACTGAAACATAATTATATAAGACATAGTGTACATAATGACAGTAACAAGTAGAAATGGTACAACTAAAACAAGCTTAAGAAAGCAGTTACTCAAAAAGGAGTCAAATACATTCTCCCAGATGTATATGTCAATACAGTTTTTACCTTCTTGCTAATCTCTTTTTCAATGTTTTTACCAACACTTAACACAGCAAATTACAGTCACAACAGTGACTTTTAGTAAAGACCATTTGCAGTTTCCAACAATTTAGAGATACTTAAGGGCAACCAAATTGAAACTGATATGAAGGATGGGCTGATCCGCTGATCTCACACCACTGACGTGACTCGTTAATTGCAGAGAAGCAGGTGCACCATAGAATTTAGCAGAATGACAATGAGCCAGGTTAAATGTCCTCACTGTACATTTTAAAAAATAGGGAGAGAAGATAAACGTTAATTATAAACTGTCAGCTGAGGAAAACTATCAGTTACTAAAAAACCTGACAAAGGCGCTACATGCATCCTATAAAACTCATCTAAACGAAAGCTAAGAGCATTAAATTCTCATTTCATATGCAATTAAAGAATATATAAGTCCGATCAAATCTGCTACCAAAAAATAGCGCAATATTCAAGGAGCCTGATAGCCATAGAAAACAAACAATAATAAGCTTACAAAGAAATCAATGATAGAGATGTAGCCGTGTTAGTCTGGTGTAGCTGAAACAAAATACAGGACTATGTAGCACTTTAAAGACTAACAAGATGGTTTATTAGATGATGAGCTTTCGTGGGCTCATCATCTAATAAACCAAAGAAATCAATGTTCTCTAAAACAGACTGAAAACCTAAAGCTCAGTTCACTTTGGTGGCTAATACTGAGACTGAATATTTAGGTAGAAATTATATTTGATATAGGAATAGCAACACTGCAGCACTCTCAGTGGTGCAGGAAACATACTCACTCGCTGCTAAAACGTTTGGTCTAGGCCAGGGGTGCGGAACCTAAGGCCCAGTGGCCAGATGTGGCCCCCAGCTTGTCTGGATCCCGCCCCCAAGGCTCAGGGCTTCTCCTGCCCCCGCAATAGGGAACCCGCTGGTGCTTCAGAACACAGCCCTTCCCTCCCCCTCCCCCCACCCCCAATCTCCCCACACGGCTGGAGCACACAGTTCACTAGCCTGAGCCACACTACGCTCTGGTGTGTGAGGGGAATGTGTGTGTGGGGGGGGGGGGCTGTTTTTCCTTCTCAAGCAGGGGCCACATCAGTAAGGGTGGGTTTTTTTATTTTTTGCTTCACACTAGTGTGTGATCCCTGACTGATTTCCCTGTGTGTCAGCAGCCTCCAACTGAAGAATGGTTCCCCACGCCTGGTCTAGGCCAGAGCTGCATCAAATACAGGTTCCCCCAACAATTCAAAAAAAAGAGCAAGAGTCACCAGGATGGGCAGCTTTCTTAATAACACAGGGGTAAGGCAGGAGGCGCTAGTCTGCATCATTTATTGCAGACAGATATTGAGCTTTGATACAGGCTGAGTTTTGGTACCTGATTAGCATACCGAAGCTGTAATGTCATAGGTCAGAAGCAGAGCTGGAGAGGGTGACACCAAAGATTGGTAAGTTTATATACCTGAAGAGTCATTCACCCGACCTCTGTGCCCCACATCCAGGCCTGCTCCCCACCTCCGGCAACCCCCAGAAGGGAGTTACCCTCATAGCCTGGAGAGAGTCAGGCTCAAAAGACTACTGGTTATCTTCTTGAGTTATCCAGCCAGTGTGAAGCTTTGAAGACTAACAATTCTGGTTAACTCCTCTGTCCGTCCATGCTCCTGGCAGTCGATTACACACTAGACTAGGCTTATAAGCCTAAGGCTGTATCTGCTTTTGTCCGTAAAGCTTATGTCACTCAGGGGTGTGAAAAAACACACCCCTGACCAACATGAGTGACACTGACAGAAGTGTTGGTGTTGTCAGCACTATGTTGGTGGGAGACATTTTCCCACTGACAGCTACCACCGCTCCCTGGGGGTGGTTTAATTATGCCATTGGAAGAGCTCTCTCTTTCCAGCACAGAGCAGGTCTACAGGAGACCTTAGAGTGGGGCAACTGAATGACGCGGCTGTGCCACCGTGAGGTCTGTAGCGCAGACACGGCCTAAATGCACTTGCGCAGAAAAGCAAAATCTTGTAAAAGGAATGTTTTAATTTGCTCTTCCTGAAAGGCTGGTGAGTGAACATTACTCATGTTAAGAACAAAAGAACAGCCGTACTGAGTCAGACGAAAGGTCCATCTAGCCCAGTATCCCGTCTGCCGACAGTGGCCTAAACCAGATGCCCCAGAGGAAGGGATAACAACAGGTAAACCTCATATAATCCCTCCCCTGTCACCCATGTCCAGAGAAACAGAGGCTAGGGATACCATTTCTACCTATCCTGGCTAACAGCCATTGATGGACCTAGCCTCCATGAATCTATCTAGCTCTTTTCTGAACCCTGTTAAAGTTCTAGCTTCACAGCATCCTCTGGCAAGGAGTTCCACAGGTTGACTGTGCACCGAGTGAAGAAAAACTTCCTTTTGTTTGTTTTAAACCTGCTGCCTATTCATTTCTTTTGGTGACCCCTAGTTCTTTTATTGTGGGAATACGTAAATAACTTTTCCTTATTCACTTTTTCCATACCAGTCATGATTTTAGAGACCTCTATCATATCCCAGCTTAGTCTCCTCTTTTCTGAAATGAAAAGACCAAGCCTTTTTAATCTCTCTTCATGCCATGCCATGCACTCTGATGGGGGTGACCCTCCAATGGCTGAGATCCCGGTGTGAGGCTCTGAGGCCTGATTTGATCTTTATCTAGGAGCAAAATAGTATTGCCAAAATGTGCCCATTTAAGAAAAGCTTTTTCCGGATGGCAGTAATTTGGGAATCCTTGGAGAAATGTCCCCATGTTTTGATCACTGGCCATATCTCAGGCCCACACAAGAGATCATAGCCTACTGGCAGCTAATGTTATTAATAATCTTTTAGAGCTTCTCTTTCCGGATAATGAGAACTTCATACGCTTCAAAACTACTCATGGAATCAGTAAAAAGAATGTAGAAACAGAACCCCTGGAATAATGAGAAGCACAGAGTTGCCGTCTGTGGTAATCAGACATTCCAAGGTTACTAAATACTCTCTGATACATTATGTAACCAAGAGCTTTAGTGTGTGTTAGCAAGCTATCTCCAAGTTTCTTTTTGAACCGTGCTAGCCTCCTGCATTTACCAAGATGTCTTAAAAGGGAGTGGATAGACCCATAGAACTTCCCTTGTTTTCTTTCTGTTTCTCAGGGGCTTCATCTATCTCTTGTCTTTCTGTGGTTGATGAGCTCCAGGGCATTTTAATCAGCGAACTTAAAATAAAAATATTCAGACCAGTTAAAAGAAAATAGCCCAGAGCTAATTTCTACAGCTATAGCTGTCAGCCTATGCTACAACATCCCCAGTGCAGCAATATAAGGGAAAATATACTCACCAGCTACACATCATCTGCCATTCTATTAAGGGGTCCCTGTGTGACCATAGGTGCAATACTCCACCATTGGCATCATTATTCCATCTTCTGCTCCAGATCATGCTAATTTCCAGCAAAATTTCAGCCCTAATGAAGTCAATGACAAAATTCCCATTCGCTTTAATGGAGTCAGGAGAATGTACAGGAGGTTTTACCATTTATTTTAAAGGAATAGGTATGGACTCTTTAGGGATGCTTCTGGATCATTTTTTCTTTCCCCACTTAAACATGGGGTATTTTTAAAAAAATCTCTCCCTCAATCTATGCCTCATGTCTTCCTCTTTTCAGTTACTCCATTTGTTTTTCACCTTCCTCCTTTTGGATACAAGAGGAGATTTTCAAAGATGCAAAGGGCAGTTTAGGTGCCCCATGTCCACTGCAAGTTTGTAACCAAACTCCTATTTGTGCCTTGTGACTTTGAACATCTTACCTTTGATCCTTTTCTACTGTCCAGATTCACAGATGAGAATTTACACTCAATATCTGAAGAGTATATTGTGATATTTGATGATACATTTGCTGACATCACTTGCAATGTGTACTTTCTTCTTCTCAGATTCGTCACAGGGTAAAAAGCCAAATATGACCCTGTGCAAATGTAGGATAGCTAATAAAGACAACTGAAATGTTAGTTACTCTTTCCTGGCCTATTAGCATGGTATTCTCTGGCTTTGTCTACACTACACGTTTTTGTGGCAGAAAATATGCTAATGAGGGACTCATTAGCATGAGTTGCATCATAATTAGCATATTTTCTGCCACAAAAACATGTAGTGTAGACGGAGCCTCTGAATATTTTGTATTCAGCCCAATAACATTCTATCAAAAACCAAAAAGAGAACATCCTAGAGAATAAGTCAGGACTTTGTTCTCTGTATTTCCTGTGGGTATTTCTTTCTGAAAGAAAAAAAAAAAGGCAAGGGGATGATAAAAAAAAAAGTTGCTACTGTAAGTATCCTTTGAAGTAAAGTAGTCTGAGAGGATGAAAAGAAATGCTTAAAGTAAGTAGTGGCAAAATTGCAGCTCCAAGAAGCAAGCCTAAATACATAGTTACCTAGCACTAATTTTCTCAACTCTGGGATTCTGATTTTCAGTCATCATATTTTATTATCTGGATGGGAAATCTTGCAATAACAATAAGAAAAATGATGAAGTTTGATGAAAGATTAAGGAGACCTGATATAGTAAACTTTACAAACAAGTACACATCCATATAAGATGAGCCACATTTCTTTTCAGAAAAGTCCCTTAATTATTTTAACCTATTAATAGACCAGATTTCCAATAATGAAATTAAACTAAGCTTATTTTTGTTTTAACTGCCCCTTACCTATTGTCTCAGTTAGAAGATCAGTAACTTTGACTAAAACACTCAATCAACTATACATGGAAATACAAATAGTTTTGCATCTGATGAGAATTTGCATGCAAACTGTAGCACGGTAATCCTTGCAAAAAGTGTGGTATGGGGAGCAGCTGGAGGCACGGCAATTAAGTGATAAAGCTGTGACCACTAAAAATTGCATTTCACACAATGACACGGCCTGTTTTTTCAGCAGATACCGAAAACTCAATGTGTCACAGTTGGCTGACCAGGCAAAAACTAGAAAATCATTTACTCTGGCAACATCCGTATGTTGCACTTATTCGTGTGTGGCCGCCAGGATTCTCAGCTGTGACCGGCAAGGACTCACTCAGTGAAATTCGTGCAAAGGATGTGTAAAAATGCTGACTTTTTCACTGCCCCAATTCCCTGGGCTAGTTGCATGACAGGCCACTGCTAAGTAACAACTTAGAGGAACCTTTTAAATTACTCCAGCTGCCCACAACCCCCAAAGGCAGCTAGGGATCAGTAAGAGAAGGAAATCCTGGCCACTACTGCATGCAAGCTTTATGCTATTGCTAGAACCCTTCTGAACAGGGCAGCTTGCTACTTTAAGAGCTCAGAGGCCTTAGACCAGTCAGCTCCTGTTCAGTCAGCCCTGCCTCGCTACAACTGTGCAGCGTGTGAGACTTAAAAAGAGGCTGGGTGCCAACTGTGGAGAAGAGTGGGCAGGCTACCCAGTATGGGATAAGACATTGGGCTTGTGCTAGACTGACAAACAGGTAAATCTGAGGGTATGTCTACACGCCACACTTTGTCCAAGGTGTGACGCAGAAATAAATCCGCCTTCTGTTCACACACAAATCAGTCTGACTTGGGTCCTGGGCCCCTTCTAGAGGGGTTGGTCAGAGACTATGGGTGTGTCTAGACTACATACCTCTGGCATCAGAGGCATGTAGATTAGGCTATCCGGCATAGGGAAATGAAGCAGCGATTAAAATAATCGCAGCTTCATTTAAATTAAAATGTGCCGATCAGCTGTTTGTCAGTTCAGCGTGGTAGTCCGGACGCTCCACGGTTGACATCAAAGGAATTTGTCGACCTCCCCGGTATGCCTCGTGGGATGAGGTTTACCGGGGAGATCGACAAATACTTTTGATGTCGACCGCGGAGCGTCCAGACTACCGCGCTGAGCCGACAAACAGCTGATCAGCCCAGTGCGGCAGCCATTTTAATTTAAATGAAGCGGCGATTATTTAAATCGCCGCTTTATTTCCCTATGCCGAGTAAACAAATCTACATGCCTCTGTCACTCGAGGCATGTAGTCTAGACATACCTTCAGTGTCCTGCTATGTACCAGGCCCAAGCCCTGTCATTTTGCTGTGTGGCAGCAGACCTCAATGTGCATAGTGCAATACTGATGAGTTAGCATGGCTGTAAAACCCAGGTCCAGCAATTCTCAAACCAGATTTACAATGGGCTTGGAACCACCGAGTCCACATGCCTGGGAAGCCAAAGCCTGAAGCCAGGAGGAAACTGGTGAGGAAATAGGGAGATACATTGGGGAGATTGTGATGGCACGTTGGGAGTCCCCCGTCTCCTGCACCCCCGGAATGGCACGAACAGACTCCACCAGCCAGTAGAATAGAGGTGGTTTATTGCTTCTCCAGGATACAGCACAGCACAGATGTCATCAGGTTACAGGGCAGGCCTAGGATGCCTCAGCCCCCCTTGATATGGGGGGGGTCTTGGCTTCTAAACCCCCCAGTCTGTTGCTGAGGCTGCTTCCTCCATGCTCCCAGACCGAAACGAAACTAACTCTCCTCCAGCCCTGCCCCCCAGCCAGGGCAGCATTCCACCTTCCTTTGTTTCTCCCCATGGGGGGTAGCTGGTCAGACAGATTTGGAGCCCCCTTTGCATAATGACCAGACAGCAGAGGTCGCCACAGCCCTAGCAAGGCACCCCCACTACGTCACAGAGATGTATAAAGACTTGAACCCAAGAAGAGGCTGAAAGTGGTGAGCTGGACTAGAACCTGGGAGAAAAGCCCAACAGTCAAGGGCTGGTTGTGGGGAGAACAAACAGGCTGCTCCAATGTGAGGCAAGAGACAGGCCTCAAGCTAGGAACTAGCCAGCGGTGCTAGTAGGATGGTAGGCCTGACCTGGAGGGTTGGTTTGATTGGAACCCAAGAGAATAGACCAAGGAGCTCCTGGGTGCCTGCGTATAAGGATGCTTGAGCCAGTGGGCTTGTTTGATATTGGTTTTGGACTAAGGGGCTGTCAGCTCAATGAAGTCTAATGCTCTGAAGTAGCTGTGCCAAAGGGCCAAATCACCGCTGTGGGGCTGCTGGGCAGAGATAGTTGTGGGGAAATTGAAGCAGAAGGTCTGCAGCCCAAGTCTTGCTGTGAAGGGAGGCTCTCAGACAGAACGTCTGTTATACCCCTCTAGTAGGGTCACCTTTCCACAGCTATTGAAATCCAGGGTAGGGCTAGAATCCATCAGAGGCGCAGGGCCGCACAACCCTCCAGGAACCGGGTCAGTATTTTTACTTAATGTTTTAATCACAGTGTGACTGGAGTTCTGTCTGCCACGGAGAAGAGCATGTGATGTCGGGTTCAACCTCGTTGAAACTGGTGAGGTGAAAAGCTCCGCTTCATTCAGATTAAATGAGAGAAACTCTAGGCGGCCTATACCCAAAACACAAGTGCATGTCATAGCCCTCAACTAAGGCATATGCAAGTCTGCCCAAGAAATAGAACGATGTGGGTGGAGGACTTGGCTAATCATTGTTTGGGCAGAGGTGGGAGAGCAAGAGAGCCAGTACAGAGACAGCCACAGAAGAAGCAAAAGCCACACACAGCCTGACCCAGGACTGAGTGTGTGGTCCTGCAAAAACCTAGAGAAAGGGCTGTTGGGGGCTGGCAAAAGGAGACATGGAGCTGTGAGCCCCTGTTCAGCTCCTCCCGATTCAGGGAAATGAGTCCATGCAAGATCATGTCAAAAGTGCCAGACTCCATAACCAGTGTCCCCTTGTAACTGAAACAACTTGCGAGACCCTGAATTTTTGGTTAACCGCTCAGGCCAATGCAAATTTTAACAGCAAAGCCTGTCAGTCTCAAAGACAAGTTAGATGCAAGGCTTTCTGTGGTACACTGGTCACAATCCATTCACGAAGAGTGCGCAGGCATTGCAACAGAAGCAGCATATATGAACAGCTGCAACAGCCCAATTAGCTATAATGCACAGCATTCAGCATTCATTCCCTAGAAACTCCCTGTGCTGACTGAAAATCCATACCCCCTATTTCATCTTCATTTTCAGCTTATAAGATCAATAATCATCCCTACGCAGGACATTGCTTGGTAATTGCCAGATGAGGCCCCTTAGTGGAGATTGTAGAACAGCTTCTTGTTATGATAATCAGGCTTGAAGAGCAACATGGTGAACTTACTTTACCACGGAATTGATATTTATGGCCATGTGCTTTCAGTGAGGAACATTTCCCCAGTTCCTCGATTTCCTACACAAACAAAACAACTGTTGACAGTGTCTTCAGACATACTTTGTACCAATCGCTACTGAAACATTAGAGGGCTCAGCATTACCCATGCAACAGGCTACACAAGGAACTGGTGTCATGGGTTAAATTGCCATTAGTGGACTTGATTATCTTTATTGTACACTGACAACAAGTAGTAGGTGGCTGTTAATGGGGCAAAATATTAAACACAAACACATGGTCCCAGGCAGTTTTGCCTGAACAAACACTTCATTCTTCATTCTTGCCTCCTTTGATAAGATAGTGAGAGACTCTGTAAAGGTCACCGCTTTAGGAGTATGATCTGCTGGGACGCCCCAGTGATTACTCATGCACAGTATTTTCCATTAGCAAGGCAGCATTACTCAAGTATGTCACTGTGATCACTGAGCCATTGTAAGTAATTTCCTCTCTTTGGAAAATGAGTATCTTCGATACTGCCCTGTAGCAATGCTGAGCAGGGAGAAGTGAGTCAGGATGGGCCAGGAGGCTCAGGGATGGCTAAGTTTCAGGTTCAGTTTTATTCAAACCAAGTATGGAGGACAGAGTTTGGAATAAAAATTATCTCATCTCTAAATTCTCTATTTTCTCAGTCTATCCAGTTCATTGCCAGGCCACTGACGTAATCAATGATCTCACATAATTAAGGTGATAGAGATGCGGCCGTGTTACTCTGGTCTAGCTGAAACAAAAGACAGAACTATGTAGCACTTTAAAGACATGGTTTATTAGATGATGATCTTTCGTGGGCCAGACCCACTTCCTCAGATCAAATCAAGTGGGTCTGGCCCAAAAGATTTTTTGGGCTTAGAAAGGGTTCAGAAAAGGGCAACTAAAATGATTAGGGGTTTGGAACGGGTCCCATATGAGGAGAGGTTAAAGCGACTGGGACTTTTTAGTTTAGAAAGAGGAGACTGAGGGGGGATATGATAGAGGTATATAAAATTATGAGTGGTGTGGAGAGGGCAGATAAAGAAAAGTTATTTATTAGTTCCCTAAATAGAAGAACTAGAGGACACCAAATGAAATGAATAGGTAGCAGGTTTAAAACTAATAAAAGAAAGTTCTTCTTCACACAGCGTGTAGTCAACCTGTGGAACTCCTTGCCAGAGAAGGCTGTGAAGGCTAGGACTATAATAGATTTTAAAGAGAAGCTAGATAATTTCATGGAGGATAGGTCCATAAAAAAGGGATAAAATGGTGTCCTTGGCCTGTGTTTGTCAGAGGCTGGAGAGGGATGGCAGGAGACAAATAGCTTGATCATTGTCTTCGGTCCACCCTCTCTGGGGCACCTGGTGCTGGCCACTGTCGGCAGACAGGATACTGGGCTAGACGGACCTTTGGTCTGACCCAGTACGGCCGTTCTTATGTTCTTATGAAAGCTCATCACCTAATAAACCATCTTGTTAGTCTTTAAAGTGCTACATAGTTCTGTACGTAATTAAGGTGAGGCTGTGGGTGGGAAGATTAACAATGGCTGTGGTGGGGGATTTTTACCTGCAGGGAGGGGTTATTTCATTGTACTCTAATTGTGTAACTCGAGTGAAAGTACATGACGTTGCAAAGTTCTATCCTATTCCTCTTTTAAAATACATTGCCATATATTCTGCCTAGTTTCCTAATAACACTTAGACACTTATGTGTCTAAGTGTTATTACTAGACCCTTTCTTCTGTAGCTGTTGAAAGGTTTATTTAAACACCACTTTCATGAGAAATCTTTCGGGAATTCAAATACATTCTTAGCTACCCTGCAGTGCCAGGTAAACATAAGTCTCCACAGCTATCGGTCAAGTAATGGCTCTGGGGATTATTATGCTTGAATCATAAGCAGGGAGAGCAGTATGCCATCATCTGGATGACTGAACGATATGTTCTTTTTTCCTCCACAAAATTTTTTTTAGCTTAATCTTTACTTGAAATTTTATTCTATATTAACACTTTATATTTCTTCAAAAGTGGGAAACATCCATTGGTATGATTTGGAACATGGAATTATCTTATGCAGAAATGAGTCCTGCCTGCTTTGAACCCACAAAAGCAAGGAACATTCAGGCTTTGTCTACACTGCCAGCTTTTGCCAGCAGAGAGTATGCAAATGAAGGGCTGATTAGCATTTTGTCCCACTTCATTTGCATAACGTATTTGAGCTGTTTTTGCGTAAAACCAAGCAGTGTGGATGTTTCCTTTTTGTGCAAAAAACCCTTTTTGTGCAACATCCTTATCCCTCACACACAGCCCCCAGGAAGGCAGAGGGACCAGAGAGGGGAAAAAGTGGCTACCCTGCAGGGAGACAGAACAGTCAGAGAGATTAGGGGTCATCTTCCCCCAACCATGGTGAGTCAGGAGCTCTGCCTCTTCCCCTTCCTGAAGGGCAGCTGCTTATTCCTTATTCACCTTCCACCACCACCACCACCCACCCACACACAAACACACACTAGCCTTTCCTCCTGGCCCTCCCAGTGCTCCCTGGGGCTGCACGTGCTGGGTGTAATGCACCCAGGGGCAGCCCGTGACTATAGGCTGATTCAGCCATATCCTAGGGCGCCGCCTTCAATGGCACCCAATGATGACATCACGGGGTACCCAGGATACCCGATGATGACATCACTCCATTGACGGCCATGCAGGCGGGGGTGCCAGCTGCCGCAGCCCGCCTCGGGTCACTCCTGAATGCACCAAAATCTGGCTGTGGGCTTGTGACCAGGAAGTAGTTCTCCTGTCACAAAAAAGCTTCTTCTTACAGGTCCCCATTGCAAACCTTGCAGGCTGTCTGACAGGGAGGTTTACAAACTGGTATTCAGCAGACAACGGGTGTGCTGGTGTTCGCTGCTGCAAGTTTGCAAAGGGAGGCATGGGGGTTCTCTTGCCACGAGAGTGCAATAGACTGTGCCATAGACGGGTTGCATAGCGAGGTCTAAGCAAGTTGTCTGAAGGAACAATCCAGAGGCTTTCCTGGGCCCAAGTCAAGCCAGACTGTGTGGATGCAGGAAAAATACAAGGCTTGAACCACTGGCTTGGACCCTCCAGCCCTGCAAGGTGCTGGAACCCCAGGTTAAAAGCCCTAGGATAACACAATTGGTGTGTAGATGCAAAGGAGCTTACATTGAGGGCTCACAGTGTGTAGACATACCCGATGGGATCATCTCAGGTCTCCAAAAGCTAATGTCTGCAATGGTCCTGTGGTAAGTTTAATGAACCAATAAACAAAGAAAAAAATCCTCACACAGACATTATCAAGGAAGCACATCTCAGTATAAAGAATAAGAGCGACTGAAGAGAATGTGCATAATGAAGCACTCGGTTACCATGGTGATGAGTGCCGCATTTGGACATGGATGGCTACGTAGAGAATGGAATTGTGTGTAAGCTATCACTGAGGTGGGAAACAAATTTGAGGTCTAAATTCAAAACCATGGGTCAATAGGAGTCTTCCTATGGACTTCAGTCACCTTTGGATCACATCTGACATGTCATCCCACTTACTACTAGCAAGAGCCAAGGTGGCATAGATACAGCATGTTTGAGGATACTCTCCCTAAGAGCCTTTCTGAAATATGGATTGCACCACCACCACCTCCTCTGAAAAAGGCAGGCC
The DNA here is from genome assembly GCF_049634645.1 of Pelodiscus sinensis. Lineage (NCBI taxonomy): Eukaryota > Metazoa > Chordata > Testudines > Trionychidae > Pelodiscus > Pelodiscus sinensis. The sequence goes on from NC_134718.1 coordinate 14,018,680, forward strand.
AGAAGAGTCTCAAAAAGAAGTGTGATAAAGGCAACTTTTCCATATAATCTAGGTGTATGCTATACATGCACACGCCATATTAGAGGAAGTGGAAATCCCACCAGTTGAATTTTTGGCAAGGTAGCTAGATTTATGAATTAATCCATCATTTATCTTGTGCAGTGACAAGTAGTACATGTGACATATATGCAAGTAAAGTCCATCACATAAACTCCCTCATTGCCTCTGAAGTAACAGATCTACAAATTCATGTATTCTTTACATAAACGTGGCCTTTAAACGTGTTCTGCGTAGAACCCTGGTTTAATTAATTATTTCCCACCTCACAATCTAAGAAATGAGTTATGGTAAGCCAATGGTCCCCACCTCTTCTAGACCATTCTTCATTCAATGGTTCTAATGTCATATAATTCCCTGAGACAATGAACTCTTTTGTTATGCCGCATGCAGGCCACTTGAATTTGTGGTTTTAGTATGGAACTTCATGGAAATAAGAAAGCAGGAAAAATATTTAAGCTGAAAGCAAAGGACAAGTAGCTCTTCTGTTAATTTGGTTAATAAGGTTATATATTTCCTACAGTTAAGAAACCACACCTGCCTCTTCCCACAGAAGTTGAAAAAAACCACATGCTCTTTTTTTGCATTCTATCATTGGCATTTGCTTTTCCTAGAAGAGCAAATAGATGAAAGGGGCTGAATTTTATAAGGGTGTCTACCTGCTTGAAGATTTTAATTTTTACAGTTAACTTAGATGTTATGCAGTTTATTTTTACAAATGTGATCCTGCGACAGAAAGCTCCTGTGTTCACACTCTTCACACTGTTCTGTGATCGTTGTACAAAGTATGCCTTGTAAAGTATCATTTGAAAACTATGCTCATCAGTACTATCCTGGTAAATTATGTGGGGCAACAGTGTGTGTGATGTTATAAGATTCCCCTGTTTGATGGTGTAACACATGTTCTAAACCCTGCAGCCCTGCCCAAATAATGTTGGTAAACAGACCAAGCTGACATATCTGGGTGCTCTATATGGGGCAACACGTTACATGCATATTACTCCCTTAAAGGAATAACGGGCTTCATGTTTTCATACTGTTGAGGAGAGGACTGGACAGTACAGGATGTACATTTCTGGAGGCATGCTAGGTGTTGTGCTGGTATGAAGCCACCTGGGGCCATGGTGGCTCAGCACCTCTGCATCTGACCTGAATGAGTTCTTGGTGATTTTCCTGAATTCCCACTAGGTAAGAATGATTTTGTTTTTATTGTTAGCAGTGAGACTGTGTCTTGTGCAATACTGGACAAATCTGACGCCTTCTCTGTATTAACATAAAATATGGACTGTGCTTGTAACAAAGAACCTGTCGATGTAGATACTGTCTCCAGTGATTCACTCCAGCAGCGCAGCTGTGCCTCACTAGCAGTTAAAGTGTAGCAATACTCTTTGGCCCCTCCTCGACCTGTGTGCTACAAAGTTTCTCACATTCCAAAACTAGAAGCCGTAAAATAGACAATACATTCTGTAATTTGGGGAAAAGACACAAATTAATTCAGGCATCTTTCACACATAGGAGGTCATTGTGGTTCACTGTTTGTTACTCTTTCCGCAGGCTACATTTCACCAATACAGAAATTGGGTTGCATGGTAGATTGCAAGTCTTTCTTAACCTTGATTGTTTCCTTAGGATTTAGTGTTTGTCCTAGTTGCTATTTGACATCAGCTATGTGGGGCTGGCTTTTTTAAATGACCATTTGGTGGTGGTGGTGGTTTGGGATATAAACTCTTTTAAGGGGGGAAATTATGTAAATCTCTAATAAGTGTTACAAAGATGTACACATATCTGATTTCTGTTTCATGTGTATTCTGACTTGTGTGTGATTCGTGAGCTACTCACAGTCACGGTACTGCTTATTACTACTGTTACAGAAGCACCTAGAATACCTGGCCTAGATTGGGGGCCCATTCTGCTAGCTGATCTATTTACACACAGTGAGAGACTATCCCAGTCCTGGTGATACAGCTAAACAAGTAGACACTAGACAGAGGACAGAAAGTGGTATTAACATCATTTTACAGATGGGAAACTGAAGCACCGAAAGATTAAGTGACTTGCCCAAGTTGACAGTGGAAGTCTATAGCAGAGCCTGAAACTAACCTGAACCTGGTCCAGAGCCTTAGAAGTAACACCAAGTGCTTAATGGTTGCCTTCAGTAGGTTTCAAAGGAAATCATTGTCATTATCCCTTTTTTATAGTTTGGGGAAACTGAGGCACAGAGATGAGAGGTGATTTGCCCAACCTCACCTAACAGACCATTTGCAAAGTTGGGACTAGAACCTTGGGCCTGGGAGTTACAGTTCAGTACCGTATCCAATAAGTCACAGGCTGCCTCACCTATCTCCAAGATGATTCTGCTTTGTAACAAAGATTTAATCTTTCAATTATAACAAAGATTTGTTTTCAAAATTAGATTAACTGAAAGCTCCATAAAATTTTGCATGCTTTAAATTACCTCCCAAAATTTCTTGAAGACTCTCTGTTCTACTTATGAGCTTTTTTTCTCTGTTAAAACATAACTTATTATAATTGAGAAATTCAGCATCACACAGTTCCTGAAACTTTTCTAAGTATTTGTACAACAAAGTAGGTATGTGAACAAAATAAAAAAAGAATCATGTGAATCATGCTTATCAAGCTATATAAATGACACTTTTGAGGACTCTTTTTCAGTCTACTTCAGAGCAGAAGGGTGAGTAGAACTCTTTATAAAACTACAAAGAAGCTCACTTAGACCATGTGTAATCCTTTCCCTTTCCCTTTTCAATTTGTTTTTCAAATGTTGGGTTATATATTTACTTGCCTTGTTACTAGTCTAGACTACTTATAGTAGTGATTTCATCAGATGTGGAATTGCTTGAAAAATGCTGAGATTTTAGGAGTGAAGTGAGAGTAAGGGCAACAATTGGGGTATATTTATACTGTAGTTGGGACACCCCATGTAGGCTTGCCATAGCTACCTTTGAGAAAGCTTGTGCACTAAAAATAACATGGTAGCCACAGCAGCTTGGACTAGCCACCTTAATATGTACCAAGGATATGGGTGGGATTGTACTCGGGTGGGTATCCTGAGCCATTGCAGGTGCACAGCTCTCTTTAGTGAGTAGCTTGATTGAAGCTAGGTCAGGTATGCCTCAAAATTGCTGAGTCAACAAGCCCTTAGAGTTGAATACAGCTGCTTTTCCATCCTAACATCGAAAGAATCAGAAACCCGACACTACATCAAGATCCACTAGTTTGGAGTCAGTAGGACTCTAAGGGTACGTCTAGACTACAGGCTTTTGTCAACAGAGGCTTGGACTAGACTACATCCAGTTCTGTCCACAAAGCAAGCCGCTTTGTCAACATGAGAGTGTAGATGCAAAGGTTAGTGTAGATGCAATAATGCTTTCTGTTGACAAAAGGCGTTATTCCTCGTAGAATGAGGTTTACTGCTGTTGACAAAACTGCTGAGTTCTGTCGACGTTATGTCGCCAGAACTCGGCGGTAGTGTAGATACAGGTATAGTTTTGTCGACAAAAGTCCACTTTTGTCGACAAAACCCTGTAGTCTAGACACACCCTAAATGGATGCAGAAGTCTAACATATTATATGAAATTGAACCTATCAAAGACATGGTCACACAAGGTAGGATGGGAGAGCCACACCGACAGCCTGAATCCATCTCCATCACTCATACTATTTTAGCTGAATGATGCTAATAAACCAAATAAGAATTCAGGCTCTAATGGCATCCACTTATGTCTCATTAATTTCTAACTCGATTGTAATGACAGTGAGCCAGAAAACATTTAGATTTGTTTTAATTGTCCACAATTTGAAAATTTGAAAATTTTCAACCAGTTGCATAGTTGGTCAAAAACTGGGAAGAAAGTTCTGTCCAAAATGTCCTGTTTAGTTTTCTCCTCTTGAATCATTTTAAGCTCTGGATTATAATATTATTTTGTAAATGCAACCACTCATCCATAACACGGGAATCCTTCCTTGCTTGCAAGTTAATATTTGGAACTGTGCGTTTTTCAAGAACTGCCATGTAATATATTACATTTGATTTACACATGCCAGTTTTAAAAAGAAGATAATTTATTACCATTGCCACCAATGAATGGCTGGTTGGTCATTTTTAATATTATCTCACAAGCTTGGGTCATTTTACATATACATTCATAACCTCAGTGTAAATAAGGGGGGCAAAGAGACAACCCAAAAAGTTTAATCCCAAATTGAACATTTCATTCAAGGTCAAATGTGTAATTAATAATGACGCCTTCATAAGCATGTTCAGTTAGAATAAATCAGCTCCTTTTTTTTCCTCAATGCAGCATTGCCTGGTAAATGCACCTGGCTTTTGTGGCTGGCCTGTACCATGCTGTCGCCCCAGTCTCTTCACATACTAGCAGCAGCAGCTGTTTTTTTGGTGATGTGCCATGGTGAGGAGAAGTGTGCAGGAGCTCCTGGAATCCCTGGTACCCCCGGAGCCAATGGATTGCCTGGGAGAGATGGAAGGGATGGTATGAAAGGCGACCCAGGCCCACCAGGTACCATGAGTTATTGTCTCCCGTTACATAGATGTATTAAGGTTGCCAGGTATCTGGTTTTTTACCAGAAGGCTTGCTCAAAAAAGTACTCTGGCAGCTCTGGTCAGCACCACTGACTGGGCTATTAAAAGTCTGGTTGGCAGCGCAGCGGGGCGGCCCGGCGTGGTTCCACGCACCTCCAATAAACAGCAGCATGTCCACCCTCTGGCACCTATGCGTAGGAGCAACCAGGAGGCTCCACACATGCCCCATCACAAACACCAGTTCTGCCAGGAACCACAGCCAATGGGAGCTGTCAGGGCAGCCCCGGTGAACAGGACAGCGCAGAGAGCTGCCTGGTCACACTGCTGCCTAGGAGCTGGAGGGGTTGCATGCTGATGCTTCTGCGATTTGCTTGAGGTAAGTGCCACCTGGCACCTGACCTCCTTCCATGCCCCAAACTTCTGCCCCCATCCTGATCCCCTTCCCACTATCCAAACACTTCAATCCCAGCCCTCCTGTACCCCAAGTTCCTCATCGGCAGCCCCACTACAGAGCTCACACCCCTATCCATAGCTCTCACTCTCCCCAGTATCCCAACCTCTTCCCCTAGTCTGATGAAAATGAGGGAGGGTGGAAGGAAAGAAGAGAGGGAGAGGGCTCAAAACTGTCAAATACCCAATTCTGATATTTTCTAAAAGAAAAGTTGGGGTTGTGGATCAAATTCAGTTTTTATTTCATTTTTTTCTAGTTGAGTTGTAGTGTTAAGAAAAAGAAGGGTGCATAAAAAGGACAAAAGCAAAAAGTTTTGAAATTATAGAAATAAACACTTCAGTTGATGTGCCTCACTTTTTTCTGGCTTATCAGTTCATGATTTCTGCTTTTTATCCTGATTTGGGACTGCAAAGAAAACTGATCTCTCAAAGACTCTTCTGAAAATTTCCCACTCGGCTTCCAGCTGTTAATTTGCCTCCCTTCCAGTAACAAGCTTCCAGAACAATTTTGTGACTCCTTAAGCTATTTTTAAACCCACTCTCCATAGTAAAAGTTAAGTGGAGAGCTGGTCTATAGTCCACATTCATTTTTGCAAGAAAAGGAGATGAAAGCAGCTGTTGGACACAATGCAACAGCTGATCTCTTGGGCATAGGAGGAGAAGGCAACAGGGCAGGGTATTTTTGAATAAGAGAGGATTTGGGCAGAAATTCACTCACAAACACAGCTTTCCTCATCTCTTTTCTATCACTTTTTCAGTGGGAACTACTTTTCATGTGGAAGGATATAGTCTATCATGCTCAGCAACACTGGATTTTAAAATAAATGAGTGATCATGCAATGCCAGTAAGCTATAACATGTCAGTGTAATAGGCAGGATTCTGGTGCACTTCTCAGGCTATTGAAGCCAAGAGTCTGTATGCACCATTGGTCTATTCAGGTACCACCTGCAGAGGCTGACTGTTGCAATATGCAATAGTCCTTCCATGCATGAGGGCTGGCCAGAAACTTGCTGCAGCTCCATTACTAAAGCTGCTCAAAGTAGCTGCGGTGCTAACATGCATTTGGTTACTCATTCCAGTGGGGTCAGTGCTTTGCCTCTGTTATGAAACAGACAGTCACCTGAGGCTTGTGCATTTAGGAAGTGATTCAGCAGCACAATCCAGTTTGTTGTTTGCAGGCCAGCAGCTGTTAAACCTGGGCTTATTCTGAATTTTCCAAAAAATGCATCAGGTGAAAAGAAGTGTTGTACAAAACTATGGTATGCCCATATCTTGAATACTGTGTACAGATGTGGTCTCCACACCTCAAAAAAGATATTTTGGCCTTGGAAAGGGTTCAGAAAAAGGCAACTAAAATGATTAGGGGTTTGGAATGGGTCCCATATGAGGAGAGGTTAAAGAGACTGGAACTTTTCAGTTTAGAAAAGAGGAGACTGAGGGGGGATACGATAGAGGTATATAAAATCATGAGTGGTGTGGAGAGGGCCGATAAAGAAAAGTTATTTATTAGTTCCCTAAATAGAAGAACAAGAGGACACCAAATGAAATTAATGGGTAGCAGGTTTAAAACTAATAAAAAAAAGTTCTTCTTCACACAGCGTGTAGTCAACCTGTGGAACTCCTTGCCGGAGGAGGCTGTGAAGGCTAGGACTATAATAGAGTTTAAAGAGAAGCTAGATAATTTCATGGAGGTTAGGTCCATAAAAGGCTATTAGCCAAGGGATAAAATGGTGTCCTTGGCCTCTGTTTGTCAGAGGCTGGAGAGGGAGGGCAGGAGACAAATCGCTTGATCATTGTCTTCGGTCCAACCTCTCTGGGGCACCTGGTGCTGGCCACTGTCGGCAGACAGAATACTGGGCTAGATGGATCTTTGGTCTGACCCAGTACAGCCGTTCTTATGTACATTTTTCCTTTGTATGTTTCTCTTCTCCAGGTCCGCAGGGACCACCCGCTGGCATTCCAGGTCTTCCTGGAAGAGATGGGCTTCCTGGGGCACCAGGACTCCAGGGTGAAAAAGGGAACCCAGGAGAAAGAGGAGAGCCTGGACCACAAGGTGAAGAAGACTTATCTTTGTTTAGTCCAAAAACTACATAATTGTGCTATGTGTAAAGCATTCCAGGGAAAAGTAATTGTGTCTATTAAAGTGAAGTTTGGCTATTAAAAACCGACTATGTGAAAATGGTGCCTTTATCATTCAGATGATCTGTTCCCTGGCTGTGTCAATCAGATCTGCTGACTGTATTGACTACAATAGGTTTTACTCCCTGTAACTCATTTTACACATGCAGCAGCAGCTTAGCTCTGAGATAGCAAGAAGGAATCATCGACTCCTTGTGCAACAGAATTCTGTATTGACTTCCCATCAGTTACAGTGATTCTATCCACTAATAGCATAATTTAGCCTATAGAAGCTTTATTACTGGTGATGATTTGTATGAAAGAAAATAGCCAGCTAGATTCTCAGATCCCATGCTAAACTTGCATGCTGGGAGGTTTTGTTCTTGTTTTAAATCTCTTTGCCTATAAGCGATGGATATTTCTTGGAGAAAACCTACACAGAATCTGTAACACAGTGTGACTCGCCGCCATGGTGCCTCCATGGGGAATTAGCTCGATTCAGCCCTGGAGCGCCCCCCTCTGGCTGGTGTCTCACCTGCTTTTCCTGTTTGTTCTACACCTTGTATCAGGACCCATGTCCCTCACAGACTACAGTGCCTTCCCTCTGGGCACTGCACTGCTCCAGTGCCAGCACTCTGGGGACTTCCCCTTCAGGGAACCCCCCTTTTCCCCTTTGCCTCAGTGACCCACTGCCAGTCATCATCTAGCCCCTGCCTCAGGGGCAAACTGCCATCTGAAATGGCTTCTCATCACTGGCAAGGGGGTGTGGACCTGCTGCCATCTTCTATCCTGGCTGCCTCCCTACAGCCCTAGTACCCACAGTCCTTGCCTCAGGCCCTGCAGCCTGGGAGTGAGGTCAGGCCCAAACTCCCCAGCACAGCTCTGTGTCAGGAAGCCTCCAGCTTCCCTGGCAGCAGGGTCCTTCCTGCTGCATAGCTAGCATGTGAGTGAGTGGGGGGGGGGTTTCTCCTCTCAAGATCCCTTATTTATACGGCCCTCAGCTGGGCTCTAATTGGCTGTATCTGCCACAGCTGCTTGCTCCACAGCCCCAGCCCTCTCCCAGGACTGGATTTAACCCTTCTAAGGCCAGTGCAGGGCTGACGTCATTAGACCTTACAATAACTTTTGTGCAGAAGCACGCTGTAAACTTATAAGAGTTTAACTGACCATAAAGGAAACTGTCTGAGCAGAAAAGAGTCTACTGTCTACTGTTACTGTTTCAAAAATATTAACCCTTTCACAGGTATCACAGACACAAAAGACTTCTGATTAGAACAATGCATCTTATGTCACATGTAACATGCTTTAAGTAACTACTCTCCAGAGCTGGAGTTTCAATAGGCATTAATTTTATATATTATATACAGGAATAATCAGTATGAACAAGGAAACACAATTTTCTACCACAGAAAATGAAACTGGCTTAAATTAAGTACAAGCCAATTTTAGAAAATTGTTATTAATTGTATATAGGCCTGCCAACAGGCCGTCAAAGGAGGCAGCTGCAGCAGGGCCTGGCATTTTAAAAGGGCCCAAGACTGCAGCCACTGCTGGTTCTGGGAAGCTAGCCCCCAGCTCTGCCTCTTCCGCCCAAGGGGACCACCTCCCACCTCCATCTTGCCCAGGTGCTTGGCAAGTCTCTTGGCCACCCCGATTGCATAAAATGAATTTTTCATATCTGTGAAGTCCAGTTTAAATCAACTGTACAATTATTATTTTTATCTCTAGGTCATCCTGCTTCTGCTGATCCTGAATTACAAGAAATCTTCCAGTTTTTAAAACATCGAATTACAAGTCTGGAAGGAGGTAATCTTTCTGCTTTTCCTCTTTTCCCACAACTTGTGTAAAATTCAACGTACAAAGTTAACCAACTTAAAGTAAGGCACATTTCAAAACTTGTATTCTAAAACTTTCCTTGAAGCACTTCTTTTCAAACACCAGTTAAGGTAGCTGCGGTCTTTGTTGCACATTGGAAGAAGAGAAAAGATGATTCAGCAGCCCATCCCGAGCTGTAGTAAAGCAGGGTTCAATTCCTGCCCTGCCACAAACATCTTGTGTGACCCTGGGAAAGTCATTCAGTCTTTTTGTACCATAAGAAAATATTAGCACTTCCCTCTCACAAGAGTGTTGTGAAGAGAATCTGTGAGGCATTTAGACACTACTACAGTACTACGGGCCATGTATGTACCCAAGAAATATTAGTCAGTGTATGTGTCAATGACACTTGGGTAATGCAAAGGGCTGAGCATATGGGGCATAGGCAGGTGTTTACATACATGCAACATACTACAAGGTGAGAGAAGTATAAGAACTCACACAGAAAAGATTCAAAAGGGACTAGGCTCCACATAGTGCAAAGGGCTGTGCTGTGCATGTTCAGCATGGAGGGCAGCGCATTCAGGAAAGATGTGAACAAACTGGAGAAGGTTCAGAGTAGAGCAACAAAAATGATTAAAGCTCTAGAAAACATGAACTAAGAAGGAAGATTAAAAGAACTGGGTTTGTGTAGTTTGGAAACGAGAAGATGGAAAGGGAACATGTTAACAGCTTCCAAGTCTCTACAATGAGGAGAGTGAAAATTATTCTACTTAACATTCGATGATAGGACAAGAAGCAATGGGCTCAAATTCTAGCCAGGGTTGGACATTAGGAAAAACTTCTTAATTTGTCAAGGTGGTTAAGCACTAGAATAAATTGCCTAGGGAGGAATCTCCATCATTGGAGATGTTTAAGAACAGGTTAGGCAAACACCTGTCAGAGATGGTCTAGATGGTGCTTGATCTCGTCATGAGTGCGGGGGACTGGACTTGATGACCTCTCAAGGTCCCTTCCAGTTGCATGACTCTCTGATTCTATATCTTCAGTAGGCCACAGCCATTCTAGGACATTACAGATGATGGGGAAAATTGAGGAGATTTTGTTAAAATTACTTTCCTTTTCTGTTGTTAAAATGTTCAGGATCCATAGGTGAAAAATTATACAAACTAGCTAGTGGGATTGTGACTGGGGTTGTTCTTCCTTTTCTCCTCCTCTTCCCTTTTTTTCCTCTGTCTCTTTTTACTCCTTTTTCCTTTCTCCCTGGCTGCATCTAGAATGGCATGATTTTCCACAAATGCTTTTAACGGAAAAGTTTTCAGTTATAAGCATTTGCAGAAAAGAGCATCTAGATTGTCATGGACGCTTTTCCGCAAAAGCACTTTTTGCGGAAAAGCGTCTGTGCCAATCTAGACGCACTTTTGCACAAAAAAAGCCCCGATCGCCATTTTCGCGATCGGGGCTTTTTTGCGCAAAACAAATCTGATCTGTCTACACTGGCCCTTTTGCGCAAAAGGACTTTTGCCCAAACGGGAGCAGCATAGTATTTCCTCAAGAAGCACTGATTTCTTACATGAGATCGTCAGTGTTCTTGCGGAAATTCAAGCGGCCAATGTAGACAGCTGGCAAGTTTTTCCACAAAAGCAGCTGCTTTTGCATAAAAACTTGCCAGTCTAGACACAACCCCTGTATTTTCTCTTGCTTTCCCCTTTCTATTTTTGTCTTTTCTTCTTTTCCACTTTCTCTTTTCCTCGTGGCTTTTCTGCCTTCCCAGGAATATAGTAGTCTGAAATAAGTCAAAAGTACTAACCAGACCATTTCAATTTCCTTTTTAGTCCTTACTTTGGAAGGAACAATAACAGAAATCGGGAGAAAAATACTCGCTACCAATGGGAAAGAAGTCAATTTTGAGAGCGCATTAGAGTCATGCAAAAATGCTGGTGGCTCCATTGCCATCCCCAGGAACAAGGAGGAGAATGATGCAATCTGGTCCATCGTGAAACGGTTTAACAGATATGCATATCTGGGCATAAGAGAGGGTGATGTGCCAGGTGAATTCCATGATCTAGAGGGAAACCCACTCAATTATACCAATTGGCGCAGTTATGAGCCAAATGGAAAAGGAGGGGAAAACTGTGTGGAAATGTACACCGATGGGGGCTGGAATGACAAAAAATGCAACCAGTACCGCCTCACGATCTGTGAATTTTAAATCATATCCTTGCAGGTGATTTCCTAGTGCAGAGTCCAGGCAATATTCTCTGTCAAATGTAAACAGGAGCATGTTCTTTCAGTAACATAGCTAATGTCTTCTGTGATTATTGTATCTTGTCCAATTCCTTTTTGCACCTCCCCATGTGAGGTTTCGTGAGCCCTAGAATGAACCTGGATAAACAATAAACCAAATCTGGCTAAACCACTGAGAGGCCTGTTCCAAACCTTTTTTCAGAATCATCAGTCATTCGTGATTACCTTCTCCTAACCACGGTGGGAATGGCTGTTACGTGTACTGAGGTAGCAAAGTTTATGAAAACTGATATTTGCCCTGTAATTTTGGAGACAAAAGCACACAAAGAAAGCTTGGTGTCTGTACTCAGCTGTGTGAAGTTAATTAAATGTTCCAGGTAGCACCAGCAAACAGTATTTATTCAGAAAATGATTTTTTTTTTCAGAAAGACATTTGAGAACCAGGAAGTGAAGTGTAGTTTACTCCTAACAGGAAGTCTGTCCAGCTCAGGTTGCCTCTCATGGTTGGAAAAGGCTTAACTCCACATTGATCTTTGAATGTCAAAAGGTGCCTCTATAGCATGAGCTTAGTTTCTGAAGCTTTCATACTCTAAGATAAATAGTAATCAAATAGGCAACATCAAGTCCTGTGGCCAGGGGATTAGGACAAGTATTTCTTATATTGTGTTCACCAGTCATTTCTAAACCCATTTGAAATATCAGAATCAATGGGGCCTCCACTTCCCTTGGGAGCCCATACACATTCAAATAGATTTCATCATTAATGAATGTTCCCTGATATTTAGCCTAAATTTCCTCCCTGTTCTAGACTCCATCCCATTACTTCCAGCTGGACCAGTGCTAAACAACTCTTCTTCCTCTTTGGGATAAACACCCCATCACTGATGTGATTGGAGGTCTGGGATGGGCCACTCTGAAAATGCCACATTCGGGGGAGACACTCCCCCCAAACTGGTGGTTTATTCTATTATTAGATCCATCAAACCAACACAACACATCAAACCAACAAGCTGCTTTGTCGACATGGTAGTGTAGATGCAAAGGACAGTTTACATGCAATAACACCTTCTGTCGACAGAAACTCTGTCGACAGAAGGCATTATGCCTCGTAAAATGAGGTTTACCAGCGTCGACAAAACTGCTGAGTTCTGTCGACGTTATGTCGACAGAACTCAGCGGTAGTGTAGACGCAGGTATAGTTTTGTCGACAAAAGTGGACTTTTGTCGACAAAACTCTGTAGTCTAGACACACCCGTGGTTAGGGAAATCAAATGACTCTGCCACTCTGTTCTTCCCTCTGCCAATGGTACTGAGCAAGTCACTTACATTTAGTGGACAGCTATGAAAAGTTTAGTTTGTGTGCCTTTTGGTGTGTCCAATGGGGGATGTTTGCAGCCAGAATTGCTGAGTGATCAAAACTGCAACCAGGAGTCAATTGATACTGTGCTTTCAGCATATAAAGTTCTATAAAATCATGGCCTACTTGCACCAAGCTGGGCACTCAAATTTGACAAGCCCTTTGGAAAAGTTTAGCTTTAGTCACTCAGCATTTCATGTCCCCATCTGTAAAATAGGGAGAGCGCCAACACTTCAAGTCCATAGATGTTTGTAATAAGAGCCCCACTACAGTTTATGAAGTGCCTATATACTGTGGTGAGAGCACCATAGAAATGCCCAGTTGAAAATTAGAGGGACAAGCATAGTTCCTGTTAAGGTGCGTGCCTGTGCAGCCATGGCACAAAAAGAAATCGTCCCTGGCTCACCTCCTCTGCAGAGCTGTGCAGCAGCACTCACGCAGCAGGTGGCTGCTCTGGTGGGTGGGGCCGAGACATGCCAGATGGCCAGAGTTGGGAGGTAGGGTCAGCTCTGGCAGCTGTGAATGGGATATGCTGCATGGCAGGGGACAGGGGGCATCTGCTCCAGTGTCTGGGATGTGTGTGGGGGGGGGCACACATCCAAACCAGCACACATGACCTCAATATTGGTACATAAGCCAAAACGCACTCCACTCATGGTTGGAAAATCTTAAGCTACGTCTACACTGCAGCATTTGGCGCAAGACCATATGAAAATGAAGCGCGGATTAGCATATTGCCATGCTTCATTTGCATAACTTATTAAAGCCGTTTTGAGCAAAAAATGGCTTGATTAAATTATGCAAATGAAGCATGGCAATATGCTAATCCATACTTCATTTGCATATGTTCTTGCGGCAAATGCCGCAGCGTAGTTGTAGCCTTAGAGGGAACACTGGAGACAAAGTGGGTGAGGTAATATCTTTTACTGGAGCAACTTTCAATTTGAAGAAGCATTCTGTGGCACTCAAAAGTTTGCTCGCTCACCAACAGAAGGTGGCCCAGTAAAAGAGATTACCTCACCTATGTTTTGTGTCTCACACTCTGCGACTCAGATGGCTATAAGAACACTGCAAATGGGAAATGTAACACACTTAGACCTCTTTAATCCAGCAACCTTGGGGAATACACTATACTGGATTATGAAGTTTTCTGGAAAAGCCGCGTTCTTTCGATTTAATTTCGAAAGAACGCGGCTTGAGTCTGGACGCAGGTGAGGTTTTTTCAAAAAAAGGCTACTTTTTTCGAAAAAAACGCTGAGTCTGGACACAGCCCTAGAGAGAACCGACCGCTATTTGAACAGCTGATGGTTCCCTCTAGGAGGTGCGTACTCCTGGCAGTGGGAAGACACTTCACGTGCTTTAGGCCTGGGGGCAGGAGAGCAGAAGGGTGGCCACAGGCCAAATCAACCAGTTTGGTGGGCCAGATCCAGCCCATGGAGGCTCCCTTGCAGAGCCCTGTCCTAACTTGTGAGAGAAGGACTTTTTCTTAACATAAGACTAACCATACAGGACCAGAACAAAAGTCCATCTCTCCCAGTACCCTGTCTTCTGAAAGTGGCCAATGTCAGGTGCCCCAGAGGAAATGAAGAGAACAGGTCATCATCATGTGATCCATCCCCTGTTGAGAAAAGTCAGGGACACCAGTCTTGCCCTTCCTAGGCAGTAGCCATTGATGGATCTATCCTTCATGAATTTATCTAATTCTTATTTGAAGCCTGTTATAGTCTTGACCTTCACAACATAGAATCATAGAACATTAAAACTGGAAGGGACCTTGACAGGTCATCAGTCCCCTACCCCCACAGCAGAACCGAGCACCTTCTAGATCACTCCTGACAAATGTCTGGCTAACCTGCTCTTAAATATCTCCAGAGATGGAGATTCCACAACCTCCCTCAGCAATTTATTCCAGTGTTGAAACACCCTTACAGTTGGTAAGTTTTTCCTAATGTCCAACCTAAACCTTCTTTGCTGCAGTTTAAGCCCATTTCTTCTTGTCCTATCATCAGAGGCCAAGGAGAACAGTTTTTCTCCCCCCTCCTTGTAACATCCTTTTAGATACTTGAAAGCAGCTACATTGTCCTCTCTCAGTCTTCTCTTTTCCAAACTAAACAAGCCCAATTCTTTCAGTCTTCCTTCATAGGTCATGTTCTCTAGACCTTTCATCATTTTTGTCGCTCTTCTCTGGACCTTCTCCAATTTCTCCACATCTTTCTTGAAATGTGGTACCCAGAACTGGACACAGTACTCCAACTGAGGCCTAATCCGCCTAGAGCAGAAGAATGACTTCACGTGTCTTGCTTACAATACACCTGTTAATGCATCCCAGAATCATGATTGCTTTTCTCCTTCAAGTGTCACACTGTGACCCCTAGATCCGTTTCTGCAGCACTCCTTCCTAGACAATAACTTCCCATTCTGTGTGTGTGAAACTGATTGCTCCTTCTTAAGTGGAGGACTTTGCATTTATCTTTATTAACCTTCATCCTATTTACCTCAGACCATTTCTTCAGTTTGTCCAGATCATTTTGAATTATGACCCTATCCTCCAAAGCAATTGCAACCACCTTGGTATCATCCCGAAACTTAATAAGTGTACTCTCTATGCCAATATCTAAATCATTGATGAAGATATTGGACAGAACTGGTTCCAAAACAGACCTCTGTGGAACCCCACTTGTTATGTCTTTCCATCATGACTGCGAACCATTTTTTTATTTTAACTTCTAAACCTACCCCTTTTCCACTAGCATTCACTATGTTGGGCATCCTGTCACCATCAATCTTGTTGACGAATACCAAAACAAAATAGTCATTAAGTACCTCTGCCATTTCCAAGTTTCCTGTTATTGTTTCTCCCTCTTCACTGAGCAATGGGCCTACCCTGTCCTTGGTCTTCTTCTTGCTTCTAATATAGTTGTAGAATGTCTTCTTGTTTCCCTTTATGTTTCTAGCTAGATTGAGCTCATTCTGTACCTTTGCTTTTCTAATCTTGCCCCTGCATACTTGCGTTATTTGCTTATATTCATCCTTTGTAATTTGACTTAGTTTCCACTTTTTATATGACTCCTGGAAAAGAGTTCCACAGGATGACTGGGCAATTGTGAATATATACTTTCTTTTGTTTGCTTTAAATCTACTGCCTGGGGGGTTAAACCTCCTTGTTTCCACCACTTATAAGACCTCTTTAAATTTCTTTTACAAAGCTCTGGCAATGAAATCTCACTGAGAATCTGTCTTATTATTCATGGGTGATATTATCCTCCCCTCATATTTTCATGTTAATTGGGAGATTATGTTCTTAGTTAGATATGGAATTCCCCTTACAATATTTTGAGAAGCATACATTTTTACATTAGTGCATCAGCTAAATTCTTGCCTGGGACTTACTCTGAATAGGGTAGATGTAGAGACAGTGTTTCCTGTTTTGTATGCTTTGTCACAATTATGTAGGATTGTATTTACCCATACGCTTTCAGCTCCAATCACTGATGGGCATATAGTGCTTTTACACTATGGTATGTGAGAAAATAATATGTAGGTAATAAAACCTGTGTTCTGGCTTGTTTGTCTTCTGTGACATTTACAATCACAATGGAGATATAATTATTTAATAGAGCACTATGGACATGTTATATCCTGCAAACAACTCATGATAGGCATCTCTGCAATCATCTATTCTTCTGCACCAAGACTGTTCTACCCAATTAAAATGTAATGTCTTAGTTCAACAAAATGGGAAAGCATCGGCGCATGCGGACTTTTCAAATATTCTTGTGCAATGCTTTCAACATGTAAAGAAAAAAAATGTTTTAAATCATTCAAGATAACTTATCAAATGACTATGATGCTAGCCAAATGTATATCTAATTACACACACAATGCATTTCAATCAACACAAAAATTCATCTCAAATTATACAACCTATAAATTGGACCTGAATCACAGTCCTGTTTTCATTTCCTCTTGGAGCTGACAGGTAAGCTGAATGTCTTTATTAAAAAAAATAAATCTAGCTAAAGTATAACATAAAGTCTCGATGTCAATTTTCCATTTAGGTGTTTTTTCAGAGTTCATTTTTTTCTTCTGTGGCTGATCACCAGTCTATTTTTGCTGAGGAAATCATCACTGAAACAGAGATGTTTATAAAATGCTAAATTTATGACAATGAAGTAGGAACGGAGCAAAGGAAGAATAAAGTCTGGTTGCTTTTTCTTTCAAAATACTGTAAAACCTGTGTTATCCAGCACGCTCGGGTAGTAGGGTGTTCCGGTTATCTAAAAGTTCCAGGTATCGGAGGGTCCATCAACCTAGGAAAAACCAATGGACAATAATAGTAAAACTCAAGTTTTTAATATTGATAGTTTTGTAGTGTGAGGCAGTTGGTCTCACATTTCTATTTTGAGTTAAAGATGATTAGTACTTCTTAAATAAAAAATTGTTAAGCCAATCATGGCAAACCAAGACAGGCCTGTGCGCCTGAAGATGTGACAGTATTGTGGCTGGGGGCAATGCCGGTTAACAAAGTTTTCTGGTCAACAGAGTGCCAGATAACAAAGGTTTCACTGTAGATTGATGGTGTACCCAGTGGATTTGTGATTGTTTTTTTCTCACTGTAGTGGATCTGCCTACCCATTGCCGCATAAGTAATACAGGAGTTACACTTGCCATGCAAGAAAAAATGAGATCAGTCAATCAAAAGCCTTATAAAAAGTTTTTTCTCTCTCTCTAGGCAGACGAGTATATTGTAAAACATGAATGTTTTGGTTTTGGTGCGGTCATTCAGAATCCAACCACTTTATAGCTACACTAATCATGTTAGTATCAAGGAAGCCGAAGAGATTAAGTTAAAAAGATTTTAATCCCAAGCAAAACATAAAGAATTAACAATTATCAATTGATTTTTATGTTGAAAAAAGCACTCAGCACTGGGTAGTAAATATCTTTGTTTTACAGCTGGCCTCCAACGATGTTGTCGCCCAAACAGTTCCACATTGCTGCAGCAATAGCCTTTTTGCTGGTGGTATGCTATGCTGAGCACCATACTGAAAGCAACACTGGCAAACCTGGAGTCACTGAATTTCCTGCTAACGGAGCAAAGCCTACTGCTAAAGCAGGCCCAGGACCTCAAGGTAACTATGACATTTAACCACCCAGATTTGTCAGATGTTTGTGGCGTTTGTGGCTTTTTCATTATTTGTATCTGAAAGACTGAATTCTAATTTGTTACACTTTCTGGCCCATTTTCAGAAGTGACTGACACTTAAAAGCCCAAGTCCCATTAAAAGTTAAGGGTGCTTGGGAATGTAGGTGTTCTTCAGAATGTAAATGATTCCAAAGGAGTCAAACTGTGTCTACAGAGTTGCTGCAGAGAAGGGATTGTTCCAAACATACTGAATTCATTTAAAAAAATCCCACTCCTGTCATTTAGACACAATCTTTGCATATCATACAGAAGAATGATGATCTGGAATTGTTTTCTATGTGATGTGAATCCTATAATTCCAGCTGATAAGCAGTGGTGGAAAAAGTACCCCCAAAAAGTTACTTGAGTAACAGTACTGCTACTTGGAAAAGAATGTAATTAAGTAAAAGTCAAATTATCCTTCTGGAAAACTACTTGAGTAAAAGTACAAAAGTATCTCATCTTAATTGTACTCAGGTATCCAAGAGAAAAAAATAGCTGCCCTATTGAGATCTATGGTTAACCACTCGAATTATCATAGGGCACCATTATTTGAGTCGGAGACCACTGATCTACAGAAAAATCAGTCAGGGGATACACAAGTGAGAGGCATTCCCTCCCCCCCCCAAAAAAAAACCCAATAAACAAACAAAAACCCTCACTGATGTAGCTCCCAACTGAGATACCTCCCTTCCCTTGTTGCTCCAGCCTCATGGAGGGGGAAGGTGGAGAAAGGAGGCAGGAAGGACTAAGCTTCAGAACTTCCCACAGGCCAGATTAACTCTTTTGGGGTCCCAGGATTGGTAGATTTTGTGAGCACCGTTCAGGCTCTGGGTTGAGAAAAAATGAGGGATTCAGTGTGCAGTGGCGAGGGTTTGCCAGGCAGTGGGATAGGGATGGAGGTGAGGTTCTGGTCGGGAGGGAGGTGCAGGAGAGAGCTGAGGGTGGGGTGTCTGGAAGGGTGGAAGGGTACAGAAGTGGACCGGTACTGGGAGAGCTGGGCAGGAGGAGGAGCACAGGAGAGAGATGGGGAAAAGGCTGGCCATGAAGGGAGTGGGGAGGGGCTTACCTAGCTCCATGCTTACTGCCACTCCCCGCTACTCCCACTGGCCGAAATCTGGCCAATGGGAGCAGCAGGGAAACCCTCCCACGAGTGCTTTCTGGCACCGCATTCCCCCCAGACAGGGGGAGGGTGGGCAGCATCGCTCAGCACTGTGCTTCTCCCCAGCATGCCGGATCCGGCCTGAGAGGTGCAGGGCTTCACACCCCTGCATAGATACTGTTTTTAAACTAAAGGTGTTGATGTGGCTATTAAAAGGTTTCTTCATTGGCAGGGTCATTGAGCTTGTTGATTGTTTTTTTAATCCTCATTGCATGATGATTGGATGCTTTGCACATGCAGCTGTGCTTTAGCTAATCAGAATGCTGGCTTGCGCAACTGTCAGTGGGGTGTGGAAAGTAATGAGTAACTAAGCACTTCTGGAAATGGCAGTGGTGTAAAAAGTACAATAGTTTCTTTAAAAAGCACTTGAGTAAAACTCTAAGGGTATGTCTACACTGCCACCCTAGCTCGAACTAGGGTGGCTAATGTAGGCATTCGAAGTTGCAAATGAAGCCCGGGATTTAAATATCCCGGGCTTCATTTGCATCTTGCCGGGCGCCGCCATTTTTAAATCCCTGTTAGTGAGGACTCCGTGCCCGCGGCTACACGTGGCACGGAGTAGGTAGTTCGAATTAGACTCTCTAATTCGAACTACCGTTACTCCTCATGGAACGAGGTATACCAGTAGTTCGAATTAGAGAGCCTAATTCGAACTACCTACTCCGTGCTGTGTGTAGCTGCTGGCACGGAGTCCTCACTAACAGGGATTTAAAAATGGCGGCGCACGGCAAGATGCAATTGAAGCCCGGGATATTTAAATCCCGGGCTTCATTTGCAACTTCGAATGCCTACATTAGCCACCCTAGTTAGAACTAGGGTGGCAGTGTAGACGTACCCTCTGATCACAAAAATAAATTACTTGAGTAAAGTACAAATACCCCCAAAAAAGTATTAGGTAGGATAACCAAGTATTTCTACTTATTTTCCACTTCTGCTTATAGTGAACTGCTACTTGCAATGCCAAATCCAACTTGCCTATAAGTTGATGGGTCTACTAGGAAAAGGGAAGTTGCGCTGTCATGCCTTAATTTCATTATAAAAGCAACTACAAGTTAGAGACTCTAGATGCCTTCTAGCCTGGTCTCTGGTGCTGGAAGTACCCATCACACATGCGTGGGGTTCATTGTTGGGAGTAAATGTTCTACGTATGACATACATCCAATCATGCTTCATCTCAATCATGCTTGGTAAGGAAAAGTTGAGGTCATGCAGTCTGTGGTTATTCTGAATTAAGTGCATCAGTTGCAAAGATGCTCAGGAAGGAGTGCGGCAAATTTTCACTCAGCCTAAGCTGCTGCCCGTGTCACTGCAGCCATACATCTATTTTCAGCACGCTAACTGGAACAGAGCTAGTGTATGCTGTCTGTGTATGCACCTTCCCAGCTGCTGCTAGGCTTACACTGAGATCAAATTATTTCACATGAAAAATGAAACCAATGCAACTCAATCAAAAGCTTTTTTAAAAGCTGCTATGAATGCTACACAATGTTACCCTGATGTGGGTCTCATGTTCAACTCTGCAGGAACTCTGTCAGCGACCACGTCTCTCAGTATGTGTGTTGCCCCTCTTGTGTTCCTTGTGGGGAGTTGAAAAATGGAAGGATTGCTGACAACCTTCCCAGGATCCCTCTCCACTTAGCTCTGTTGGCCTTTGTGCACCATTCCTTTGAAATTAAAGGGCAGAGGACCAACTTCCTCCTATGCAAACTCCAAGGATGCTGCAGCAGGTCAGATTTCTAGGCACTGAAAGTGCATTTGCTCTTTCAATGTAGGCAGTGCATGTTCTGTCTTTGACATGTGCCCAAACGTCATCTCAACCACTTTCAATCATGTCTGGTAAGGAAAAGCCATGGAGCTCAGGAAAGGCAATCTGTGCCTTTGAAGCAGTAGCGGTTATTCTGAATTCAATTGACCATTTGGGAAGAAACTCAGAGACAAGTGTAGCAAGTTTTTACTTGTGTGTTTCCCTTCAACAGCCCCACCAAAACCCATGACAACTCCAGGAAAAAATAAGATTCTTGCGACAGTGAAGCCCGTGGCTGGACAAGGTAAGATTAGACAGCCTGGGAAGTCAAGTAAAAATGAACTATCGGTGTTATTTTTATTGTGCGTGTGCAGGGTCAGCCCACAACATTTTGGCACCTGGGATAGGGAGCTCAAATCATGCTCCCATGTCCCCTTTCTTCTGCCTGCCTGTTATGTCTCTTGTGCCCTCCTTCCTCCAGCACAGCACTCCACCACCTCTGTGCGTCTAGAGCAGAGAGAATACATATGCACCAGCAGCAGACAATTTTCTACACTCTGGGTCCTAGTGGTTCCCCCCTCCTCTCCACAGTCTGGCACCTGAGGCGGCCACCTCAGTTCACCTCATGGTAAGGCCAGCCCTGTGCGCGTGTCTCCCTGCACAGAGATGCACTTTCCCAGCTGCCGGTAGGCTTACACTGAGATCGAATTATTGTCCCTAAAAAATGGAAGCAATGTAACGCAATCAAAAGCCACTACAGGTTGGACCTCTCTGGTGTGGCACCCTTGGGACCTGACCCAGACCCAGATGAGGAGATTTGCCGTACCAAGGGAGATCGCTCTCCCCATAGTCTGTCCTGAACTGCCGCCTTTTCCCACCCCCTTGCCACTTGCTAGGATTCCAGCCTGGCCATGCTACTGTCTGGGCGGCTGTAGCTGCAAGGCTGGAGCTCTGCAGCCAGGGCCAGAGCTCCCTGGCTGCTTCTGGGAGCTGGAGAGCCAGAACTGGGGGCAGACCTGGAGGTCCCTGGCTGGCTCCGGGGGCCAGACTCCACAAACGGAGCCAGAGCTGCCTGGCTGCGGCCTGGGCTTGGGCCAAAGCTCCCAGTTGTGCCACCTATCCCCTCTCCTATCGATGTGAGGCTCCTCGCTGAGTCACCAGCCCCCTCTGCCATGCTCCTGCCCCATCGCCAGACCTCCCTAGATGTGGGCTCTTTGGTCCAGGAAAATCCATGGTCCTCCTGTACCAGGGATGTTGCCAGATGGGAGAGTCCTGGGTAAGGGAGGCACAACGTACATTAATATTATACCATGTTACCAATCACATGGGTCTGTTCAACTCTTCAGGAATTCTGTCAGTGAACTCTTCTCTCTGTATGTGTATTGCCTCTCTCGTAATCCTTGTGGGGAATTGGGAACTGGCCTTTCTGACAATTTTCCCAGGCTCCCTCTCCGCTTAGCTCTGTTGGCCTTTGGGCACTATTCCTTTGAAATTAAAGGGCAGAGGACCAACTTCCTCCTATGCAAACTCCAAGGATGCTGCAGCGGGCCAGACTTCTCGGCATTGAAAGTGCATTTGCTCTTTCAATGTAGGCAGTGCATGTTCTGTCTATGACATGTGCCCAAACTTCATCTCAACCACTTTCAATCACGTCTGGTAAGGAAAAGCCATGGAGCTCAGGAAAGGCAATCTGTGCCTTTGAAGCAGTAGTGGTTGTTCTGAATTCAATGTACCATTTGGGAAGAAGCTCAGAGACAAGTGTAGCAAGTTTTTACTTGTGTGTTTCCCTTCAACAGGCCCAGCAAAACCCATGACAACTCCAGGAAAAAATAAGATTCTTGCGACAGTGAAGCAAATGGCTGGAGAAGGTGAGAGGCAGGACAGCCTGGGCAACCAAGAAACAGAACAATCAGTGTAGATTTAATCTCTGTCTGTCTGTCTTACCCTAGAGAAAAATGGCCAGAGCTGAATTTGAAAATTTCACTTAAACTCCTAACAGTGACTCAGCTGATCTGATCCCTGGGTCTATTCAGTCGTGGCTGCTGGCTTTACAGAGTAAGATAAGGTTTTGCTGTGGTTTAATCCTGGCATTGCCGCAGAAGCGACATAGAGGAAAATGAGGGAGCTGGGGCACCACTGATGTCTCTGGGTGGGTTTCAAAATCTGCAGCCATGAACCCCAGGTCAATAGACCATTGAGCTCTGACTCTGACGTTGCACGGCCTTTCTTAGCAGGCCTGTCAGAGCCTGAGCTCCAGCCAGAGCCTGAACGTCAACAGAGCTTTTATTAGCACCATAACATGAGACCCACCAGCTTCTGGGCTCTGAGATTTCCTGCTGTAGGTTTTAAAATACGGTGCAGACATATCCAACGCCAGCTACTCAGGGCTGCAGAGCCTTCACACTGAAGACAGGTCTACACCAACTCAGGTAGACAAATGTGACCCCCTCAGAACTCCTACATGCCCCCGAGATGGGTAGCCCAAGCTGCTGCTCATCTCACCACAGCCCTGCTTCTGTTTTCAGCCTGCTGACTTGAAAAGAGCTAAAGAATCTCAGAGCGGTAGCCATGTTAGTCTGTAATTTAAAAACCTTAAATAGATAACAAGTAATCCTGTAGCACCTTAGAGACAAACAACAAATTGTACATAATGCCATGAGCTGTCGTAGGCACAACCCTGAAGAAGTGGGTTGTGTCCACAAAAGCTCGTGATCTTTTATACCTTTTTTGTTAGTCTCTAAGGCGCATCAGGGCTACTTGCTGTTTTTAAAGTTTTTTTCAACAAAGCTAGCGAGTGCTGTCTCCTGCACGGAGATGCACCTTCCCAGCTGCCGGTAGGCTTACACTGAGACTGAATTATTTTCCCTAAAAAATGGAAGCAATGTAACGCAATCAAAAGCCACGACAGGTTGGACCTCCCTGGTGTGGCACCCTCGGATCCTGACCAGTCGCAAATGAGGGGATTTACCGGACCAAGGGAGATCACTCCCCTCATAGCCTGTCATGGACTGCTGGTCTTTCTACTCCTCACCACTTGCTAGGACTCCAGCCTGGCCCTGCTGCTGCCTGGATGACTATGGTTCCAGGCCTGGAGCTCCAGAGCTGGAGCTCCCTGGCTTCCTCCAGGGTTCGGAGCTCCACAAATGGAGCCAGAGCTCCTGGGCTGCAGCCGGGGCCGTAGCTCCCCATTGTTCCACCCACCCCCTCTCCTATAGACACGGGGCTTCTGGCTGAGTCACCAGCCCCCTCTGTCATACTCCTGCCCCGTGGCCAGATCTCCCTATACATGGGCTCTTTTGTCCAGCCACATCCATGGTCCAGCCAGGTCAGGGATGTTGCTGGACCAGAGAGAGTCCTGGTTAAGGAAGGTACAACCTATATTAATTGGTTACACAATGTTACCGATCACATGGGTCTCGGTGTTCAACCCTGCCGGAATTCTGTCAGCGAACCCTTTTCTCTGTATGCGTGTTGACTCTCTCATGATCATTAGGGGAATTGGAAAATGGAAAGTGTGCTGCAGTTCTGACAGTTTTCCCAGGGTCCCTATCCACTTAGTGCTGTTGGCCTTTGTGCACTATTCCCTTGTAATTAAACAGCTATTTCCTCCTGTCCAAACTGCAAGGATGCTGCAGCAGGCCAGGTTTCTATGCACTAAACGTGCATTTGCTCTTTCAATGTAGGCAGTGCATGTTCTGCCTATGACATGCATCCAACCTTCATCTTAGCCATTTTCAGTCGTGACTGGTAAAGAAAAGCTTTGAGCTCAGGAAATGCAATCTGTGCCCTGGAAACAGTAGTGGTTATTCTGAATTCTTTGCATCATTTGGGAAGAAGCTCAGGGAGAAGTGTAGGAAGATTTTTATTCATGTGTTTCTCTTCAACAGGCCCACCAAAACCCATCACAAAACCTGCTGGAAAAAATGAGATGAATGAGCCAATGTGGCCAATGGCTGGACAAGGTGAGATGAGAGAGCCAGAACAGCCTGGACAACCAAGTAAAAAAGAACAATTTGTGTTGATTTAACTGTGCGTGTGTCTGTCTGTCTGTCTGTCTAGCCCTAGAGAAAAATGACCATAGCTGAGTTTGAAAATTTCACTTTTACTCTTGAAAGTGACTCAGATGATCTTGATCGCTGGGTCTATTCGGTCGTGGCAGCTAGCTTTACTGACTAAAATAAGGTTTTGCTGTGGGTTACTCCTGGCCCTACCACAGAAGCGACGGAGAGGAAAATGAGAGACCTGGGGCTGCACTGGTATCACTGGGGGTATGTCTACACTACAAAGTTTTGTTGGAAAAATGGCCGTTTTTCTGACAAGACTTGAGGAACATCCACACTGCCATTGCAGTCTTCCACAAGAAAATTGAAAGAACAGAGGGGCTTTTCCATCACTGGTAAATCTCATTCTACAAGGAAGAAGCCTTTTTGCCAAAGAGCTCTTTCACCAAAAGGCGTGTGTGGATGGGGAAGAGGGAGTTCTTTCAGAAGAAGAGGAAAGAGGAAAAAGTACAGGTGCTCTGGTGTTTATTCCGTCCAATGCAATCACAGCTTACATGCGAGAGAGCGTCCATTCAGTCTGGATCTCTTCCAAAAAACCTTCTTCCGAAACAAGCCTGTAGTCCTGACATAGCTTACTAGGACTGCAGCCTGGCCCTGCTTTCTGCCTGGATGGCTGTGGCTTCCTCCAGGTTCTGGAGCTCCACACACGGAGCAAGAGCTTCCTGGCTGCACTTGGGGCCGGGGCCATAGCTCCCCGTTGTGTCACCCACCCCCTCTCCTACAGACATGGGGCTCCTGGCTGAGTCACCGGCCCCTTCTGCCATGCTCCTGCCCCATGGCCAGACCTCCCTACACATGGGCTCTTTGGTCCAGCAACATCCATGGTCCTGCCAGGCCAGGGATGCTGCCAGACCAGAGAGTCCTGTTAAGGAAGGTACAACCTATATTAATGTTACACGGTGTTACCAATCACATGGGTCTCGGTGTTCACCCCTGCAGGAATTCTGTCAGTGAACCCTTCTCTCTGTATGTGTGTTGACTCTCTAGTGAGCCTTGTGGGGAGTTGGAAAATGGAAGGGGTTCGGCCTTTCTCACAGTCTTCCCAGATTCCTGCACCACACAGCTCTGTTGGCCTTTAAACAACATTCCATTGTACTAAGAGGAATAAAGAGCAGCTTCCTCCTGCCCAAACTCCAAGGATATGACAGGGGGCCAGGTTTCTATGACATGCCCCAACCTTCATCTCTATCATTTCCAATCATTTCTGGCAAGGAAAAGCTATTGAGCTGAGGTAATGCAATCTGTCCCCTAGAAGGCCAGCAGCAGGGGTTATTCTGAGTTAAATACATCTCTTGGGAAGCTCAGAGAGGCAAGTTTTCACTCTTGTATTTCCTTTCCACAGGTCCCCCAGAGATACTAAATTTCCTTAAAAACCTTTTTGGAAAAGACGGGCCTATGGGGCCAATGGGGCCAATGGGTATACCAGGTGAGATAAGAGAGCCAAGGCAGCCTGGACAACCAAGTAAAAAAGAACAATCGGTGTTGATTTAGTTGTGTCTGTCTGTCTGTCTGTCTGTCTCCCTCTAGACAAAATTGACCATAACTGAGTTTTAAGAATTTCGTTCCACTCCAAAAAGTGACTCTGTGAAAAAGGCATCTTCTGGCTCTGCTGATCTGCTCGCTGTGCCTATTCGGTCATGTCTGCTGGCTTTACTGCCCAAGATAAGGTTTTGTTGTGGCTTACTCCTGCCATTGCAGCAGAATCAACAGAGCAGAAAATGAGAGAGCTGGGGTGGCACTAGTGTCCCTGGGTGTGTTTCAAAACCTGTAGCCATGAGGCTCCGAACCCCAGGTCAACAGACATTCGGACCTGGGTTCTGATGCCCAGGAACAGGTCTGAGCTTCAGGGCCTGAACCCCAGCCTGAGCCTGAATCGCTACAAAACTCATTTTAGCAACATAACATGAGCCCCCACAAGCCTTTGTCTGTAGACCAGGGCTCTGAGACTTCCTGCCGTAGGTTTTAAAACACAGTGTAGGCATTCCCATTGCAGGCATCTCTGGGGCTGCAGAACCTTCACGCTGCAGGTATGGCTACACCAATTCGGGTAGATACATCTGAACCCATCTGAGGCCCTAGGAGCCCCCTAGACACATAGCCAAAGCTACTTTCAATGTCACAACAGCCACACTTCTATTTGTAGTGTGCTAACCTGGGCAGAGCTGGTGTGGGTTGTCTGCCTGCATCGAGACGCACCCTCCTAGAGGCTGGTCAGCTCACCTTTAGAGATGATGTACCAGCAGGAAAGAAGGGGGTTGTGCCCACAAAAACCCACGGTATCACTACATGTTTTGTTAGTCTTTAAGGTGCTGCTAGACTATTCATTGTTTTTTAAGTTTTTCCATCAGGAAAGAGTGCAGCTTGACTTTCAGGGCTACATCTAGTTTCCAGCACTGGAAGTGAGAAAAAAAATAGCTCTCTCTCTCTCTCTCTCTTTGAAAACATTTTCAGTTAATACAAACATCCCAGAGAGACTATAAACCTGAATCTCGAAAATGTCTTTGTTACAGAGTCATGAACTGTGATCACAAAAGCTCATGATATCATCTAGAGGTTTTGTTAGTCTTTAAAGGGCTACCAGATTATTTGTTGTTTTTTTAACTTTATCACAATTGTATTATGAAACTGCTGTTAATGTTACACAAATTCCACTTTGTTGGTGAAGCCTGGTTCTAACACTTTAACTCAAGTTCATAATTTTTTGGGGTCCACAGGCCTACCTCTTCCTTGCGTTCAGTTACTAGAAGCCTTCAAACAATCAATAAACAAAACTGACAAAGTGGCAAAAGGTAATCTCTCTGCTTATGCTTTCTGTCCCATTGATAACAAGTGCTGAAAAAAAACCCTGCTCCTTAAGAATACTGTTTGTTCCATTTAGTTTTACATTCTCTTTATGCAAAGGAAAACGGATCTCTGTGGATGGGCAATGATAAATTTTGTGTGGTGGTAAAGAGGATAACCTGGGTATTCTTATCGCCTCTCAATACCTGAGATGTGTTGAAATTGATGAAAACCAAACAGCGCTGGCAAACTGCAGCGACCCCTTTCTGTGCAGAAGTGCTTTCAGGGGTATCTGTCTGGGCCGCCAGTACTATGTGACTGAGATTGTTGGCCTTCAGTTAAACTGTGGCTACAAAAGTATCAGATCAAATAAGACCCACAAAGATTTATGCATATGCTTAACTTTATGCACTGTGAGTTATTCCCTTGAAGTCAGTCCTATTACTCTGTGTGGGCAAAGTGAAGCAGTCTTTAAAAGATAAGAGCCCAAGTAGCAAATTTTTCTCTTCTGTCCTTCATTTCTTCCTTTTCCTTCCACATTCCCTATCTGTCTCCTACATTTTAATTTCTCTTTCCACCTCTCTGCTCTCATCTTCATCTATTTCTCCTCCCTTTTCCATCTCTTTCCCCTTTCTCCTAACCCCTTGCAGTAATATAACAATCTACTGGATAAACATTTCTCCCCCTCACCCTTTCTCTTCCCTTTCAGCTGCCCCCATCCCTCCTTCTCTCTTCTAGAGTTCATATTCTGTTCCTTCTGAGGTCACTGGACAGGAGCAGTAGCCTGCTCAATGTCATTGATGTTCCATCCAGCAGAGGGCAGTGTTTGGAAGGATTGAATAACGTAGCCCAGGCTCATTTTGTTTTGTTGTAATTTGTTTTTCTTCTTTCATTCGGAAGAGTAATACGGGAAGTTCTGGTAGAGTAGCAATCATGAGAGCATAAAATGGTTCAAAATGGTTTAACAAGATCGTTTGCTTTACTTTGTAGCTCTTGCTTTTCTTGGAGTCTTAACAACATCTGGAGGAAAAATTTATTCAACCAATGGAGAAGAAGCTGATTTTATCACCACTGTGGAAGTGTGCAAACAGGCGGGTGGGCACATTGCAACTCCCAAGAGTAAGGGAGAAAATGATGCTATTTTAAAAATTCTGGAGGAGCATGAACAGGAATGTTCCTATCTGGGCTTTCAGGTGGATCCAATTCCAGGCAAAAT
Organism: Pelodiscus sinensis; assembly: GCF_049634645.1. Classification (NCBI taxonomy): domain Eukaryota; kingdom Metazoa; phylum Chordata; order Testudines; family Trionychidae; genus Pelodiscus; species Pelodiscus sinensis. The sequence goes on from NC_134718.1 coordinate 14,047,435, forward strand.
CACTTGCCTGACGGGAAATCCCCTAAATTATACAAATTGGCTTCCAGATGAGCCCAGCTACAATGAGGAAGAAAAATGTGTGCAGATGTGCACTGGTGGTACCTGGAATACCACAATTTGCAACCAGCACAAATTCGTTATCTGTCAGTTTTAATCCTTGCTCCTCCATTTAATATATCAGAAATCTGTAGAGTCTCTGGAATGCTTTTTTTCATCCACAGACAAGAATCTGTTTTCTCAGCATTGTAATTAGTGGCTTCTATGGTTATTCTGTTGGAGAAAAAAATCAATAAAGTCCTCATGCATTAACTTTGTTCTTGTGTTCATTAAAGCAATGCTAACCTGCTATCCATAAATGGAGAGCTGCTTGCTACAGTGACTAATCTGAGGAATTCTGATCAACCTGGCTGGTTTCATTTGTAAGCAGCATTTACAGTGCTCAGTTACATTTATGACAGCCCTGGCTCTTCTACCAGCTTGGACTCATTTTGAGCACGAAGGAGTAACTCGTGAACCAGAAAAATTGTATTGCTATCATGAGTTAGGCTTATATCTAAGCCTATATCTAAGCTTATATCTAGGCTTATATCTAAGGTCATCATGAAAGTTGATGTCTCTGCTGGAAGTGGTGCCGTTTTTCTATATCACATAATGTTTAAATGTTATTGGGCAGCCAGTCCAAAAATAATAATAAAATCACACAAAGAGCCATCACTCATAGTAATGGTCCCAATTTATAAAGCCAGACAACAGACAGAGATGGAACTTCCTCTTACACAGGAAGTGGGCAAGACAACCTCCAGGGGCCAGATCCGACCTGCCAAGCCAGTTGATTTAGCCCATAGCCACCCTGCTGCTCCCCCGCCTTCAGGCCAGTCAAGATCATCTGGCAGTTCCCTCTAGGCACCACACACCTCTGGCAAGTTGGAGGCAGGGGACGAGAAACTTCACATGCTCCCATGCCCCCAGACCCTGCAGGACCGGATTAAGGAGGGGACTAGGGGGGGGCTAGGCGGGCAGCTGCATGGGGCGCCAACTTAAGGGGGCTCCTGATTGAAATGTTAAGGTGCATGGCACGCCCGGGGATGGGTCTACACATGCGCCACGTGCCCGGGGCTGGGCTGCACATGCGCCACGCGCCTGCTTCCCATGGTGCAACTATGGCTCCATCCGGCACTGGACCCTGATTGACTTGGGGGTGGGGGAGCACGTGAAGTCTCTTCCTGCCACCAGAAGTGCAAGGCACCTAGAGAGAACTGCCAGCTGTTTTGAACATCTGGTGGTTCTCTCTAGGCACAGGAGGCGTGGGGGGCAAAGACTTCATGAGCTCCCTCACCTCCAGGCCAATCAGGGTCTATGGGCAGGCAAGCACAGGAAGTCTCCTGGCTCCGCCCCTTCCGCCTGAGGCCCCGCCCTTTCCAGGATGTCCCAGTACCACTTCAGAAATTTGTGTAGTAGCCCCCCTTCAAAAATTATTGCCCACCCCCATCTTAGACTGTTGGATAGTCATTGCTGTGTGACTAGCTCTGAATGCCTCTGCTCTTTGGACTCAGAATCAATGAGAGCAGGCTTATAAACAACAGCATGTGGTTACTTTACTGACACACCTCGGCTAATAGCTCGTGCTTGTTCTTGTGATGGGAAGCAATCACTTTGCTTTTGCTCCAGGCGAGGGGTGGGGGCAATAAGCAGTATTCACATAGAACATATCACACTGGCTTGCCCCTGATGTGACCAACCGCCAGCCCCCAAAAAGCAATAATCCAGGCAGTATGTCTACCACGTCGGGCTGCTGTGAGCAAGGCATGGGCGCAAAGAGCCACACTCAGGCTGCAGTTATATGGCTGCTTAAAGTGCTCTAAAGTTCCTAGAGTCGCATTGGCTTCGACATGTCTATGCTAGTGGAAGGCTTTGCGTACCATTTGGGATCACAATCAATAGGCACCAGAGACAATTCCCTTCCTTGCCTGTGTTTAATTTTAAAGTGCTTGCCCCTACAAATGTAGGCGTAGATTGGCGTGAGCACTGGAATGCTAGGCAAAGAGGCAGAATAGCATTAGTGGGTACAGTTTGGGGGGTCATTTGGTGAAGGGTACCTCCCCACTCCCATTTGCTTAAATGGGGCTAATGACACAGAGAGTTTTTAGTCAGAAGTACAGCAGGCCCCGATGCAGCAGGCATGCACGGCCGAGCTGGGGCTAAACTGACACTCCATGTCCTCCAGATGCACACGGAGAACCACAAAGGGCCCTGTGAGGCACCGTTGTAAGCCACAAAAAACCCTGCCTCCCAGCTGCCCGGCTCTACGTGAGCCTAACCTCACTTGGCACCTCCGTGTTACCTTACAGCCGATGCTTCTGCATGTGAGCACAGGTATCGCTAGGTGAGACGAGGCATGCGCTTGTGCCTGGACCGTGCTGAGTGCATCACCCACTTGTCCTTACATCTTAATTGGAGCCACAGGAAACATGCAAGGCGTACTTTTGCTCCCCAGGGGCTAGGCTCTTCATCAGGCAGTTGGGCACCCCACTTCAAAGCCTTCCACTGTGCAGGAGTTTGTTAATAAAATGGAACAGCTTTAACAAGCCAGACTGAGGAATACACCCTCCTTCTCTCCTACCCCCCCCCCCCCCAGGCATTTAGCCCACAGTTTAAGGCAAGCACCTGGCACTAAGCGAGCCCCTATTTAAACCCCATCTTACCAGGAATGTGGGGTTAGGGATTTGCCTCAGGCAGGCTGTCTATGCTTCAGGTGAGCAGTTCTTACCCATGATCCATGGATCCTGTGGGGATCCCACCTGCCCATTCGAGGGGGGGAGTGTCACGGAGGTCCTAGAGCTGAAACCCAGAGCCCAAGCCCCATTGGGGCTGAAATTGGAAGCAGCAGGGCTGAATATTAAAACCCCAGTCCCTAGTGCTCCCTGTGGGGCAGAAGCCCTGAGCCTATGGGCAGAGTCGGAAGGCACTGCCCCCCAAACTGCAGTGCAGGAGCAGGGCAATTCTCAGGGCAGCTTCCCACCCTCACCGCCCCAACCCAACCGTCTTCTCTCTGCCACCCTCCCCGCACCCAGCCAGTTGGGAAACCGGACCCTGGCAATGGGGAAGCGGCTCTGGCTGGTGCCATGGGGCAGGCAGTCACAGTGTTCCTGCCTTGCCTGCTGCTTCTAGGGCCCTGGGGGTTGATGATGCTCCTCAGCTCCCAGGCTCTTTGCTCCTGCAACTAGTAAGAGCTGCCCAGGCCACAGAGGGCAAAGCCCTTTGGGAGCAGGCACCACCAGAGAACCCTCCAGGAACACAGCCCCTGGTTACCCTGAGCCCTACACCCTACCTGCACGCAGCCCCTATTTACTCCCTCTCTGCACCCTGAGCTCCCCTCAGCCACCAACAGCCCCTAGCCACGCCCCAGTACCCTGAGGTATCCCCTGTCTGCACCTGCCCCTACCTGCACCCTGAGCTACCTCCTCCCGGCAACCAGAGCTACCCCTTTTCCTGCACATTGCACCCTGTGCCATCACCCGCCACCTCCACACACAGCCCCTACCCACACCTCTCTCTCTGCACCCTCAGTTGTTTTCAAACTATTTGAACTGAGCCTCACACCTTTGAATTGTAATTTGTGGTTGCACCACACACACACACACACACACACACACACACAGCCCAGGGAAGCTGAGTGGGCAGCTGAGGTGAGTCAGGAGGTGGAAGTGGGGCTCCCTCCCTGGACCCTGCTGTGCAGAGCTGACTCAAGCCCTGCTTACCTCTGCATCCTCTCCCCAACACAGGTCAAACATCACCTATGCCCGAGGCCCCACCCACTGGATTCCTCAGGCTCCTCCACACCAGGTCTTGGAGCTTTTATAGCTTGGTGAGGGGGTTAGAAAGAAAGATGTTGGGAATCTCTCCTGTAGGCAAGCAGCCTAACCACTAGAATAGAGCCACTCAGCCTGAGGCTGGTACCAATACTAGTTAATTCGTGTGGAATAGCTTTCACGGGAAGCCAGAGGGCCTGGTAGGATCCGTACTTCAACAATAGCTCGGCAGAGTCTGGTTCAAATCCCTTTTCCACATCAGGCAGAGGAGAAAGGGAGGGAGATATGATGATACTCCCTCTTGCCTAGCCCAGAAGCAGAGGTGTGTGCCCAAACCACTGCCCCCAAGTGTATTCTCTGCATACTAAGGCAGGGAAAAGTTGAGGCTCCGTAGCAGCAAGTGGTGATCCTAAGGCCAGGGGACAACAGCTAGAAATAGCCTCTCTTGGAAAAAAGGTGGAGCGGACTCACAGGCCTGAGGCCAGAACCAGATCCAGAGAGTCCTCAGTCAGGCCAATGCCTGGACCACTGATGCCTGGCACCAGAACTGATGCGGACTGCCTGAGCCAAGAAAAAGCTGACAGTAAAAAAGGTCAATGCAGTGATGGTTAAAGTTTTATGACAGGCTACAGGGAGACACACACACACACTGGGAGGGGGAGTGGTGCTATCCAGCAATACAAAACATACGTAAGATTCAAATATACAACTAATATTCATAGTTTCAGATACAAGGATTGTCCTGGTTAAATTCATGTATCATCATACTTGACGGATTGCAACTTTTCCATTGATACCTCACATGATACTCTTTGTACAAGATTTATGGAAATTGTGAAACAGTGGTTGCAATAGCGATATGAATGATTGTCTTTCTTATACACCGCATTACATTGAGCATTGGTCTGAAACAGATTGTTCAACAGGCCTCATGGTAAACAGGCAAGCAAAAGACTTTTAAGCAAATGATCACTTTGTGTTTGAAATCTTCCACTGAATGCACAAGAAAATGATCATCACCAGTCAATATATTTGACAAGGTTTGTGAATTGCAGGTGGAAATCTGGAACCTTAAGAGTCAGATACAGAAAACTAGCGATGTGTCTGGCATCCCCTTGGCTTCAGTGGGACTGGATCAGTCTGCAATAGGGCATATCAAGAAAAGTAAATACATAACTATGTGACTAAAAAGCAATGGTGATGATTATTTATGAGAAAGCCTCCGCATTTCCTTGCCAAGGAGGCCTTAATAATCTGTTACAAGTGACTTAAAATAAAGCTTTTGATGGCATGCAAACCAGCTGCCAATCCTTTCACTGTGTTTCAGAACAAAGCAGAGGCATGTGTGGTGAAGATAAATTAAGCCTGCTTGAATATTACTTTAAAAGGATCATGTCACTTTAAGAACATGAAAGTGGGAGGTGAAAGAGACACCTGAAGTACAAGTAATTCACTGTGTGTACTTCAGTGTCAGCCCTATTTGATCCCTTCTGTCTCACAGGCTAATCATACTCCCAGCCTGCTTCCTCTGCTTCCTCTTCCAATAGGTTGACTTGAACCTTTTAAGAAAATTTTACTCCCTTGCAGGCTGACAAGCAGGAATGGAATCCCATGCAAAGCAACTTGATGGTATCAGTGATATTTGAAAGACAAAAGACTTTAATACAAAGGTAAGATTAGAAAGAAAAGGACAGAATTGCTAATAATGATACCATGCCTCATGTCTTCTAAGCTGCATTTCAGAGTAGAAGAACAGACCTAATCAATTCAATCCAGAAAATTAGTTTATTAGCCAGCTAGCAAAAACAACAGATAGCTAATGTCAATAAGTGACAATTAGTACTGGGGTGTCTAATTTCCTTTTTTTGATCATTTTTAATTGCCAATTTTGTCATAATGCAATGGAATCTATTATAACGAATGCATGTGGAGTAGTGTTTGCAAATATATTGCTCTGATAGTCCTTTAATGTAGGTTACAGGCACTTTGTTTCAGACAAAGACTGTAGATTCGGTAGATTGTCATAGTTTCATACTGTTAACTTCAGTTCTAGACTGATTTACAATACAGCTACTGGTTTCTGTTGCTTTCATTTTAAGTGTTCTCAAGTATATGAACGATTGATTATAGATGTTCCATCATAGAAGGAGTGATGGTCCTAGATACAATACATGGTCCCTAATTACAATAAATACAGGAGACAGGTGGATAAAAGACATATGCCACAAAAATTACAAAATACACATGAAACACACCTGGGTGAAATATTAAGAAAATTTGAATTTTTCATGTTCTACAAGCTACACAAACTTTCACTAAAATGTGGGTTCCCAAATTTTAAATAGTAAGAGAAATCACAGGTCTATTTCAATTAAAACAGAGCTGCTGTTTACTTGAGACACTTGGCTAACTCATATCACAATAACAAAAAAGACATTTGTCAGTGAAGTCTCAGTAGTCGGAAATTGTCTTATTAACAGTAGTCAGTGATAAAATATACTGTGCAAGTGTATTTTTAATAATATATTCTTATATAGTTATTTTCTTTCCTACTCCTTATTTCCATTTTATCAAAATATGTCAACACCCAAACGTCATGTTGTTTAAAGAACCCCATCAAGATAAATGTACATTAGTTTACACTGTGAAATTACCAGCTTTATTATTTAGTTCTGTTCCTAAACAATGAAGTCATTTCCCTTTAACATTAAATTGAAACAATATAATATATTCAAATGGAATTACAGAAGTAGATTGAAATATGTATAAATACTGTAATGACAAAGAGTGTGATCCTATAATTAATACTTTTGCTGGATGGGAATTTTTCCACAACAGTTTTTCAATGAAAAATGCCAGTTTGCTAAAACCAAAACTTTTCATGGGAAAGGATTGTTTTCAATGACACTTTTGTTGGGAATGGTTCCTCATGTCCAGGATAGAAATTCTGGAGAGACAAAGAAAAAGCTCATGTGAGATGCTGAAGAATCAGATCTCTCCCGCACATACCACATCTCTGGGCTACCAGCTAATATGGGTTGGCTTTCTGATTTTCCACAAAAGGGTATCCGTGGTTTTGGGGGAGCTTCCACGCCAACTAGAAATGTTTTGAAATCTCAAATTTTCGCAGGCTGGGGAAACAGTTTCCCATCCAGCTCTTTTATTACCAGATGTAGTGCTTATTATTGCAAGGACAGGTGGAACAATCTGGATTGGCAACATTCCTGGTCCAGCATGATATTAGTTAGCTAGAGATTCACCTATCATGAGGTTGGCCAAGTTTCCCTCGGTCACATAAAGTTTGTTTCCAGCCACCAGTCCTGGCTCTCATTGGTCTGTGCTGTTATTTAGCTCTAATTTACCCCTAAATGTCTAAGAGCCCAGTAAGAAGTGGAAGTGTGGGTAATTCTTCTAGACAATCTTGACCTCCCATGATCTTGCAAATTCTCTGATTCAGCACCAATCAGGTCCTAAGGGTGTTGGAGTAGACAGGTTCAACCTGTAGTCAAAATCACTTTCAAAATAGTGGGATTTCTCATAGCAGCAAGTACTATGTCCAGTAATTAGTATTTTCAGGGTAAGAGGGCTTCTTTTATGGTGGGAGTGGATTGTTTTTGAAGAGAATAAGTTCCATCAAAAAGTTAACAAAGGTATTTAGGAACTCAAGTCTCATAGAAAGTCAGTGAGATGTAGCCACCTCCATCACTTAAGTGGTTTTTGGAAAAAAATATGTTTAGGGCTTAACTCAGTGGTTGAACATTTTGATGTTGGAAAGCGGCCTTTTTAAAAAACAGAAACTGATTACATAAAATCTCAAATCGTCAACATTTCTGGCTCTCACAAAGCTTTGACTGTGATATTTGCCATTTTCTCCCCAGAGAGTTTACTCAAAAGAATTTTAACTTGCTTAATGATACATTCATCTTCCTCAGTGAAGAACCAGAACATTAACGATTTCAAAACATGTTACAAAGGTGTTCCGCTGTGTTGACTGGCTCTTGTTTATGATGTCTTGCTGTTACAGGGACTGACCAGCATCCCATCTTCTCACTGGCATATGCCACAGTGGACTTGCACATGTTCGCATAGGCCGTTTAGGAGTAATAATTTCTTTAGAGGAACAGTATAAATCTATTTGATTGTTTGTAACTGTTAAAATATAGATTTGGGAAATAATAACAAAATGGACATTTTGAACATTAAGTTTAGATAGTTAAATCGAGTGGCAATTGAATGATATGATGCAGAACCAGTACACAATTGCTTTGTTTATCTATTTTGCATTATTTTCCCATAACCTATTTTTGAACACCTATCTCCAAACAAGGAAGGATATGTGTATCCTTGCTATAAGAGACATTTCAAAATGTTACCGTTCTCCAGCTGATATCAGAGCAGAAGTGACAGATGCCAAACAAAATCATATGCATACTGAAATTCAGACTTACATTTGTAAAAAAAAAAAAAAAAAAAGTAATTAGGGGACTTTGATCATTGATGAACATTCACTAAATAAAGCCCCATCTGAGTTGAGTGTCAAAAAATCTTTGCTCTCCTGATTGTTCAGGCTTCAGAAAATGTCACCTTGATGTGAATGCCTTAATTTATTATTTCCCTCTTACTGCAGGCTTTATTATGCTTATGTAGAATTTTATGTAGAATTTTCATGAAATATTCTAATATGATAAAGCAACAATCTACCCTAACTCATGTTTCCCGAAAGGGGATGGCCTAATGGTCTAAGTTTTAGGTTTGCAGTAGTGAGACTATGGTGATCTGTCTCGGTACTCAGGCAAAACTGTCTGCGCTCTTTGATCCCTCCGAAAACTGGCAGAACTGTGTCCCGTTCACTTTATGTGCTCTTCAACTGCCCCAATGAGGGTTTTGTTTCATTTTTTTGTAGGAGCCAGAGTTTGCATAGGTGTCCTGGGATTAAAGTTTCTCTTATTTCGGTGACCGTTTGTCTGGCAATTAGCTTCTGTCTGAACTGGCTACATCTCTCTGGCTGTGTCTAGACTACACCTCTCTGTCGACAGAGAGATTTAGATTAGGCATGTCGAAATTGCTAATGAAGTGGGGACTTAAATATCCCGTGCTTCATTAGCATAAACATGGCCACCACTTTTTTGAAATGGCACTTTTTCGGAAAAAAATGGCAGTCTAGACAGGGATCTTTCAAAAACTAAACTCTTTTTCGAAAGATCCTGTATTCCTCAAAAAATGAGGTTTACAAGATCTTTCAAAAAAGGGTTTATTTTTTGAAAGATCCGCATCTAGACCAGAGCTTTTTCGGAAAAAAATACCAAAAAAAACCTGGCATTTCGAAAAAAAGCAAAGGACATGTTAATGCTCATGAAGTGCGGGATATTTAAATCCTCGCTTCATTAGCAATTTCAACGTGCCTAATCTACATCTTCTTGTTGACAGAGAGGTGTAGTCTAGACACACCCTCTGTGTTCTCAGATTCACTAACCTCTAGGTTGATGCTACTGAGATGGTGAGCAGTGTTCCCTGAAAGCTGTGCTCTTGGGAAGCCCGCCCTGCCATAGATATTCAAATGCTTCCCAGTGGTGCACATCCGCACATGGCTCAGGGCACATATGAAAATTTACACTGCACCTGGATGGAAAAAATTAAAGGGAACATTGCTGGCAACCCCCCAGCTATTACTCTCCGTTACAAAAGCCTCACATGAAGCCACATCAGATGGGAGAGGTGAAATTCTGCCCTTCCACACAAAAAAGAGGAAAGAGCTCCCTAAAAAGCGAACAGCCTCGGCCAGTATTCTTAGTCCAAAAGTCACAACCTAATACAAAATATATTGAATCCATGGTGCTGTCAGCACCACACTTAGGGAAGTGAAGAAAACTCAGGATCTTGGTAAATATTGTAAAGCGTCCAGGGGAAAATCATGGGTATAGTCTGACTTCTCTATTCGGGGTGGAAGGATTCAACCAGGGCCACAGATGGCTACTGCCTAGGACCCTCATCCAGGGGAGGGGAGACTTGGAAACCAGGCGTGGCAATCACACAGGGTGCATCTACACAGCATCCTTAGCTCACAATAAGTTACGCAATTTGTGATATGGAAATTGTGCCATTTATTTTGAGTGTATTTTGAAATAGCTTATTTCCTAATTTAGTGCCGCCTACACAGCACCAAATTTTGAAATAATTTGCTAATCCAAAATGCCCCTTAACCCTCAACCCCTGAGGGTTACTGGGACGTCGGAATAAGCTGCCCATTATTTTGAAATCTATTTCAAAATAACGGGCTGCTTCAATAGACGCGGAATAGCTATTTTGGGATACTTCTGGTATGCCAAAATAGCTCTGTAGTGTCAGTGGCGTAGCAAGGAGGGGGCAGGGCAGTTGCCCCCAGGTGCCACGCTAGGGGGGGGGCATCAATTCAGTCCCCCTCTGCTCCACCTTCATCCCTCAGCTCACCTGCTCCTCCTCTGCCCACTGACGATGACTGGAGCCTCTTCCATGCCTCTCTGTCCCCAGCCTGACCCTCCTTCATCTCCACCAGTGGGTTAGTGCATGCAGGGGCCCGGCCTCAAACTGGAGGGGGTGGGGGAAGACACAGTACAAGTCTCCCCCCAACCAGGGTCGGGCTCAACTGTGCACCAGATTTTGCCTTTGCCCCCAGGCACATAACACCCTCGCTACTCTTCTGTACAGTGTAAACGTCCCCTCAGGCACCAGGGGGAGAGGAAAGAGTAGCCCCCCAACTCCTGCTCATGGGTTGCCAGTTGACTCAGAGCCTGCCCCACTCGGGCACATGGCATGAGAAGCTACATCCAAGCACTCCAGTCACCGCCAAGCTGCGGCCCATGGAGAGAGGAGATTTTATGGATTCTAAGTTAGCAGCTGTTTCCTGTACATTGGTCTTTATTTGTTTCATGGTATTCTCGTCCTGCAGCGTGTGTTTGTGTTGACTGTCGACAGGCCCACTGATGGGAGTGGGGGGAAGAGGGCAACTACGCCAGGGCCTGGTGATTCAAAGGGGTCTGGAGCTCCTGTTGCCAGCAGGGGCCGCCAGAGCTCCGAGCCCTTTAAATACCTGCCAGGGCCCTATGCTACATGCTGCAGAGGCCCAGGTGGCGCACTTTGGCCGACTTGGGGCAGGAATGCAGCCTGGCTAGCACTGAAGCCTGGCAGCCCTGGCTCTGCCCCTTCCACCTGATGTCCTGCCCCTTCCCGGAGCATGGAACCAGCCCTCCCCTTCCTTGCCCCGGAGCCTGGCGATTCTGTCGGCTTGCCTGGCCGTCTGCTGATGGTGTAGGCAATAGGACGTGTTCTGCTTCAGAGGAACATCGGAACAGGTGCTCTCAGTACGTTGTCCCTCACCAGCCAGGCTGCTCTGCCTACTGGCTCCCAAGGAGAGTTGATAAAGCACATTGGTGTAAATTAATCTGAGAGCAAGCATTCACGTGCTGCAAATATTTCCAGCCCAATCCTGCAGCCCCTCACTGAGGGGTAGAGTGGGAGGAGTCCCACTGAGGTCAGTAGGCCGGCCTCAGTTGAGTGTGTAGACTTAGGTTCCTTCTTCTGAGAAGCCACAAACCCTTTGCTGTAAGTTCAGTGAGGAGTCTCCTGTGTGCCGGCTCACCACACAGCATGAGAAGGGGCAATTCTGGCAAGCTGCACATGCCCTATGGGAGCTTAGGACCTGGCAGTTGGAAGGCAACTGCCCCATTCAGCGCACCTGGACTTTGCTCCTATTCTTGTGTCCTGGAGCAACAGCCCCTCATCTTACTGGGGATCTGCCACACCCTACAGCAGCCCAGAGCCACTGAGCAGCGGTGGTGGCTACACAACTGTAAACAGCAAACGCGGCATCAGACAGGGCAAGTGTTGACTCATCTCTGTCCCTGCCTCCTGCCCTTCAGCAAGGGCCCACCCCAGGAAAGGTGTGTTAGGAACTCACCATCCCCCCACAGTGTCTTAGGTTTCCTGGGCCCTAGCTGGGCAGGAGCCAGGGGAAGACGATTTCAACTTTTTTAAACCGCCCTGAGTTTCTGTAGGCTACGAGGAGTCGTTCGCTATAAAAGTAAATAACACTATCGAAAAGAAATCTGTTATAAACAGAATGGCATTAATTGAAATGATCGGAGCAAGATAACAGTCCCATGGTACATGCTGCAGCAAAGCAGCAAAGCAGGCTTTTCCGGTCAGGGCCAACAAATGTTGCGTTCTCGTTCATGAAACGAAAGAGAATCATGCAGAAAATGCAGCTAAGCAATGCAAAATCCTCTTGGATGGGAGTACAATGGTGACAGTGGGCAAGAAATAAGTGCTTCTAAGCTCTTCAGGGGAAGGACCATCCTGTAGTGTGTTTGTACATAATTTAGTAAGTTCAATGGCGTCCCACTCTCAGTTGCCCTTCAGGCACAATCATATTAATGTTTAGACTTGAACGTGAGAGGCCATTCCAAGATAAGGAGTTAAATATTACAGTCAGCTGCTTGGGCATGCTTATGGTAACCAAGGGACTGCTAGTTTCCTTGGTACCTCACTAATTCTCACTGCTAAAAACCAGACACAGGCTTCAAAGTTAAGGTGTGTCCATATTTGCTTCACAAACATTTAACAATTGATTTTCCTTGCTCAATAAAACACAAAGCTAATTCGCTGGCAAGGATTTTCTATTGTTGCAATGTGTTGTGGTCCGCACCCGTCATTAAAGTTATTCAAGGGTAATATTACACTCAATCCATTTCCTCCGCAACAATGCAACTATGGGTATAAACAAAGAAGTGGCAGGTGAAGGAACTGAAGTTCTTTGTCTTAGAATTAAAGAAGAAAAGCAAGCATGTGTTTATCCATATGTTCTATTCATTTCCAGTAGACTGTAAGCTCCTAGGTGCTATTTGAGAGGCATTAGAAACTGGTTGCCAACGAGGATATCCTGGTAGAAATGGGAGCACAAACTCGGTTGTATCTGCTCTTATGAATACTTGAGATCTTACACCTCTATGGATTTTGGAGCCTTTTTTTCATTGTGTCAAGAACTTGACAACTGCCCTAATGAGAACCCTTTGTTGAACTTGCTTTCAACATTTCCAGAGATTTGTACTCTTTCAACACTCCACAAATCAGCCAAATATTTTGAAGTCTAAGGAAGGACAAAATTATGAAGCACATAGCTTGGTTCTGATGATCAGTTCCAATAGTAGGGCACTGTATGTCTACACAGCAAAATTATTTTGAAATAACTAGCGCTATTCCAAAATAACTTAGTCTGCATCTACATAGCAGCCAGTTATTTCAAAATAATGTCAAAGTACTATCAAGCTGGAGGACTGCTTACTCCGACTCCTGTAACCCTCATTGTATGGGGAGTAAGGGAAGTCAAGCTACCTATCCTCTCTATGCACATTCCTTTTTCTCTCTCTCTCCATTTCACTTTCTGTAGCCCTATGAACCCCTTTTCCTTTTTTAAAGACAACCATTCAATTATTAGTGTATTTTTCTGATTGTAAAACAACTTTCATCTTGCTTACTGCTATTTCAACAGCCCTTTCCCACAACTTGTATCTGGTAAAAAGGGGCCTTTTAAGAAATATGGCTGTGTCAGCTAAATACATATTTTTATTTTAAAAAGCCTTTTTTCCTCCTGGCAATTTTCATGATATTTTGGAGGTAGTGGTGATGGTAAATATTTCTACATTTTGGAAGATGTTTTTCCATACGTGAAGGCCAATGTTTTTTAAATAAAAAGTGCCCATCAAAATTGGCATTTTTGACTACCTACAATGAAGTGATTATTGCTGTGAGAGAAATAGGCAATATTAACATGCTAGGACCTGGAATGGGTGAAGAAAAGCCTTTTATATAGCTCCCACAGGGTGATGCTGGCAAGACACCATGACAGGTTTCTTGAAGGGTAACGGCGATTGGGAACTTTTTTCCTCTTTCCTCCTCTCCTTCCATATTTCTATCAAGTGTGCCTTCAATGATGATGACTAAGGTCACCAGGATCATCTATGTCATACCTGTCAAAGACTAAGTTTTCAACCCAAGTGGCCCAAACATATTCCTGTATGGTGTTTGCACACTATAAATTCATTGTCTGCAAATCTACAGCCTAAAACTACTAGTGCAACTTTATCATAAAACAAGGCTTTTCATCAGTACTTTGAGCTTCCATAGCTCTCATCAATGATCAGCTTGGAGGGAGTGACAATACATTTCCATCTGCAACTTCTTTATCTGTGAGCTCTAAAAAATTTCAGGGTTCATTGCAACTAACAGGAAATAGTGAAATGTTTCCATGTGGCTCTCCCATCATCGTAGTACCAATGCCTTATGAATGTTGCCAATAGATAAAACACTGTTGAAATGATTGGATAATCTAATTTTGAAATGAATTCAAAGATAAACTAGAATAAAAGGCTGAGGGGTAGCTGTTTGAGTGTGTAAATGCAAAAACAATGAGGAGTCCTGTGGCACTTCAAGTCATGTCTCCACTAGGAAATGATTTCAGAATTACTAAATTCTACTTAATAACTCCCAATTTAACAAATTCAAAATAGCATGTCCACACTATGGGGAAGCCTTGAAATCAGTCCAAGGCAGGCTCCATTAATGTGGATGCACTACCTTGCATTTGGAGCCCCAGAAAGCACTGGAGAGTAATTAGTTTGAATTACTCTGGGGAATAATTATTTCAAAATAGCAGCACCGGAGCGTCCACACTACCGTTATTTTGAAATAACTATTTACTCCTTGCATTCCTATTTACTACGTTACATTATCCTTATGAAAAGCAGGAGTACACAGTTAGAATTCTGTGATCTGTTATTTCAAAATTACAGGCTTGGTAGTGTGGTCACTCTGCTTATAAATTCAACCGGGGGGGAGGCGGTTATTTCAAAACAAAGTCGTAGTGTAGAGCAGGGCTTAGAGATTAACAGATTTATTAAGGCATAAGCTGTTGTGGGTAAAACCCACTTCATCAGATGAATTGGAGTGGAGTTTACTTTGTTTTGCTGTCATATATACCCAGGCCTCTGTAAACTCCATTCCAGTTTATCTGATGAAGTGGGTTTTACCCACCAAAGCTAATGCCCTAATAAAGCTCAGAATCTCTACGGACTCCTTGTTGTTTCTGGAATAACAGAGTGAGTTAACATGGCACCATTAATTCTCAATTTCTCCACTTCGCCCTCAAGCCCCCAATATCTTATAATCCATCTGTTTCTGCTCTATGTTGCACGGGCCATTTGAAGTAGGTAATTACTGGGGTGAATTTTTAATGTGCGCATTTCATCCCAGCCAAAATTTAAAAGAAAACATCAGTATGGCTGTTCCTGTTTCCACTGTGTAAGCAGAACTTGCTGAGGCCTGTAGCACTGGCTTTTAATTTTCTCTCCTAACTTCCAGCTGAGTGAGGCTGTAGAGCATTAAATAGGAAAATAAACTTCTGGCAGAAAAGTTAACAAATGTCTGCCTGCATGGGTGAGAAAAAAATTGAAATGAAACCGAAAAAAACCGCAAGCGTCCAGATGAAGAAAGGAAAGGGAAGAAAGAAGAGAAACCAAAGGTTAAAAGACAAAAGACAAAACCCAAAGGAAAACTAAAGGCAAGAACTGAGTGAAGAAGCCCCTCAGAGGCTATGTCTACACTAAGAGTTTTTGCAGCAGAAAATATGCTAACGAGGAACTCATTAGCATAATTCATGATCTCATTTGCATATTTTCTGCCCATCCATTTTTGCGCTAGGGGTTTTTGTGCAAAAACAAGCTGTGTGGACATTTTCCTTTTTGCGCAAAAACTCCTTTTTGCGCAAGATCCTAATACCTCAAAAAAGGAGGTATACTGCAAAAACTCGTGGTGTAGACGTAGCCTCAGAGGAAGAGACAAAATAGGTCAGGAAAATAAAAGGAAAAACAGTCTGATGGAAGAGACATACCAAAGGGAAGATGAAACATAAGACAATACAGTATAAGACAAATGCAGAGCGAATGAGGTGAAGAAACTAGAGCCCTGACTGGTGCCCTCCAAAAGCAGTCTCTGTGCTCAGGTCCCTCAGGTGTGCAGAGGCCACAAAGCCAAATTAACCAGCTCCTGGTCAAAACTCACTGTACTGCTGCTGTACTGGACTCCATGGCACGTCTAGACTACATGGCTCCATCGACGGAGCCATGTAGATTACCTTTGTAGACACAGGAAAATGAAGCGGCGATTTAAATAATTGCCGCTTCATTTAAATTAAAATGGCTGCCGCGCTGTGCCGATCAGCTGTTTGGCGGCACAGCGCAGTAGTCTGGACGCTCCGTGGTCAACATCAAAGCATTTGTCGACCTCCCCAGTAAACCTCATCCCACGAGGCATACCGGGGAGGTCGACAAATGCCTTTGATGTTGACCACGGAGCGTCCAGACTACAGCGCTGTGCCGCCAAACAGCTGATCGGCACAGCGCGATTATTTAAATCACCGCTTCATTTTCTCGTGTCTACAAAGGTAATCTACATGGCTCCGTCGACGGAGCCATGTAGTGTAGACGTGCCCCTTGGCAAGTCAGAGTAGCTAAAGAAGGGAAGATCAAAGGGGAGACTCACAACCTACAAGCCACCACATTTGTGTGAGGTGGGCCTTTTATCCAGCCAGTGACACAGGACTTGACCCAGCTAGGTCTACGGAGAGAGGAAATAGCATGATGACTATTTTTCTGCTAACATAAATCTAAGATAACAAAAAGGGTAATAATCACATTCATGCTTCAGGGCATAAGCTGATCTGCCGGAAGTCTGGGCAGAATTTCTTCTCTCCTGTGTACAGCACTGCGCAATTTAAATGGGTGACATTAATTTATCAAGCTAAATTAGTGTGACTGAAGGGGAAGGGAGCGACTTTGCTGTGCACGAGGGAGCAGCTCTCCAAATTGTCTGCCCTAGACCAGAGGAGGAAACATAACGCTGGTGTTTATGGAGTTCAGGTTCACTGCCAAAATCCCTGCATGAGGGGAACAGAGTGGCTGTGTTGGCATGCCATTGCCCAAAAAGGAGGCAAAGCTCCAGCCCCCCAAAACCCATGAAAAAACTTTTTGGGTTGTAAGCAGGGTTCAGGATCAATTCCTCAGTTAACAGGGCCTGTTTCCTTTTGTCTAATGGCAAAAGCTCCATTTGGAATCTGCTTGATAATAAATCCCCCAGATCACTAAAACTGAAACCAGAAAAATCCTGCTAGCATTCACTAGCAAGTCAGGTGTGGCAGATCCTGCTCCACCCTGAGTCTCAGGATAAGTGTCTTATTGCAGATCCTGTGCTAGCCTTCAAGGCCCTGCACAGTTTACCTCCTACCTAACTTTCTGCTCTAATCTTGTTCCTTTATTGCCCTTTGCACCACCCAAGATACCTGACTTACCATTCTTAGCACTCCACAGACAGCTTTTTCCAGTGCAAGCCCCTCAAGTGACTCTGTCCCTCTGTCCTCAAGTTTCTCCTCAAACAGCCTCCCCAAAGGTTGATCCTGCAAACTGTACAATGAAGGCAGCCCCTTGAAGACATGCATTGATCATTGCAGAAGCAAGTCCTTTCATTATAAGACCTTTGGGGTAGAGATTTCATTCCCTTTCTTGTCCATAAGTGGGCTTGCATATTTTTGTCACTGTATACCATAAGTGGAAATGGATTTTGGAGGGTTTGGAAGTTTGCTTGGAAAAAAAGAAGTTTTCTCATCAGGTAGAAAGGAAATGCCAAAAACTGTACAAAAATGGGCCTTGAGTTTTTGGACAAATCCCCAAGAAATTAAAGAAAAAGGTAAATTAAGATGGAAAAAATATTTTCATTGGGGCTGTGTCTAGACTGCATCCCTTTTCCGTAAAAGGGATGCAAATTAGACACAGAGCAATTGCAAATGAAGCGGGGATTTAAATCCCCCCCGCTTCATTTGCATAAACATGGCTGCCGCTTTTTTCCTGCTCGGAGCTTTGCCGGAAAAAAGCGCCAGTCTAGACAGGGATCTTTCAGAAAATAAAGCCTTTTCCGAAAGATCCCTTATTCCTTATTTTTATTATTGTAACAAAGGCCATGTCTACGCTGAGAGATAAGGTTGACTTTATCAACGTTGATTTTTAGCACCTGATTTTATAAAGTCGAAGGTGCACATCTCCATGGTGTGCAAGAATTCAACATAGTGGGAAGTAGCATTTCCCCATCAGGGTAGCTACATCGACTTTGAGAGTGATGCACTGTGGGTAGCTGTCCCACAGTGCCTGCGCCCCTTAACATTCTGGGTTACTTACATCCTGGGACCAAAACTTGCAGTGGGTGGTTCTGCATACATGCACTTGATTCCTCCTTCCTCTCTGTTACTATAGAGAGGGCTTCTAGCTCCGCTGGGGATGCAGTACTTTCACAGGGAACAAGCTCACACCAAGACTTAGTATATAAACACAGCTTCCTCTGGCTGACCTTCCTTCAACTGCCCTGAGAAACAAATGCTTACCTATAGGATGTAGCTAATGCATTCTTAGCTCACTTCGTCATACTGTCTGCCATAGGTCACAGATTTATCACTCCCATCTGAGTGCACACCCAGCACTCCTGCTCTCTTCACCCCACTTCTCTTCACCCTGCCCAGGGATCTAAAAAGAGCCAAGTAGATTTTCCATGTCTACTGTTTCTGAATAGTGATAGAAATTTGATTTGTCCTTTTCATATGTGTTCATTTTTTTAATTGTATCCTTTGGTATATATGGTTGTGACAATTTTCTTCCACTATTTGATCTGAGGAAGTGGGTCTGGCCCACGAAAGCTCATCCCCTAATAAACCAGCTTGTTAGTCTTTAAAGTGTTACATAGTCCTGTTATTTGTTTCAGCTACTGTTTCTGAGGTATTGGCGTCTGTGCCTTTAAGGATGGGGCTAGAAAGACGGAGAGTCTGGACAAAGCTCCGAGAAGCTCTCCTTGTTCTCATTATGCAGCAAGTTGGATATTGGAATGTGCTAGAGAATAACAGGGCTCTAGCAAGAACCTCAAACCCTGCGTGATCATCACAGTTTTTTCTTGGTTTCCCCTGATATTCTAAATCCTGAAATGCATGGCCTGACTCCCAGCAAAGAGTTCGCAGCTCTGGCAACTATACCCTCTTCTCCAGGATCCTCTAATAAGCCGGGATATGTACAACAGACCTGACTCTCACACCGCATCCTTCCTGCTGTGCCAAAGCCCAGCATTAAATCAAAGCCCTGCAATGAAGCTGGAGCAATGATACCCTGCCTGAGCTGCTGCTGCTGCTGCTGCTGTCTTTCTGACAGGCTGCTACACTGAGGTCTTGACTGCTTACAGACCCATACGATCTCATTGATCTTCTTGCAAGAGTACGAGGCATTAAGTCTGGCGTGGTGGATAAATTCTGCCTTTTTCTGTAATTTCCACTCTGTTTTGGATCACAGAAAGTATCTTTCCTCTTGTCCTAGATTGCTATATGGTGGCACCATACAGTATCAGACACAGTATGGTATTTTATAGAAGTCTATAAAATCATGACTGGAGTGGAGAAGTAAATAAAGAAAAGTTATTTACTTTTCCCCATAACACAACAACTATGAGTCACCAAATGAAATTAATAGGCAGCAGGTTTAACACAACAAAATAAAGTATTTTGTGTCACAACGCACAGTCAACCTGTGGAACTCTTCGCCAGAGGATGTTGTGAAAACCTGGGCTTTAACAGGTTTCAGAAAAGAATCAGTCATAGATGGATCTATCCTCCATAAATTTATCTAATTGCCAGGATGGGCAGGAATAGCATTACTAGCCTCTGTTTGTCAGTAGCTGAGAATGGGCATCAGGGGAGGGATCACTTGATGATTACCCATTCTGTTCCTTCCCTCTGGGGCACCTGGCATTGGCCACTGTTGGAAGACAAGGTAGTGGGCTAGATCTGATCCTGTGCGGTCACTCTTATATTCTTATGTTCTTCATCCTGCAGAAGCAACATTTCGCTGGTGGACCACTGGATCCTTGGGCACCATTTTTGTGTCATTTCATATCCCAGACTACAAAGTATATTGCAACCCTTTTTGCCATGAAAGGTGCTATCTGCATGTAACATTGTTGTGCTAATCCCGCTCTGCTATCAACCTGCTATTTCACTCTGGTTTACAGTCTATCTCCAAGGGCTTGTGCAATGCCTCGCACAAGGGGGCCTGATCTCAAGTGGGGTCTCTAAGCATGATCTGGTTGCACATATATCTAATAATTATTCCAAGCCAGTGTTTAGTCCCCCAGGAACTACCTGTGCTCAAGAAGTGTATGGCTACCACTGGCAAATCTTAGTGGGCTATTGAATGAATCTTGTGTATGTGACGTAAACTTGCAGCCAAACCAAGGCTGGTTGCTCAGCTGCTGCAGTGAGTAGGGTAGAGGGACACGTCAAAAGCTGCAGCAGCACAGCTGAGGCAATTAATAAAGAGGCTACTGTGTGGAGAGCAGCGCTTTTCCCATCTCATCCAGCTCCATGTGAAGCGATGGCTACGTCAGTGGAAGACGCGCTCCAGGGGTTAGGTTGGTAAAACTACGTGACTCGGGAGTGGAGATTTTCACCCTCTGCCCTCAGCACCTTCCGTGCCCCCAGGCATGCAGGACACTGAGCAGCGGCAGAGCCAGACATCAGCCCCTGCAATGCTGCAGATCAGGCTGAGCAACAAAGCTGCCTGCTCAGAAATCCTGCCGGCAACCAGTACACTGGACTCCAGTGACTGCCGGCCTCCTCCTCAGGTTTGCCTGTGCCCTGCCCTGGCCCTGCACTAGCTTCACTCTATCTTAGCTGTCGCAGACCTGCTCCAGTCTTTTCTTAGCCAAAGGGGAAGGTGGGGGGTACGTGTGGGTGTGGGTGTGGGTGTAGGGTATGGAGGCAATCTGGTTTCCAACCTTTGGCATATTTCCAGACCAGAAGCTGATATCCTCCAATTCCTGCAGAGGTGCAGGTAAACAGAGCAGCAGCGGCCCACCACGGTCTAACCCTGCAGGTTGCCATTTTTTGTTGTCCCCCTCCGCTCTGGACCTGGTTTCGGGACCATCTGGGCTTTTCTTTGACCTCTGTCCACAAGCCTTTCACCTGTGGCCTCTACCTGGATCTCGATTTCAGGTCCACCCTTGGCTCAGACCCAATCCTCTGTCTAGCTGTGAGCCACACTCCAACCACTAGGCCTTATTGTCCAGGGCAGGGCCTGACATTGTGTTTCTTTCTCTAGCCTTGTGTAAACATGTGCCAAACATTGATTTGGCTCCGCTCGTGTCAGTGACATTGGGCACTATGGTCTAGACAGGCCACTGACATCCGTGCCAAGTCACACTGTTCAGAGCATGCTGTTCTGATGTACTGGCTGCTTGTTAAGATCAATGAAGCTGAGCTGGTGTTGGCACCCAAGGAAAATGTTTGCATGTGTTCCTCTGTATAGACAACACTCAAGACTCTTGTGTGCTGGGAATTGAGATCTAGGATTTCTTTATTATGCCTTTACACAGCAGGGCTTAGCTCGAAATAAGAAAGGCAAATTGAGCTATGTCGAGTGCGTAGCTTATTTCAAAATGGCTGATTTCGAAAGTGGGAGCGTCTACACAGCACTTATTTCGAAACAGAGCACTCTTCCTCTGAAAGTGGCCTTACTCCTCGTATGCTGAGGGTTACAGGAGTTGGAGTAAGAAGTCCCCCAGCTTGACAGTATTTTGATGTTATTTCAAAATAACTGTCTTCTATGTAAACATGGACTAAGTTATTTCAAAGTGATGTTACTGTGTACACGTACCCCTAGATCTGATTTATTGTGTGGGTTTGAAAAACACTAGTCTACCTCACGGGGCTGTTGTAATCACTGACTGCCCTGTATTTGATTATTTATGGGACAATAAAGATTGTTAATCTGAAATAAACTCCAGAAGATTATGAAGGTGTGATCAAGAGCTGACAGACAAGAGTTCCAGTTTCTAGACCCAGCTGGGCCATTCATTTGCTGTGAGCGTTAACCCAATCCCTAAAGCACTTTGCAAAAGTGGGCAAGATCTGTGGATGAAAAGTGCTAGATTATTCCTAAGCCTTCACAGGTAACACTGATTTTTTGTGTTCTTTCTCCATTTCATGTCCTTGCCCCAAGGAAAGTAAGCACAATGGATACAGTACTCTTCAAGCAGATTTTTTAGAAAAAGACTGAAGTGTGTTCTCTCTTCACAGATTCACTTCTTAACAGTGAGGAAATCATGGTGGATACTGTCTTGGCACCATGGGCGATAATCCTGGTGATCTTTGCTTCGGTGCTGATAATGAGCTTTCTGATGTTTTTCCCCCCTGTTGCGGTGGTGATCTGGAAAATGAAGCATATGCCCCAGATCTCTTTGCATGGAATGGTATAACCGGGCCTAATGGACAGTGTGATGCTCTGGAACCCCTCAAAGAGTCCTGTAACTAAGCAAGCTACAAAAAACTCGTTCACAAACAGCAACTATTTCATAGGATCCATCACAAAAACTGAGCTTTTCCCAAGCCTATTGCTGCTGAAGTCCTGCAAGACACTGCATATAACTTTATATTAACTTGCTACCATTCCTATCACTCTTCTTGTATCGAATCGGCTGCACTGTAATTTAGATGATTTGTTTCTTGGATTGCACTTCTCCTTATGACCCCAACTGACAAAAAAAGAAAAACAAGTAGCACAGACTGTACTAAGATACTCTTTACCTCCTCTGTATTGAACATGCCTTTGTCATTATGACTGTTTGCAAACAGTGCCCAAAAGACACATGGTACCTATATTCGTCTGAAAAGCAAATGGTAAGCCCTGATAGATATATAGATAATCTGATAAAAGCTGACTGCAGTAAAACTTGTGTTATCCGCCACGCTCATGGATTAGGGCATTCCAGTTATCTAAAAATTCCAGTTATCTGAGGATCTCAGCTGCCTGGCCCAGCTCCCACGGTGTCTGGCCAGGAGGGAGGGTACAAGAGGGGACTTGGAGATGCTTACGTGGCTTGGCACCCTGCTGTTGCAGGGAAAGCCTCTGGGCAGCATGCTCTTGTTCCTTGGGAGGGGGAGTTCAGTCCCCCCCTCCATGCAGTGGGGAACCCAGTGCAGCTGCAGCACCAGGTCAGCCTTCCCGCTGGCAGGGCATGGGTGGAGGGTGTAGAAACCCCAACTTTCCAGACCAAACTCTGCCAAATCCCCAGCATGGGGAGGGGCGTGAGGGAGAGAGAGCAGCAGCGCACGGGAAGCAGCAGAGCCTGAGCACGCCCCAGGGGGAGGGGAGGGTAACAGAGTCCGAGCCGAGTTCCGCACAGGCAGCAGTTTAAAAACACCGAGGTCCAAGAGCGGCTACTCGACGCCTCGGACCCGGCCAGCTCCCCCCTCCCAGCAGCAGCGGCCACTGTAAAAGCTGCTGCCTGCACACATGGAGGAGGAGGAGGAGGCTGTGTGGCACCAGAGGCCTTGTGGGACAAAGGCAGTCCTGCGGCTTGGGGAGAGGGTCTGAGTTGTACGCAGTGGTGGGGCAACCGCAGTGGTGGTGGATTGGCCAGAGCTGCGTGCCACCAGAAGCCCCCCTCCCCTCGCTGGCAAAGCTCCAATAGGAGTTGCCTACGGGCTCTGCACGGGGCGGGGGAGTCGAATTTTTTCACACAACCCTTAGTTCCACTTCCCGGGAAACACTACCCTAGGAAATTTGCCGGTTTCTAAAGTGTTCCTGATAGCTAAGTGCCAGATAGTGCAGGTTTTACTATATATTCTCCCTCAAAGGGATCAGTGCAATAAATGGCATAGTCATTGCTATTAACTAATCACAGCCTTATGTCTGTTTGGCTTTCAAACTCATTCTTCTGTTTGGATGGATGGATGGCTGGTTGGTTGGTTTTTTATTTTATTTTTTCCTCAAAATTCTAAGTGTCGGGGCACCAAGCTATTCCCCATCTGGAACTTTTTTGTGCTTTATAACCTGGTGCTCCTGGGCGTTCAAGCACACATGCCACAGGTATTGCCCCTGAATGATAGTTATTTTACTATGGGAAACAGAATGTGATTATTTAGGCTTAAGCATGTTCTGTAATCAGGTTGCTCGATGTGCTTCAGCACTTCCCATTCTGAATATTTTGGAGAAGAGAGATTAGAACAATTAAAAGCTTACTAGCACTCCTATTAGTAAAGTGGCCCCCAGTATTTTGTCAACATACCCAATGTCATATGAGACTGTGGGCCTGATTCTGTCCCCATGCTGTGTTGAATAGTATGATTTGTGCTATATGTGGTTAGTGCTTTCCACTACCATGCAGGTTTGATTCTCTGAGCCACTGTCTGTTCTGTGTAAATCTGGTATAAACACAGGAGCGGCCCAAGACTAGCTGCCAGCAACTGGTGCCCTAGGAAAACCATGCAATCGGCACCCCAAACCACCATTTGGTGCCCCATTGTGCCCCATTTAAGTTGGTGCCCTAGGCAACCACCTAGTTTGCCTATATGGACAGGACGCCTCTGCATAAACCTATGCCACCCATCAGACTTTGTAGTTTGTCCCTTTATTGCTCATTGCTACAGCAACTGCATAGAAACTACTCCTCAAGAGGTTAAGTCCTGCTGCTCTTACTTAGGCAAAAGTCTAGAGGTGTTTTGCCTGAACAAGGTTCAAGAACTACATTGCTTTATTTTGGTGGGTTATAGCACAGTGTGATTCACCACCATAGTGCCTCCTACTGGTCACTCAGGAATTAGCACACCAGTGCTAGAGCACCCCCTTCTGGCTGGTATCATGCCTACTGTTAGCTGTTGTTGTCTGCCACTTTATATTAGGACTCACATCCCTCCCAGACCGTGGTGTTGTCCCCACTGGGTACAGCTCTGCCACAGTGCCCCCCCCCCCACTTTGGAGTACTCCTCCTCTGGGAACCCCAACCCCCTATGCCCACCTTGCCTCAGTGACCCACTGCCAGTCTTCATCTAGCCCCCACCTTAGGGGCAAACTGCAGTCTAAAATGGCCACTCCTCATTGGCAAGGGGGCATATACCTGCTGCCTTCACCAGTCCTGGCTGCCTCCTGGCAGCCCTAATAGCCTCAGGCCTTGCTTCAGACCCTGCAGCCTGGGAGTTTACTTGGCCAGAGCTTCCCCAGCCCGGCCTGCCTTTCCCCAACCCTGCTCTAAGTCAGGAAGCCTCTAGTTTCCCTGACAGCCAAGTCCCTCCTGCTCTATGACTGGAGCAAGAATAAGTTGTCTCTTTCCTCGCCTCCAGGACCCTTTATTTATACTGCCTTCAGCTGGGCCCTAATTGGCTGAGACCTGCCACAGCTGCTGGCTCCAGGGCTCCACTGTTTCAGCCCTCTCCCAGGGCCAGTGCAGGGAAGACACCCTATCACAGTGGGGAAAAAGATAAACAAATCTGCTTCTTTTGAAAGGAAATCGCAATACTTTTTGCCTCACATATAGGGAATTCAGCTATTGCCTGCATGGTAACTGACAGAACCAGAAGACTTTATTCTTTTTTCCTTTTCCACTTCCATCTAATAAATGAAGGAGTTCGGCTGTCTTTTTCAGTTAGTAGGCTGAAATCAAACATTCTGGATAATTCTGCCAGGGGGCTTGTAATTACAGCCTTTTTAAAGCTGTAACTTCACTTCTCAGAGGCACAGAGTACAGACGCCCTAAAATGACTTTCATGATCCTTGGTGATAATGGCTAATGAGAGGGAAGCTACTGAGGATCAAGTGCTGCATAACAACTCTCTTTCTTTGTGACTTCCCTTCATCGTCATAAGGACTGGAAAAAGGACCTGATGTGAGAAAGAACACAAACAGTGAAGGTGTCTGTAATCAGATCTGGGGACACCAGATAGTGTACAGTAAACAAAAAATAGTGTACAGTAAACAAAAAATAGAACAAAAACCCTCCATGCAGATTACTGGGAAACTAAGTAGCCACCAAACCCTCTGTTTATTTTTTTACAGTTGTTTGCTTTCATGATCTGTAATGATGTCACCCAACATAGAGTTATACCATCTTTGAAAAGGATCTGGGATTGTTTTCTTGCCTTCAGCTCCAGGTGACCAACAGTGAAGTGTTGTTTTCCTCTTCATGTTCCTCATTTCACTTGCTAAACAGTGATATTGCAAAATGGACTTAGCCTCCATCTTCCTCCAAATTTAAATGACAGACCAAATCATTATGCATCTCTGCTACCAAACCTGCCTCAGTGCATAATTGGCTGGATAACCGTAGTCAGAGAGTGGTTGTTAACGGTTCTAAATCCTGCTGGAAAGGGATAACAAGTGGAGTTCCTCAAGGGTCTGTTTTGGGACCCATACTGTTCAATATCTTCATCAATGATGTAGATATTGGGATAGAGAGTACGCTTATTAAGTTTGCAGATGATACCAAACTGGGTGGGGTTGCGACTTCTTTGGAGGATAGGGACATAATTCAGAATGACCTTAGCAAGTTAGAGAAATGGTCGGAGGTAAACAGGATGAGGTTTAATAGAGAGAAATGCAAAGTGCTCCACTTAGGAAGGAACAATCAGTTCCATACATACAAGATGGGAAGCGACTGTCTAGGAAGGAGCATGGCAGAAAGGGATCTAGGGGTCATAGTGGACCACAAGTTGAATATGAGTCAACAGTGTGATGCTGTTGCAAAAAAAGCAAATATGATTCTAGGTTGTATTAACAGGTGTGTTGTAAGCAAAACTCGTGAAGTCATTCTGCCGCTCTACTCTGCACTAGTTAGGCCTCAGCTGGAGTACTGTGTCCAGTTCTGGGCGCCACATTTCAAGAAAGATGTGGAGAAATTGGAAAGGGTACAGAGAAGAGCGACAAGAATGATTAAAGGTTTAGAGAACATGACCTATGAAGCCAGGCTTCATGAACTGGGCTTGTTTAGTTTGGAAAAAAGAAGATTAAGGGGGGACATGATAGCGGCTTTCAAATATCTAAAAGGGTGTCACAAGGAGGAAGGAGAAAATTTGTTCCTCTTGGTTTCTGAGGACAGGACAAGGAGTAATGGGCTTAAAGTGCAGCAGGGGAGGTTTAGATTGGACATTAGGAAAAAATTCCTAACTGTCAGGGTGGTCAAATATTGGAATAAATTGCCAAGGGAGGTGGTGGAATCTCCCTCTCTGGAGATATTTAAGAACAGGTTAGATAGACATCTGTCAGGGATGGTGTAGACGGAGCTTGATCCTGCCTTGAGGGCAGGGGGCTGGACTCGATGACCTCTCGAGGTCCCTTCCAGTCCTATGATTCTATGATTCTATGATTGGCTTGGAATCAGACAAGGGAGTACAGAAGGGATGTGATTGGAAACTCTTGAAATCTTTCACACAGCTGATGGCTCTGTATTCTCTTTGAAGGTGATGCAAAGGATGGGCTACTGCAAACTGAAGGCAAAGTGTCTCAAAACTCTTACAAGTGACATCATCAAAGGCACCTACAAATGTTCCGTGCTAGCAGCCACCTATGGTTAAGTCCTCTGAAGAGGATTTAGCACTTTAGTGAAGGGTCAAGGTACAATAAGCAGAGACTTAGTGATTCTAATAGGGTATGTGAAAGTAGGACATACCCTCCTGCCGAGCCTTTGCAGGAGGTGAAAGTGACTTATACTGCTTACTTCTTATCATCAGCTGAGCTTATTACACAGTTCATTGCTAAGGCCAGCTAAATAATAGGAAAAAAATATCATGGCATTTTTTTCCTATGCAAAACTCAGAACTTCCATACATTTCCAGCGAGGCATATCCATGTGCATTTAAAGCATGTAATCTCTCCACTGTTCTTGGCAATTGAGTATCATGTTCTTGCTCTGTTAAAAAAGTAGGCAGGAGTTGGAAGGTTTGTGTGACATTGGACCTAGACTAAAAGTTAGTGCAAGATGTCAGTGTGTAGCTCATCTGTTTAATGGAATAACTTTCATTATAATTGCAAAGTGAATCTTTACTGAAAACATATACTTGCATATAAACATATACTGAAAACATATACTTTTTTAATCAGTTTTTCATTAGCTCTGCTATGTTGCAATACGTCTTCATTGGCAATGAATTTGAAAAACCTACCTCCTCTCATTTTATCCATTAATCAAACAGTCTGCTAGACTAGACCAAACTGAGTAAATAGCTTTTGCCACAGTGGTGCGTGACACATCTTGAAACTGTTAACACAATATTTCCAAGGTTTCATTTAATCAGACTTGCTGTTGATGGGACTCAGGGTACTGTAATACCCTCACTTTTCTATGGCAAATAGAATGCAAAAAAACCTGAAAAGTGTTTCAAAATTGGACTGTTTGGAAACCAGGCTATTTTACGCACAAAGAGGGGATAGCTTTCTGACTCTGTTGTGTGTGTGTGTTTGTGTGTGTGTGTATTATATAAAAAAAATTAACAAATTGTTCTTTTGAAAAATGTGTCTGCTTTAAAAATATAATGAATATCTCCTTCCTAATATTCAGTGTTCACTAAGTTGTCTTAGATTTGACACCCAACTGGTCTCACAATCTTCATGTAGATGGCCTTTGTTTTGTCATTTGGGTGGAGTGAGATTTGCACTTTAAGGATATTATATACTACAGGACACAGTCACATTAAGATATGCAACTTCAGCGACGTTAATTGTGTAGCTGAAGTCAAAGTAGCTTAACTTGGCTTTTGGCGCTGTCTACACTGCAGGAAGTCGGAGGAAGAACATGCTTCCTTCAACTTCTCTTACTCCTCATGAAAGCAGAGTTACCTGCATCGACTGGAGTGGCCCTCTCACTTCAAATTAGCCGTCTTAACTAAACTGGCTAATTCAAACCCTGGAATATTGACAGTGGCAGCTTCGATCTTCCTCTGTAGTGTAGATGTACTCTAAGGCTATTTCTAGGCTGCATTTCTCTCTCAAAAGAGGAATGCAACTGAAGCAGATTGAAAATTCAAATGAGGCATGGATTTGCAAATCGTGAGCTTAATTTGCATAATTGCATGAGAGCGCTTTTTCAAAAAAACCCTCAGTCTAGACAGGGTTCTTTTTTAAAAAAAACCCTTTTTCGAAAGAACCCGTACACCTAATTTTTTCAGGAGTACATGTTCTTTCGAAAAAGGGTTTTTTTTCCCAAAAGAACTCCATCTAGACTGCGGGGAGAGGGGAGTTCGAAAAAGTGCTCTCACGCAATTATGCAAATGAAGCGTGAGATTTGCAAATCCGCACTTCATTTGAATTTTCAATCTGCTTCATTTGCATTCCTCTTTGGAGAGAGAAATGCAGTCTAGACGATTCCTAAGAGGACTCAAGAGAGATTTTCCCCAGTTAAGTGGTTTCAATTTTTGCCACTTTAGTAGGGTGATTTTGGTATTTAAATGGCTGCAGGAGTAACTTTTCCCATGAAAGTCATACCAACTGTGCCACTTAAATGCCAAAATCACCCCACTAATTGGTAAAATTGAGATTAAGTGAAAAGTCACCACACACTGCAAAACAAAGTACTTAAGTGAACTTAGTCAACATTTGTCACTTAAATGGGATGACTTTTACCTCTAAGTGGTCCCAGTTTTTGTCTCTTATGTGCCAAGTCCCCTCTGTGGCAAAACTGAGATTATTCAAGTACTAAAATTGTTATATTTTAAGTAGCAGTCACCTCAGACACAGCACCAAAATTCCACATGTAAAATAACTAATGGGAAAAACAGCCTCCCATGTCCAGTTAAATAACCACATCTGAGACCACAAATGTGGAAAAAATGGAACTCTTTAAAGTTGCAAAAAACACCTCTTTGATGTTCCCAGTTTTACCTCTTTACTAGTCTAAGGCTATGTCTACACTACACTGATGGCAGGGAACTGGACTTCATGACCTCTCAAGGTCCCTTCCAATTCTAGTGTTTTATGTAATCAGAAAAAGGTACGCAAATTTTTCAGAAGAGGTTTTTCCTACACTGGACTTGTGGGATGAGGAAGACAGGGTATCTGAAAGAGTGCATCGGCTCTTCCGCATCTTCTCTTAGGCTATCTCTATACTAAGAGTACTTCCAAGAGACCACTAAAGGGACAACTAATGGCAAAGACCACTTAAATAGTAAAGTCGGGTCACTTGGGCCATGTCTACACTAGGAAAGTATTTCAAAATTACTAAATTCAGCTTAACTCCTGATTTAACAAATTTAAACTAGCATGTGCACATTATGGGAAGCCTCAAAATTAGTCCGAGGCAGGCTCTGATACTGCTCTGATACTGATGCTACTTCAGACTTAGAGTTCCAGAAAGCACTGGGAAGTAATTAGTTTGAATTACTCTGTGGAATAATTATTTTGAATTAATGGTACTGGAGCATCCACACTACCGTTATTTCAAAATAAATATTTTGGAATTATCATTACTCCTGATGAAAAACAGGAGTACAAATTTTGAATTCTGCGGATTGTAATTTTGAATTAACAGGCTTGGTAGAGTGGAAACTCGGCTTATAAATTCAACCTGAGGGAGGGGGAAGTTATTTCGAAATAAAGTCCTAGTGTAAACAAGGGCTTAGGTGGCAAAACTCATGAAACCACTAAAGTAGATGACACCAAACGGGAAGGGGTTGTAAGCAGGTTGCAGGACAGGATTAAATTTCAAAATGTCCTTATAAAAACACCACATGCTCACTGATCTGGCAACTATCTCATTCGATTGGGCTGAGTTGACATGCCTTTGGCTTTTAAAATAGTCTCTGGAAATTACAAATATAGGAACCTTCTTGCCTGCACTACATAGTTGTTGACCCCTACACCTAGTTACCACACAATATACAAGCAAACTCCATGTCATGCTTCTGAACGACATCCTTCTCAGCTTCAGCAAGTTCTTTGAGAAAGAGTTCTATCTGCTCTCTTTCAGCCGTGGCATTGGCTACTGTTTCTTGACAGCTCATGTGAGTGGGGAAGTACGCCGACTTGACTCCACTGACGGCAATTGGCGAGACTGTAAAGACAAAAGGAGATTAATTACTAATCAGAAACCAGTGGATTAGGCGTGGCAAGTGAGTGTGGATAGTGGCTGCAGAGAAACTATATTCTGTCCTACTTAGTCAAGATCAGGAAGAACATTTGCTGTCTGAAATAAAACTGCACCTCTTTTTGGACCCTAAAAGTTGTTTCAACCTGATATTATTTGGGGCACTATGTTTATTTGCAATTGCTGCAAGTAAGAGTGAAAGGAGTCTTCACAGTCAAGAGTGGAAAACTTCTACCAAACTCAAGAAGGCTGGCCTTGTGGGAAAGGCACTGAACTAAGTCTCAAAAAGCTCTATGTTCAACTCCTTACTTTCCCACAGACATTGAGTAAGATGTCCCTTCTGCTGGTCCTCATCTTTATAGGGGGATGTTAATGCTTTGATCCTATCTTTATCATTTTTATTTAGACTCTTTGGGGAAAGAATTGCCTTTTATAATGACTTGTATAACAAATCCCCAATTTCACTTGGATTCTTCATGCACTACTGTAATGGCAATCCCTCCTAATATTGTTCCATGCATTGATATAGACACACTATCTATGGAAGGTGTTAGAATCCACACATTGGATATCAAGAACATGTGAACAATGTAGAATATATATATGTTCAGGTATAATGTCATAAAAGGTATACACACTCCAAGATGATTATTGGATAATAAATGTGAAAAAGATCAAAGTTGAAACACAATAACTTTCACATGACTTTGGGTTTAAAACTAACAGTATTTCTAAACCTGCAATAAATAAAACAGTGTATTCCCCATATTGGAATAATTGCTTATTGGAATTTTCAAGAGTTTTCTTAAAACAGTGGTTTTCAATCCATGGTCTGCACTCACAATCTCTAAGACGTTCAAAGAGCTTTGCACCTTCATTTGAAATTTTTTAAGGGTCCGCAAATGAAAAATAAAGTTGAAAAACCATGGTTCTAAATAACAGGTTTCAGCAATACTCACAGAAACAATCAGCCAGCCTGTTGCCACCAACCAATTGGGTTGTCCAGGAGTAACCAGTAGAAGTGCCACATGTCTCATATATCCTGCTTCGTCTCAGAAATGCAAAGTCATAACCCTTGTGCAACACACACAGAAGAAATTCTATGAACTAGATGACATCACTGAATCATGTTTATTACAAAACACTGTAAAGTCAGTCCTCTGGATTTTAGTGAGAGTATGTGTGTTAATAAATGTACACATGTATTCAGGCTTTCATTTGTATACATGTGCAGTGATGTATCCATAATTACTATATTAATTAGCAAACTGGAGGGAGCCAGAAGAAAGCCAAAAAGAAGGAATTTTAAACAATCTGAAACTATGATGACAAGAAACGGAAATATAATCAGATTATAGTTATAGGATAACAAACTTGGGAAGGAAATAACATTAAAGAGACAAAATCTGAAATGTTAAATTAAGAAATATTGACTTAGAACTAAAGCAGGGGGGACAAGTTAAGTATCAGGACTCTAGAAGATAACAAAGGAGGTGAGAGATGCATTTACAGTCCAGTAAATCCAATACAACCAAGCATAATCTGAAGTCATAATGTAATTGTCCTCCAGACAGGTTTCAAAAATACAGCTTGATTTGGTTCTGTAAAAGTCTTTCTATTCCAAGCATCATTCTCCCCAGACAATCGTTGCACAGAAATATGTGGACATGTGTTCATACAAAGACGAGGCTAAGGCTAGCGATCAAACTTAAAACATCATAGGAGTAGCCAAATTAGTCTGTAACTGGAAAAACTTAAAAAACAACAAATAGTCTAGCAGCACCTTAGAGACTAACATGTAAATGGTATCATGAGCTTTCCTGGGTACAACCTCACTTCTTCAGATGAAGACTTAACACTGTGATTTAAGCATTCAGACATGTCTGTGATGGATGCAGGAAAGAGCAACCCAAGAAGAGGGCTATGTCTACACAGCTTCCCTCTTGTGCAAAAGCCTATGCAAATGAAGCGCAGATTAACATATTGCCATGCTTCAATTGCATAATTAATTAGGGGCCGTTTTTGTGCAAGAGGTTTTTGTGCAAAAAGGCGCTGTCTACACAGCGCCTTTTTGCACAAGAAAGCCTTCTTGCACAAGAGCCATTCTTCCTGAAAAAATGAGGAAGAACGGCTCTTTTGCGAGAGGGGGTTTTTGTGCAAAAAGGAGCTGTGTAGATGGTGCATTTTTGCACAAAAGCCTCTTGCGTAAAAATGGCCCCTAATTAATTATGCAAATGAAGTGTGACAGCATGCTAATCCATACTTCATTTGCATAGGCTTTTGTGCAAGAGGGATGCTATGTAGACAAAGCCGAGGAGAGACGATTTCGACACATGCCTTGCAGGGAAGAAAGGCTAATGTATTAATGCACTGAGTTCCTAGAATACTAACTGTAAAATGTGTACAATACCTGATTACACATCGGCTTGCAGTAATGGGCACTGTCAATGTTGACACACACCAGACCACCATTTTTGGGAGCCTCTGGGAAAGGGCAAGTCTTTAGCATGAAGTCCTTGCAATCTTAAGAAAGAGAAAATAATTCAGAGCATCGGAAATGTGGCAACTGGGATTGAATTATGCCAGGATTGAAACAAGTCATATGTCTGAGGGCCACCTTCTCTTCCATGGTGCTGTCTCAATGTCTTGCTCAGGAATCTCAAAGCATACACTTTTCACAAAAATATGAGTGTTGTCAAAACACAATTTTCCATCAAAAACTGTTTGGCCAGAAAATTCTCAACGAGCCTTAGCTGATATTTTTGAAAAATTCATCATGTCGCGTATGGCTCAGGGCTGGCATTTATACATACAATGCTCAGAAATTTGAAAATGTCACATTTAAAATAATTCACGTTACACATTTTTATGGAAAATATGAAAAACTGCACAATCCTCGGTGCTACGGATTTAATAGACCTACTTAATGCAGCTATTTACATTCTGTAACACCAAAGGCAAAAAACATTTTATTTTGTCTCCACTTGAGTTTAGACAATTCAATTCAAGATCTCTCACTTCCGGGGTAGAAACTGAGGAAAGGGCCTTTCTGAGGTTACTGGATCTACACCTCTGGCTTTCTGGTTTGATTTCACGGCGTAGGCCTGTGTGATGTCATTGACTAACCACATCTAAGATGCCATGAGATCACTGGTTCAGGCCTCTATAAAGTTTCTTAGGCCCAAATCCTAAAAAAGTGCTTAAGCGTCTCACTCCTATTGATTTCAATAGAAATGAGGCACCTAAGTACCTTTGAGGAACTGGGACTTCATCATGGGTTTTCTTCCTGCTGCTTCCACTTCAGATCTGATCAGTTCTAATTTTGTCAACCAGCAAAGTGCAGGAGAGGGAGGTTTTCAGGGGGACTGGATCTGACATTCAGGTTCAAGTCCATCATTAATGATGCCCAAAGAATTTCTCCATCTGGTGCACTAGAACATAAGAACAGCCATACGAGGTCAGACCAACGGTCCATCTAGCCCAGTATCCTGTCTGCCGAGAGTGGTCACTATGAGATTGATTTCCCTTTGGGTAAAAATGAAGAGTTTTTCCAGTAAAAGGGGTAAGAACTTCACCTTTCCCTTGACCCTCTGTTAGGCAATCAAGTGCCCATGGCAATGACCACGCAAGGGAATTGATTTCAGTTCTGTTACTATTGGAAGGCATTTCAAGGAAGCACTGAGAAAACCTCTGTGGAGGGAAGAAAGATTGGATCGTTTGTGTGGGAAAGGCTTGTGAAATTCAGAGAACAGAACCATCTCATGGTGCTTTTCATTAGCTTAACAGAGATCGTTCTTCTTAAATTAATTAACCTAAACCTGACATTTGTGAACTTATAAATAAATGTAGACACTAGTATGCTTTTGCCAGTGAGTGCTGGGATATTGACCTTGGTTGTTTAATTTATCTGCTATATATTTGAGAGAGTTTGTCAGTGCATGTCTCTCTGTTCAAGAACTCCTCATAAATGGGAAGAACTAGGACCACCAAATTTGGGATACAGCTTCCTCTTATAACTTGAAGGAAGGTGAGGATTTGGGTGTGCCAGGACAATGGGATGTGCCTGGAATGGGATTGCTTCTCATGAAACTGTGAAAAGGGACATAATCACCAGACAAGCAAAAGGGGATGGCTAGAGGTGCCCCCCGCATTCAGGACTGCCACAGGCCTGAGCCTCCCCTCCCCTGGCACCTTTTAAGGAAGACAGGAATGGGGGGCAACAAAGCTCCTCACCTCCCCCCTGAATCACACAAGAACTTTACTGGCTGTTGCCCTTCATCAGGGAGTGAGAGGAAAGTTCAGCTTCTTGCATTCCTCGCTCTGGCTGGGGAGCGCAGGAGGCAGCTGAACCTGGACCCACTCCAGCTGGGGGACATGGACCTCTCCCCCAGCTGTGCCTGCTGGGGCTGCAGGAGCCATGGAGAAGTGTTTCTCAAATGTCCGCAAGCTGCTGCAGTGAGAGGGCTGGGGTTGTCCACTCTCCCTGGGGCAGACTGCCTACTGAACCCTCATCCCTTGCGCCATCCCAGAACAAATGAAGAAAAACAAAAATTAATGAAGGGCCAAGCTTGTGTAAGGAGCTGTGTAAAAGTGATTTTAAGCACGATTAACCCCATTTCTACCACACACCACTTCTGACTCCCTCAAATTTACTAAGAATTTGCCAAAAGATGTTCCCTCCTCCCATTCCCCCCCGGCCAGCCCCACTCCCCAGTGGCCAGTTCCCTCCGGCCAGCCCCGCTCACCCCAACCCCCTCCCAGCCAGCCCTGCTTCCCACCAGCTGGTTCCCACCTGCCAAATCTCCAGCCAGCTCCACTCTGCTCAATC
Organism: Pelodiscus sinensis; assembly: GCF_049634645.1. Classification (NCBI taxonomy): domain Eukaryota; kingdom Metazoa; phylum Chordata; order Testudines; family Trionychidae; genus Pelodiscus; species Pelodiscus sinensis. Next base: position 14,083,030 of record NC_134718.1, read on the forward strand.
TCCTCCCGGCCAGCCCCACTCCGCCTTGCTCCCTCCCAGCCAGCCCCGCTCCCCTCCCAGCCGGTTCCTCCCCCCATATCTGAGATCAAATATGTCCAGTATTTTTTTTAAACCATCTGGTGACCCTATCCCCCACCCACAGACCCAACATGGCTGTTGGCCCCCCTGCATGGGCATGAGCAGAGTCCTTTGGAGGATGGCTACATTCATGCTTGTCTTGTACAGTATTATAGCTGAGGTGTAAACTCCCATCTGCTTGATAACTAAGCAAAAGCTCTACCAGCTGAATTAAAAGGTCCAGCCGGAAGGAGTTGTTGCAGAGTAGTGTGCAATGTAAGCCCCTTTCCTTTGTACATCTTAAACCCCATCAGCTCCAGCCCTGAATAAACATGGAGCTATGAAACCAGGCCTTTACCTTCACGTAATGCATTGATAACAGTATGGTTCCTGTTGACAGTTCCAGCTTCAATAACATCTAAAACCAAACAGACATATTTATATGTTAGTGTTTCTGAAAGTGAAAAAAAAAGTACATTTTTCTCTGCCTGTTGGAATGTCAGAGTGGAGCACTAAATAAAGGTGAAGCGGGGATGTTTTCTTATTATGTTCATTATTACAAAGCAGAGTAGAGGGCAGCTACTCCTCAGAGACTTACTAGCATCTGTCCTCAATGTTATCACAACTAAAGAGACACTCAAAGCACAGCAAAGTTATTTCAAAATAACAGCCATTATTTAGAAATAACTTTACTAGCATCTACACAGCCAAACCGCTATTTTGAAATCAATTCTAAATAGCGGAGCACTTATTTCGAATTTGGTAAACTTCATTCCATGAAGAATAATGCCAACTTTGAAATAGCTATTTCGAAATAAGTGCTGTGTAGACACTTATATCGAAATAGGGGGCCTCCAGCCTTCCCAGGGTGCCCTGGTGGCCACTGCAGGCTCAACCAAGAACACTCCTCTCCCTCCCCCCTCCCTGGAGCCCTTAAAGGGTTGACTCTGGCCACAGTGCCTGTGCTAGCTCCAAGCCTGCCAGCCCAGAGCCAGCAGTCACTGCCCCTGACCCAGTGGCCTCAAAACATAAGCCAGCAAGCCACTGGCAGCCAGCCCTCCACCGCTCCCCAGGAGCAGTCTGCCAGCTCCCAGGAGCCTGCCAGGGCCTGGAGAAGGCGGGTGCCTTCCTAGTCCAGGGTGGAGATCATGAACCTTATTCAGGTTTGGGGGGATGCCCCCAACATCCATGATCTCTGCACTAGATGGAGGAACGCAGCCATCTATGGCAGGATATCTGCCAGCCTGGCCACCAAAGGTCACATGCAAACCCAGGAGCAGGTTTGCATGAAAATCAAGTTGGTCCACTGAGACCCCCAACCCTGATCCCTGAACTTCCCCTCACTTCCCCCTTCCAGCTCCCTTCTCCCAGGTTTCCCCCGCCCCTATCCGACTCTCTCCAGCCTCCTTTCCCCATCTCACCAGAGTTTCATTCCCATTTTGTTAAATAAAGAGACTTTGTGTTCATGAAAATACACGTATTTTATTTGACATCAGGAAGGGCGATTAGAGAGGGGTAAGTGGAAGGACGTGAGGGAGGAATGAGGCATAAGTCCCCGGTGGGACAGATCAGGGAGGCTCTTAGTGATCCTCAGGGTGGAAGCTCTCCCGCATGGCCTCCTGGATGCTGACAGCCCCCGATGGACCTCCTGCATGGCCGCCTGCAGAAAGTGCAGCCAGGCTCACAGCAACGCGTCCACAAGGAGCACCAGAGTTCCCAGGTGCAGCTCTGGCTCCATGTTGCAGAGTGTTGTGGTATCCCAAGTTAGGGCAACCAGAGCACGCAAAGACAAAATGCTTTTCTGTCCCTCATCAAGGTAGTCAAGCAAGCAGAGAAAGCTGAGAACCAGCTGTCCAGTGAAGGTCCCTTTAAGCACAGGCCTCAGATAGCCTCAGGCAGCAGCCACACAAAGTAACTCCTGACCTGATGCCCTGCCAGACCTGGTTCCAGCTGGTCTTAAATGCGATTCAGCATCCACTCAGTGTGGACGAGCTATTTCGAAATGCATTTTGTGTGTAGACGTGTTATTTCAAAATATCTTATTTCAAATTAACTATTTCAAAATAAGATATTTTGAAATAATGCTGTAGTGTAGACATACCCAAACAGTGTAGGCTACACAATGCACTATTTCTAAAAGGAAGTTAACTCCAAAGAAATGCCTTTAGTAGAGGACCACACCCTGAGGCAATCAATTATTTTGCTCAGCCCATTCAGGAACAATTCATGACATTTGGCAGGGTGGAAGCATAATTTTGACACCTGAACAGGTAAACTGTGTTTTTTCACCACATGGGCCCAAATTCTGCTCTCAGTGACAGGGGTGTAAATCTGGAGAGAGACTGTTAATTTCAGAGGCATTATTGTAGAATTACACAGGTGTAACTAAAATCATAATCCGGCCTATGAAGTCCATTGAAAGGAGAGATTTACTACTGCAATGGAGTGGCTACTAGACTTTTGTCTTTAGAAAACTTTATTTAAATCCTGGTTTACATCACAGGTAAAACAGCTTTGTTGGTTTAATTCAAATGTCTCTTCTGAGAAAGGCCTTTCAGCCCTCCACCATTGTGTATGCCAATATGTTTGTTAGGCTAGTGAAAGGTATCACAATACCTGGAGTCTCCAGGATTTAAAGATTAAACTTTAAATAATAATAATTTCATATGATGAAATCTCCAGGAATTCATCCAACCAAATTTGGCAACCCTATTTACCTTGTCACTAGTTTTATTATCACCAATATTGTCTTTAGCTACAGGGTGAAATTTGCCTCAGTGCCGACAGACTGCACAAAGCCCCCTGCACCATCTAGTTAAGAGTCCTAATGATGCCCTGAGCTCCGTATAGTGCCCTCAGCATTGGTGTGAACTCGATCCTGAGTGGTTAAGCATGGTTAGACCATTGTAGGGCTTACCCCCATGTAAAATAAGTCCCATATAGTCACCACAGCTAATCCTACCTCATCCCCTGAGCCGAGTCCCTATCTTAAGGTGTATCTACACTGTACCCATAGCTCAAAATAATTATGCAATTTGAGCTATGCAAATAGCGTAGCTTATTTTGAGTTAATTTTGAAATAGCTTATTTCGTAATTTGGCTCGGTCTACACAGCATCAAATTTTGAAACAAACCGCTATTCCAAAATGTCCCTTAATCCTTGTGGAACAAAGTTTACAGGGACGTCAGAATAGCGAGCCCATTATATTTCGAAACAACAGGCGTGCTCAAAAGACGTGGAATAGCTATTTCCAATAGCGCTGCAGTGTAGACGTAGCCTAATTAGGGAGCATGTTTGAGAGAAAGGAGGTCAAGCTAGAGAATTTCTCTCCTCTTCCCTCCCCCCCCCGCCCCCAGCCCCCAGTCCCCACCACCAAACATGCCCAGCAATCTCTGGCTGCTTTATCCAACTTTATGCATCTAGGTGTAGATTAGACAGAAGCTGCTTAAACTTATGCTGAGGACTGATCTTGTCACTGGCTGTCCTATGTTTGGATGGGGTGGAGTACATTTTGCTTAAAGCCACCTTTGCCCATCTCCCTCACAGGACTCCACAAAGAGCAGCTCAGAGAGCCCCAAAGCATGGTCTTGTTAATTCTTCTCTTCATGCATGACAAAGTAATGTGCCTTTGAGATTACTGCTAGGTCACCCACTACTTCCGCTGAAAAGAAACAATAAACTTGAAGATATGTTTTCCCCCTGATGATTCGGGGATCATAAAATCCCACTGTGAAGAGGTTTAAGACAAAGGGTGTCAAATAAAGAATCTCTATGAGCACAAGCAAAGCACAAGTGCAGGGATGCCGTTGTGTGTATTTTTGCGAGTTCAGACAGGTATAGTTTCAATTCTAGCAAGGAGAACAGACACCAAATTTCAGATTCAAGCGAACTGCAGGAAGTGCTCAAATACCCAATTTAAACACCGCAGGTAAAAGTAGCTGCCTACCTTAGGTTGAACGTTGTTTTCTGTGAGGTATTAAAGAATGGCTATAACTTACCTGTCATAAGCCACACTACACTAATGAAAAGCAGCATTCTCCAGAGAAGGTGACAGTTGTACTTCCCCTCTGCAGCCATGGAGCCAGCAGTAGTTACTCTTTCCTTGTGAAGTCAAAAGCAGAGGGGTAGGAAGCACAGAGGTGCTGTGTTTGCACTGAATGCCTGGTTATTTACCTTGTGCTTTGTCCAAAGATAGCAGGGTCTGGTCTGACAGAGTATACACATTACCCAAGCTTCTGGGAACCCACAGGAGACCTTGCCAAGAATGTACCCAGGAAAGATGTTTATTTTCATGGGGTTGGATGAGCCTACCGACCCTGCCACTGCTGCCATGACTGGGAAACCCGCCAATGAATTAACTAGTTTGCTTCAACATCTTGATCACTTATTATTTTCTAACTTTCAAATGCAGCTGGATTTGTCACCTTTAAAAAGAAAAATCTCAAAAATAATTGTCTCGCATCACTAGTTTTCACCCACTTTAGCAAAAATGGACCAGACTCACCATTGGTTTTAGGATACTGCGGTTAGCTAAGAAAGTGAGGGCAAGAGGTAGCTGAATCAATCATTAACCTTTTGGTGCCTGACCTCTTACTGCTTTCAGCCTTAGGTAGCTAGCTGCAACAGTGCAAAATAAGTGCAAAACGGCTCTAAATGCTGCCATTGTGTAGACAAGTGGAGAATTCTGACTTGTTAGCATTTTGCACCTGTTTTGCACGTATTTAAATGGCCACACATGTTGCAATACAACTGAGAATCAGACCCTTTCTCTGGAAATCCCTCACAAATTATTCCTGATTTCTGCTATTTGCTGGTAAGTTTTGTGAAATACAGTAGTTCAGACCGTTTTCAGCCTAAACTTTGTTAACAAATGGCTTGTTTTGACTATTTGCTATTCAACCCTGGGATGAAATTTTCTGACATGCTAAAGAAAAGTAGAAGCTCAATTCTCACTGTCTTTCAAAAGAAGCTGGGTACCCAATACTCTTAAGTGCATTTGAAAATCCCACATTTACTGATTTATGACCAGATTTGTAAAAGTTATTTAAATTCCTAGTGGGATTTTTGACAAAGGCTTATGAATAGAACACCCATGGAACCTAGGAGTCTTAAAACTCCCAATAGGTGCCCATCTTCATATTGGGACTGTCCATAAATTAAGTAATACATTGGGATGGGTGGGTCCTTCATTTTGCACATTTGTTTCAGCGTTATAAGGGAAGAGTAAGTTTTGAAAAAATCACCCACAAATGTGGAATTTGTGGAAAGCCTTTTAAATGCCCAAATTCCTTCACAATTCTGGCCCTTAAGACCTATTTTCAAAAGTGACTTATTCCTTTAGGCCTGAGTGAATAACTGCTTTTTTTAATATGCTAGCAATTCCGAAAAAGTTTTAAAAAAACTAAAAATGAAGGGTTTTAGAAATTTTATTAATTTTTGGAGAATTAAGAAGTCCAACAAAAATTCTTTTCAGGTCAAACAGAAAGTTTTGTTATGATAAAAACTGAAATGGTTTATTTCAGCCTGGATCATTTTAAAATATTTTGGATTTTTTAAAATAACATTAAAGAAAAATATACACCAAAAAATCTTCTGAACCAAGAAATTGAAACATTTGATTTTCAACATGTAAAAATGAAACATTTAAAGTTTCTCTGAATTTTTTTGAAAGGAAACATTTTGGCAAAATCAATATAAATTTCCGAAAGGGTGTTGGAGATAAGGGTCACCATATCTCCATTGTTTACTGAAAAAAATATAGCTTTCTGGCAAAAAAAAAAAAATGCCTCTTCTAATTAGAAGTCTAAGTTTGATTGAAAAATCAATGGGTCTAAGGTGCCTAAGTTACAAGTTCCTTTGAAAATGTTACCCCGTATGTTTAGCAATTGTTTTCCCACAAATAATATTAACAGGAAATAGGATCTAGTTTATGACATGGGTTTTATTGATTCTAAACTGCAGTACATTAAAACATGAAGAAATAGAAATTAAATAGAGAGACCCTTTGCTGTCTATATATGTTTTATAAACAGAACTAACAGGAACAGATAAGGAAAGATGTTGGCAGCACATGAAGATGTCAATAAATAAGACTCTCCCTTGGCAGAGAAAGCAGAAAAACACTTTCATCACAAACATGCTTGGAGATGGATTTACACTTAAATGTCACTAGTGTAATGATGTCATACAGACAGGCAGCTCCCTGGCCAGCTAGACCAGGGGGCTTTGCAGCATTCCTGATGCCCTCACTGCTGCTCTGCAGATGCCAATTGCATAGGCTTGGCCAGGAATATAAACTCCACCCCGGGCCAGACTCTCCACTGGTGTAGATCAATGTAGTTTCACATTGGACCCATCCAGAATCTTTCTGGCTATCTCTGACCAGCTGACATCAGTGGTGCTTTGGTGATTTACAAACACTGAGGGTCTGACTCTACATATTGCTAAACTGTAAGACCTTCTCTTTCTATACTTGGATATAAAATTAGGTGCTTGGTGAGGATGCCCTCGCTGAAAGCAGAGGTGGTATTTTAAGCCAACACAGGTTATACCTTTTGGCTACGTGTAGACTGGCATGATTTTCCGGAAATGCTTTTAATGGAAAAGTTTTCCGTTAAAAGCATTTCCGGAAAAGAGCGTCTAGATTGGCACAGATGCTTTTCTGAAAAGCACTTTTTGCGGAAAAGTGTCCGGAGCCAATCTAGACGCGCTTTTGCGCAAAAAAGCCCCGATCGCCATTTTCGCAATCGGGGCTTTTTTGTGCAAAACAATCTCAGCTGTCCCTTTTGCTCAAAAGGGACTTTTGCCCGAACGGGAGCAGCATAGTATTTCCGCAAAAAGCACTGATTTCTTACAGTAGGAAGTCAGTGCTTTTGCAGAAATTCAAGCGGCCAGTGTAGACAGCTGGCAAGTTTTTCCAGAAAAGCGGCTGATTTTCTGGAAAAACTGGCCAGTCTAGATACAGCCTTAGAGTCAGAAAAAAGGCTTGGGGCTCTCTGATGAGAAGACACTACCCTGGATTTCATGGGGTCAGTCTCATTAGCTGGTCTGTTTTATTCCATCACATAATATTCATTCGTATATGCTGAGTTTTAATGCTTCCCAGTAAATGAAGCCGGGAGAACTGAGGGCAGCTATTTCGTCACTGCAGTGGCCAACATTATGCTGGATTAAAAAAATACTACAGGAGACGGCGGGCAAACCCTACCCTGAAAAATGCCTCTCTACGGAAAACTGAGCCAGTTTTGAGCCATTGTGTTCACACTCTTTGGCTGCCCCCGCATGAGCTGTCATGGTTTAGAGCACTGGAGGACAGGTGGAAACCAGAAAGCTGGTTGGTGGGGTCCTCTTGGCTGGTGGTTATGCTGTGAGTCAGCAAGGTTGGGACATTGGTCAGGAGTTGGGTCATTTGGCAAAAGAGTGTATGTTGGGGATGACAGGGGTGGCACTCAGGTTAGGAGGCTGATGTGGGGTATTGCAGGCGGGTTTGGCACCTGAAGAGTAGGAAAAATTGCAGCTGGAACATGTAGGGAGGCTGTCTCATCTGGGAATGTTCATGGAAGTCGCAGTGTCAGACATTGGAAGAAGTGGAGGGAGTTTGGTCAAAGTGCCTATGGGAATGGTGGGCAGGCTTGGCAGCAGGAAGTCAGGTGGCTGGGCACACGGAAAGGTTTGGCATCTGGGAAAGCAGACTTAGGTTGGGACCTGGTGACAAGGATAAATTGTGAACACTAATGCTGATCTGCAGTACTGGTTACTGGGGACTGCAGTGTTAATACTAGTGTTTCCACAGCACCTTTCACCCACAGATCTCAAACCACTTCCCAGTCACAAGTTAACTCAGTCCCCTCATAATGCCCCAGTGAAGTAGGAACATATTATCCTATTTCCCGGACAGCAGACATGATCCTTGACTTGGCCGGGATCACGCAGGTAGGGCCAAGAACAGACCCTGGGATTCCTGAGGCCCACATTCCTCACTCAAAGTACTAAACTCTCTGGCAGAACATCTGTGACAAAAGGAGCCTTATGCCCATTCCATGCTCAAATAACAGTAGAAAGAAGCATGAGCATAGCGAGTAACCTCCACTACGTAGTTTTAAATCACACATAGAGACTGGAAGCCCGAAACTCAATCACACCGTCTCTAGCTGTTCTGGAAACAATTTTCTCCGGTCTGTACTAGCAGTTAAACTGTTCCTCATGGTTTCTGATGGGTCCTTAGCACCAGATCAGTGTCTTACAGGTACTTCGATGTGTTCTTAAGTCACATATGTAAAAGCAGCAATGATAAGATATGCCAAAGAACGAAAGGCAATTGTAAATGCAATTTAGAATATAAAGCACCATTTTCTGGCCTGCTGACAATTTTTTTCATGCAAACCCTGCTAGGTATGATATATCATTGCTCAGTGTTTCTATGTACCCAACATAAAACTATTTTTATTTCTATGTGTAATGAGCTTCCCTTGCCCAGAACTGTGGCTACCATTTCCTGTGCAGCAGCTTGAGTTGATCATGATGTGATCATGGCACTTTTATATGAAGCTCTACAAGGTTCTCAAGATCGCTGAGTTCTTTCTAGGATGCAGGGGGGGGGAAGGTTGTTTGGTGGCTTACTCCTCCTCCAAGTGGGAAATGAAGCTAATGCTCAATGAAGGCAGTGGAAAGATCACCACTAGCCTACCTGGAGCCTCCTGGTGGAGTTCCTGGAGGAAGGAAAGGTGTAGAACTGCAATCTGGTTTTGCATCCTAATCCTGAGGCCAAAAGATCAGTGCACACTCACTTGTTACCAGTAGCCTATATTTGGGTGCAGAAAAGAGTTGATTAGGTAGCCTTTGAAAAACTATAGCACCTTCTTTTTGTAGTAACTAAGCAGCAAAGCCTGGCTTTTTTTTTTTATCAACAAAAGTCATTTTGCAAAAATTGGCCTGTGTTCATTAGTATGGAAATCAATAAAGGGCCAGACTCTATAATGCAGATCACTGTGTATTGCACTGTTCGGGTAATCTGGCTCCATGCCAAAACCATCCAGGGAAGATCAACTCAAGGTAAAGATGGTCCCCCTACTGCAGAACCAACGTAGAGGCTCTTATGACACTTACTCCTCTCCCCCGTGTTCCCAACATAGCAATAGCAAGGAAGAGAGATAGAAACTGGTGGAAAAGGGACACACCCAGGGGGTTATCACCAATCTTTAGCCCATTTTCGGACCCTCAGGGCCATTTGTAGATAGCATAAGTTAAAACAGCCTTTGGACTCTTCCAACCCAGCACAGAGAATGGACTTCGCAGGGTTGCAACATAACAAACCCTGAAATCTTACCCTGTCCCCTAACAGTCAGTCTGGAGTCCTTCCTGGGTATCATAACTAGCCATAGGGCATCTGAAGTTCAAATTATGCCAGCAAATTCATGGTGTGAGCCCTTGGTTTTCAAATGATGCCTTCAGTTACACCTGCACAGCCCCATTAATCCTGAGAGGATTTTTGGGAGGAAGTTAGGGAATAACATGAAGGCAATGGAGCAGCACAAGTGTATTTCATTTGGCCTCTTCACCCCATGTATCATCACTAGTAATAGAGGGTCCAAAGAAACCAGCTTGCCTCTCTGAGCCTAGGCAGAATTTGTGGGCTGGCAGTTACAAATAACGTAATTAACAAACTATGCAACTCTGGTCTGGATATCAGTGAGTCAAAAGGACTATAGAGCTGCACTGTGGGTTTTTTTCCTAAAATGATTCTTTTACGTGCAGCTGCATTTTGATATTTTCCTGTTGTGGGCAAGCATTTGGGAGGCTAGAGGACGCAGTGGATTGATGTTCCAGGTTCTCTTTTCTGGAGGTATGAGTTGCAAGCCACGCACACAAAAACAAACTTAAACATACAGCAATGAGTCAGGCATTAGATTATTCCAACTCCTCCCATGTTCAGAACAAGTCAGGAAATATGCAAAGAAACTGCATTTTCTAGGAGCAAAATTTCTCCAGTGCAGAAGTCCTCTGAACCCTTAATCCACATGTGATTTTTGAGTGGCAACCCTTGCAGCAGGATTAATTTCACTCTTGGGGTGCATCTGCACAGCACCCGTAGGTCGAAATAAGATATGTAATTGAGCTAAGTGAATTGCGTAGCTTATTTCGATCTAATTTCAAAATAGCTTATTTCAAAATTTGGCACTGTCAACACAAAACCAGATTTTGAAATAAACCACTGTTCTGAAACATCCCATAACTGCATGGAATGAGGAGTACAGGGACGTTGGACTAGCGAATCCTTTATTTCAAAATCTATTTTGAATTAATGGGCTGGTTCAAAAGACACAGAATAGCTATTTCGGGAAACCTCCGGTATCCCGAAATAGCACCATAGTCTAGATGTACTCTTGGTGACAAAGTACCAGAGCCTGGTTTCAGTTAGTCAAGGAGAAAAGCCACCCTGACTCCAATATAATCAAGACTGGCCCAAAGTCCTCTGCAGAACTGGATTAATCCCATCTCCTTTCACTGGCTCAGACTTGAAGACAACACAATATGTGAGCACACAAACTACATGCTGCCCCTCAACAAACTATTGCCTAGATCACAGAGATCCCTCGACCATATTTTGCAATCAGAGTTGCTAAACTAAGAAGTTGGTGCTTTTAACTTTGGCAGTAACATGTACCAAACTCAAGCTATGCCTAGAGACCCAAGATGTTAGACCTCTGAAGCAAGAACAAGTCACACTGCCATCTAGTGGATGATTCAATTGTTGACTTTCAGGCAAAGGTGCTGTCAAATCTGGTCGCTCCAATTTTAAAACAGGGACCTTTCATTTTTATTTCTGATGCCTTCAGGTTATTTTTGTGGGCCTATTTTGTCCCCCTATAACGTTCGATGCCAACAATCAAAGGCTTGCACCTTTCAGTACTGAGCAGCCCTTGAATTACAAGCCACTGTTTGCATAAAAATAATGGGCAGCACAGTTCAATTAATCAAAAGGTTTCAGCATCATTCTCCCAGAGGGTTGTTGTTATACAGACTCCAGAGAGAAAAATAACCACAACAAATTGTGGATGATACCTTGACAGCATGCCTTTGAACAACCTATGAAAATGGGATTCCGGCAGGACTTTGCTGTACAGTGTTTAGAACCACTAGGCAACGTTCATTTTAGCACCCACCTCAAGAAGTCAATAGGGCTCTAATGTGTCATACCTTGAGGTGAGCCAGTGACTCCAAATTTTGATGTGTTAATATGTAAAGTTATAGAAAAGAAGGACCTATAGGAACATAGCAGTGAAAAGCTTTCTGTTGCAAGGTCAGTAGAAAAGAAGAAGGTTGAGTCACCAAATCACAGCTGATTGTAACACTGTGGTAAGTGGAGGTATCTAGTAAAAGAGTCTAAGTACCTAACAACAGTCTTTAAAGGAACAGCTATTTTGCAGTTACACAATAACAAGCCTCCAATCAAAATGCCATATTTCTGTAGGTAATACTAGCGCCTCTAAGAAAATTTGGCTCCCCATATTTCCTAGTGTCCAGTAGTGTGAGAAGACCTTAGAGTCATGGGGGACATCATTCTTTTTGAATGTAAGATCATACTATCACAGCGTTGAGGCCCAGACATTGTTTGTATGTCCTAGTCAGCTTTTGCCTTTGTCAGTGGAACCAAGATAGCAGCAGTAAAATAAACTGTATTTTCTCTTCTTCTGGTGATAAAAACTCTGCCCTTGATGTCTTTGACAAAGAAATAGGATAAGGCACTGAGATTAAGAATTAATTTCCATGAAAATATCTTATCCATTTAAAATCTGCAGTTCCTTGAGCTGGATAAAGATTAGTCATTCCTGCTTTCTGCCAGCATCTTATTGATTAGGAGATCCTCTTGCTTTCTGCTTTGGGGATGGACTCATTATTACTAAAACACAAGTGTCTTTGGCACCTCCCATGAAAATTCATTTCTTCCGAAGTGACCATAGCAGGCAGTCTTCTGATAAATGGGCTTCTTTAAATCCAAATCCCTAAGTGTTCAAGAAAAAGAAAAGAAAATGCTTTACTCTGAAGCGTGACACAATAAATCATTGATGTTCTGCGGACTAGGGCTAGTTCCTGCTTCCAGCCCAGCAAATGGACTGAATTTTGGAAGCACGAATGTCCCAGTTAACTTCTGGTATGGCATAATGACCATGCAAGTGGAGCTAAGGTTTAGTATGAAGCTTTTTCAGGATAGACTCAGAGCCCATTGCAGTTAATGGAAATGTTGACCCAATTTTCAGTAAAATGTTTGTGGAAAATAGTCTCCATTTCTCAAACAACTCTAGTAAAAATGACTCAGAGGGGTAGCTCCTGACCTAATAAATTTGCCTCAGGCCTGCTCCTAGTAAAAATGAGTTAACATTACTGGGATCCAAAACTATTTCAATTACATGTAATACAGAACATGCACATGTACCTTTAGTAACCTCTTATGCAGGGCTAAATTTTGAGAGGGGGAATAAGTTGTTTGCTAATGTAACACTGACAGGCAGACCCAAACCTGGGACTTCTGGAGCTTAGTGCATGTACCTCTACCGCATGTGCTAAAAGCCACCTGGTTGTCAGGTGAGGCTGTTGAGCACACTCATTATTTTGCCATAGTAGTGGCCTATGTACTACTGCATGGGACGACAATATGTCACACTCAGGTTTGTGGGTTATACTAACAATACAAAACTCTGACTGAAACCATTGGAACTTACATCTGGCTTTTTCTAAGATCTGGTATACTATTAGGTCCAGAAATAGTTCCAGTTTATGAACACAAGTAAAACATCTTTTTTGTGCGATAGGGACCAATACTATATTAGCACAGGAGATTGTACAGGCTTCGGTAAGATTTATATATCTTTGAGAGAAGTTACAGGAGGGCTACGTCTAGACTGGCATGATTTTCCGGAAATGTTTTTAACGGAAAAGTTTTTGGAAAAGAGCATGTAGCTTGGCACGGATGCTTTTCCGCAAAAGCACTTTTTGCGGAAAAGGGTCCGTGGCCAATCTAGACACGCTTTTGTGCAAAAAAAGCCCCGATCGCCATTTTCGCGATCGGGGCTTTTTTGCGCAAAACAAATCTCAGATGTCTACACTGGCCCTTTTGCGCAAAAGTTTTGCGCAAAAGGGACTTTTGCCCGAACGGGAGCAGCATAGTATTTCCACAAAAAGCACTGATTTCTTACAGCAGGAAGTCAGTGCTTTTGCAGAAATTCAAGTGGCCAGTGTAGACAGCTGGCATGTTTTTCCAGAAAAGCGGCTGATTTTCCAGAAAAACTGGCCAGTCTAGACACAGCTGAGGTATTCACTGTGGCTGTTTCATATAAGAGTGCTCCTGCAATATGCTTACCTGACAATGACTCCGGGTCGAAGGTCAAAGTTCTTGTGCACAATGTCCAGGAGCTCTTTCTCGGTTTTCTGAGAGGTTCCATAAGTGAACAGTGAAATGGAGAGAGGCTGAGCCACTCCAATGGCATAAGATACCTTGGGCAGACAAAAGCATTAGTCAGAAAAAAAGGATGGAACCTCGTATGACCAGCAGGACACGCGACAGAACCAACATTTTTACAGAGCCTGGATGAACCAGCTCAGAGGAAATAAAGGCTCTTCTTTCACTTCCCATCTCTACCTACCTTTTGTCTGAACGCTAACAGCTCCATTTGGAGCTTCTGAACTTTAATGCCCCCTTTTCCTGGGACTTTGTGTCTCTCCTATCCAATAATGGGACAATTCCAGATGATCTCTAAACCCTCTGACATGACCCACTCTCAATGATGGCAAAAGATGAGGGCAAAGCATCACACACCTCTCTTGATCAAACCATCACCTGCTAGCTGGAACTTATCTATGCAACTATTCCATATTCTGTCATATCCGAACACCCTCCTCCTGAACCTGATGGACCCCGTAAATATCCAGATTAATCTCCAGCAGAATGCAAACTACCCAAAAAAGCCTAGCCCTGGAAGAGCTAACGTGCTGAAAGTCCCAGTGACAATGATCTTGAATTAAACAGAACCAGACCTTTCTCCTGTTCACCCTTGAACACTCAGTCCAGGTCTAAGTTAAGCTTCCAGAGTTCCATAAACTTCTGATTTCTCCCCACCTGCCCCCTTGCAGACATAACCAAGGTAAGGATAGCTTGAGAAGTGCCAGCCACCACACCGGCTCTCTCCCTCACAAACCCATTTTTTCTAAGGCAGATTTTTCAGGGAGAACAGAAACATGAAAAGGTTCAACCTTCAAAAATGGAACATACTTGCACCAGCACACGACGACACAGCCCGGCTTTCACCAAAGACTTGGCCACCCACCGGGCTGCGTATGCTGCCGACCGGTCCACCTTTGTATAATCTTTGCCTGAAAAGGCACCACCTCCGTGGGCTCCCCATCCTCCATACGTGTCCACAATGATCTTTCGACCAGTCACGCCAGCATCACCCTGTGATAGTCAAACAAGTGTCACCTCTCGTGCTTTCATTCGCAAATAGCCTTTTTGTGAACAAAGAACTCCACTATTTCTCTCTCATTTTATTGAAATGGCTCCGGGTTGTGAGCCCTTAAAATGTCTGATGACTACAGTCATTTCCTCCCAGAGAAAGCAACTTCCAGAAAGCAAGACTATGCTTTGTGTGTTCTTCTGGTGTACCTGCAGCTGTGAGCTTATCTCACTGAATTACCATACCAATGGCTATATAAGTTCTTTTAGGGCCAGACTCTAAGCCCACTGGAATGAATGGAAAACTCCCACTGATTTCACTGAGAGTTGGATCAGACATTAATGAGGAGCATTTAGTGAGATGCCTATTGCTCCCAGAAATATTTCCTAATGCCTTTTCCAAAGGCAGATATTCTAAGCTTTCTTAGCTGCCACCACATCCCAAAAATCAGCTTTCAAAATTACTCTTGTATGGGAACCACACTGAAAACAGATCTATTTGCTTGACATCAATAGGTATTCTTCCATGGACTGACTAGGGTTGCCAGATGATTGAAACAAAAATACCGAACTCTCTCTCTTCCCCCCAAAAAAATACAGGGAAAAAATTCTGTTGTTGAGCAAAAAAAAAAAAGGACTCCAAGCACTAAAACAACATGTCTCCTTTAAGAGTGAGTGAGTGCAGGGATAGGAACAGGGGAGCTGTTGAGCACTAAGACCGCTCTAAGGCTATGTCTAGACTGCAAGCCTCTTTCGAAAGAGGCTCTTTCGAAAGGTACTTTCGAAAGAGCCTCTTCGAAAGAGAGCATCTAGACTGCACGCGGAACTTTCGAAAGAGCAAGCCACTTTTTCGAAAGAAAGCACCCAGTGAGTCTGGATGCTCTCTTTCGAAGAAGCCCTATTTACATTCAAGAACGCCTTCTTTCGAAAGAAGCACTTTCGAAAGAAGGCGTTCTTCCTCGTGAAATGAGGTTTACCGCCGTCGAAAGAAAAGCCGCGTTCTTTTGATTTAATTTCGAAAGAACGCGGCTGCAGTCTAGACGCAGGTGAAGTTTTTTCGGAAAAAGGCTACTTTTCCCGAAAAAAACCCTGAGTCTGGACACAGCCTAAGAGCACTAAGGGGAAGCATCGGCAGCCATTTTGTGCTGGAAGCCTTGCAGAACCAGGTAAGCATGGGAGACGAGGGTGTTTGGGGCTCAGGGGGGACTCGGGGTGGAGGGAAGCTGAGCGCTGAGTGTTTGTAGGGTTGCCAGGTACACGGCATTTCGTCTCCTGGCCGGGGGGAAAAAATCAGAAAATACCGGACATTTTAAGTGTCCGGTATTCTCTGAATTTTTTTACCAGACAGGATGCGAAAATACCAGGCTGTCCAGGTGAATACCGGACACCTGGCAACCTTAGGACTGACTAGAAGCAGGATCAGGCTCTATTACTTGGATACTTTATGAGGGGGGCGTAATCCCTTTATGGAGTGGGGCATAATCCCATTGCTGGCTGTTCCTCTTTGTCAGGGAGCAAAGGGAAAGTGCACAGTGTGCTGTTTTCCTCACTCTGGCTGGGGAGCACAGGGGACAGATGAGCTGTGCACTTGCTCTTGCTCCTGACAGGAACAGGAAGAGGAAGAACAAGTATCCGTGGTATGAATCTCGGGGGAGAGGCCTCATCTCCTCTGTCCTTCCCACTCCACTACACACACACACACAAAGTTCCCTTCACAGAGCCCCTCCTCACACCCCACCCCTGACTCCTGCACCCTCCACACCTCTAGCCTGCTATCCTGAGCCCTCCTTACGGACCCAAGCAAAGCTGGGTAAATGTGCTAGTTAATAATAATTTGCATTTTGGCAGCTCCCACAAGTCTTAATCATGACCACATTATCCTGGGTGCTCTATAGGAAAACACAATCCTTGCCCCCATGGCGTTCACAGTCTGTTTTAAGACAAGAAATGGCAACAGATGGGTGTAATAGAGATAACTGGGGAAGGAGGAGGAGGCTATCTGTGATAGGAATATGAGGCTGCCTAAATTAGTTATGCACATGACTTGAGGGTTCTTCGTCACTTACGTTTTAGGATTATTATAAATTCTCTTTGTAGAGAATTCATGGCAATAAAACTCAATCACTGGGAGGTTTGCAGATAGTAAATAAACAGAGAGGCAGAGCTTTACTTAGGAAATATTCACAGAAAATGTTTGGCCAGTTCTGCTAAGAAAATTCTGAATGACAGAAAACGGAATTTCAGCTGTCTGATCTTGAATATAATCTGAGCTCTCTCCCCTGGGAATCTTCTGTTTGATCTGCAGTGCATTCAGAATTTAGGCTTGTGTAGCGCCGCCTGTTGCAGTGGGAATGATTGGGATGTCATGAACTTAGCATTATTATGACTTAACTGAAGGATCCTATAAGAGAGCATCAGATGTATGAGTGAGAGACAAGATATTCACACAGAGATCACTTTTAAGGTGATTAAAAAAAAGAGCTCACATTATGGAGTCACGCTTTTAAGGGAGACGGTATATAATTAAGGAGCCATTAGGTGCTGCTGCTGCTGCTGGGAAGATGCTCTACAGAAGTTTCATTATAACTTGGCATTCACCATAGCTCTCAAATTGCCAAAGCCAAAATGCAAGTCATCATTAGCTTTGGAAATGTGATGCCAAGAGCCCAAATGAGATATGACTTTGGCTAGGTCTACACTGCAAAGATAAACTGGAAAAAGAAACACAATTTGCAGTATGTGAATTGCATATCTTTTTCTGCTGCATTGTCGAAAGAGGCTTTTCCGAAATTTAGCATGTCTAGTGCTGCAGTGTAGATGTAGCCTACATAGTAACTGCAGAGGCAGTGTGAACAGGTGTTTGATTCCCTATAAATCTGACTTCCATAGCTACCCATTTCTAGGCTACCTCTAGACGGCACACCTGACAGATACTGTTGACAAAGCCTCTGTCAAAAAAGAACATCTATCTAGACTACGATCAGTATTGTCAAAAAAGCCAGACGCTTTTTCGAAAGAGAATCTAGATTCTCTCTTTCGAAAAAGCAGTTTCCATGCAATAGCGCCTTTTTTTGAAAGAGTAATTTCAAAAAAAGGCGTTATTCCTCGTTAAATTAGGTTTACCGCTGTCGACAAAACTGCCGCATTCTGTCAACTTACTGTCGACAGAATGCGGCGGTAATGTAGACGCAGGTATAGTTTTGTCGACAAAAGCCAACTTTTGTTGACAAAACCCTGTAGTCTAGACACACCCCTACTTTTGTTGCATGGTCTTTTCTGTGTGTTCTGTGTATGAGAAGGTACACAGAACAGAGTAAGACATGGAAGAAATTAGTATTGTTGTAGCCATGTTGGGAGGGAACAGGAAAAGGGGGAGGAGGGGAAGAAAGCAAGCAAGCAAGCAGTCCTGTGGGGCTCAAAAACTTATCTCTGTCACCAACAGAAGATGGTCCAATAAAATATATTCCCTCACTCACCTTGTCTCCCTAATAGAAAAAAGTCATACACTACTCAGTATTATTTATAAAGCCAATATTTGTCAATGCTGATGGTGTTTCTTAGATTGGTAATACTGCACAGATTTGTTTATTACTAATATTACTATTAACTGACCATTTCTAGTCTACATTTCTAGTATAGGTCATAATACAATGACAAACTAACTTTAGCAATATGCTTTATACCCCAGCATGCCAGTACCAAGATCAGGCATGTCCAAAGTCCGGCCCGCGGGCCAATTGCGGCCCGTGTTCTGATTTAATACGGCCCCACAGGTAATTTGGCAATATCTATCTTTTATGGCCCCCAACGAATCCATATGTATTGAGGTGAATACATTGTAAAATCTCAGTTAATGTCAGTTGGTCTAAATCAGTTATAAATATATTTGGACACAACGTATATACTTGGTGTTATGTTCCTGTTCGTATTTTTTTAACTTAAAAGTTGACAGACAACCTTTATTACCAATAATATGTAATGTACTTTACAATGTTCCTGACATATATTTCAGCTTCCTGGATTTTTTTTTCATCTGGCCTTCAGATATGAAAGGCAGAGTGATTTAACACCTGTTTAGATTTGTCATCCATGTGACGAAATGAAAAGTATGCCGTTTGCAATAAACTTTGCATAAAATAGTTAATTTGCATTTAATTTTAATGGTTCAAAGAATGTCAGGCAAAATGGTCGGCCCTCACGCATGTTTACTTCATCAAATCTGGCCCTCTTTGAAAAAAGTTTGGACACCCCTGACCTAGATATTATGGTAACAGCCTTTCTAGAAATACCTGAGAGAGACTTCAGTAAAGTTAGTGAATTTAAAAAAAAAAAAAAAAAAAAAAAGAAGGGTAAACAAGGATAGACAAAAAATAGCCCCGAGAGTCAGGAGTGCCCCGATAAGAGGGCATTGTGCTGGCTAGTTCTGCAAGGAAGCATCATAGGGGGAGAGGAACAAAGAATGATCTAAGAGGATGTTTTTACAAAATGTGAACTAAAGGCCTGGTCCTGCAGTAGTGAAGTAAATGGGAATTCTGCCATTCATTTCACTGAGTGTCAAATCAAACTCCAAATCCTGGCCCCTACTCCTTAGCCAGGCAAAACTCTCACTCCTATTCCCCTCTTGAGCAATCCTGGCTTCAGCTTGTGCTGCTGTGCTCAGCACCTCTGAAAAGCAGGCCCCCAGTCATCAGCTGCTAAATGTTGGACTGTCCCTTTTGCTTCTCTGGATGTTTTGCCTGAGAAAGGATTGAGGGTCTGCTCTTGTGAGATGCTAAACTCAATGGGATCTGAGCATGCCCAGCCCCTTGGGGGGCTAGAAATATTCAAAGTAGGATTGGCCCAACTTGCTTATCTGCATAGGACATAACCATGCTCTCAGAAGGTTCTTTGGAACACTGTACAGGTTGGACCCCCTGCTCCAGCACCCTCAGGACCTGGCTGGTCCCAGATGAGGAATTTTGCCAGACCAGAGGAGGTTAGGCTCCCATGCTATCGGCTCCCCCTAGCCCTGACCAGTCACTGCCTCCTGGCTGACTCCCCCTTGCCACCAGCCTGGCAGCCCTGCTGGGTTGTGCCAGGCTGCCCAGATGCAGTGCACCAGGTAGCCCAGCAGTGGGGAGCCCAGCCACCTGCCCTCCACCAGAATAATTTGGTCCTGGAACATCTGTGGCAACAGACGTTGCCGGACCAGGGAATCCCGGATTACACAGGTTCAACCTGTATATTAAGGCCTAGGTCTGGATCCCATGTAAATCAGTGGTGAAATTCCCACTGGCTCCAAAGTTGCAGGACCGGTCTCTTAACACGTGTTCAGTCTGTGCCCTTCTGTTAGAAATGCAGGCTGAGGACACAAGTTCATCTGCAGAGCAATGCGATGGGGAAAGGCAGATTAGTAGAAGGATGAAAAGAATAAGAAAACACACCTGTGGCCCTCCAATGACAAAGCGCCCACTGGGCTGGAGGTGATAAATTGTTTTCTCATCCAAGTATTTGGGAGGAACTACAGCTTTAATGACACGGTCTCTCAGGGTTTTGCGCATGTGCTCCAGCGAGATAGTTTCATCGTGCTGCACAGATATCACAATGGTGTGAACACGGACCGGGATGACAGCTCCATTTTTCTGGGTGTACTGAACAGTGACCTGAAGAGGAATGAGGGGGGAAAGAAACCGCTGTATGATAATGTTGAGAGAAAGAGAGAGCAGGCCATACACCATGCTGTGCTGTACCAGATCCGCAGGCAGGCAACAAAATATGAGGAGACAACTGTTTAATGGGTGTGAGGCATAAAGTGGATGGTTTTCCCATTTGCTAAATATACTGGTGAGCAAAGAGGCCCCAAATTCAAAAGGCTCCTGTACAAATCAAATAAGTTATCCCTAAGCACCATGCACTCCCCAGTGACACGCTTAGAAATACATACTAAGATTATGATTTTCAACTAGGGATGTTAAATTTAGATTAATCAGCTAATCGAATCGTTGATGCAAATTGCATCGACAATTCGATTAGTCAATAAGGGCATCTCCGCCTTTGAAATGTAGCAACAGCCCCAAGGCTGTTGGTACACTTCGAAGGAGAAAGTGCTGCAAAGATCAGTCCACAGCCGGTCCCATGCTTCCCGCTGCATTACAAAGTGGCAGTGCCACATAGAGCTCAGGGTCGACCCTAGGTTCCATGCAGCACTGCCACTTTGAAACACCACATGCAGCCCGGGGTCAGCTGTGGACTGACCCCAGGCTGCACGTGGCACTGCTGCTTTGAAGCACACCCTCTTCTTTCCCCCTCCTTCCTACCTCTTTCTGATAGAAGCAACAAGGAGGCAGGGAAGCAACTAGTTGACTAGTGTGTTGACTATCCGATAAGCATTTGCTTATTGGACAGTCGACTAGTCATTCACATCCCTATTTTCAACTGCGCCTAAATCAATTAGGGTCTCAAATCGTATTGAAATTCAAATCCTTAGGATTCTATGGAAACCACAGCCTTAATTCATAGGTACTGATGAACCAGATTTGCACGTTAGGTTTTTTTGTACATATTTTTGGACAGCAGGGAGCACCCGTCTCCTGGTACAAAAGAGTTAAATGTTTTGTCAAAGCTGTGCAGTACCCTGTGCAAGAGCCAGATGCATGCTACCAGTTTTTGTGACACTCAAGAGATTGCATCCTGAGCAGAGGAACTGCTTTATATGCAGTCAGTAAGAAGCTGAAATCAAACTAACTACAAAATCAGCTTCTGCTCTCTTGGAATTCACACCTCCAGATCAACTGCTAGAAGTGGGCCTCATCCTCCTTGATTGGATCCACCTTGTCATCTCCAGCCTGATCCTGGCCTGCATATTTATTCCTGCCTCTGGAAATTTCCACTACATGCATCTGACGAAGTGGGTCTTTGCCCACGAAAGCTTATGCTCCTACACTTCAGTTAGTCTATAAGGTGCCACAGGACTCCTCGTCGCTTTTGCAGATTCACACTAACACGGCTACCCCTCTGATACTTGAAATCAAACTGCGTGTTATAAAGTGGACATTCTGCCCACTTGAAGTGACACCCTGAACTAGACAAATAGCAGTTCCAATTGAAAACCAGGAAAAGACAGCTGTGATTTTTTTGGAGAGTAAAATGGTGACTTTACTGATCTAGATAGATCAGTGATCTTTACTGATCTAGCCTGCAAGTGATCAGGACTTGAAAGGATCCTTCCTAAAGCTACTGTATTGAGCAGAGGAGAAAAACAGACCGAGAAAGCAATATTTACCTGTGTCTTAGAGTCAGGTCTTAGCCAAGGGAGATCACCGTTGTGTCTCAGCTCAGCTAACTTGGTGTTCAGTTTGTGAGCAAGGATGATAGTGAGAGGCATACATTCTTCTGTCTCGTCTGTTGCATAACCAAACATCAAGCCCTGCCATCGAAGGGGAGGGTTAGATGTTAAATCGCTGGGACGTGCAGAGTTTGCAAGTCTGTTAAATTATTAATACGAGCATTGCAGAAGTGCCCAGAGACCCCACCATCTCACCTGAAGCAAACATCAAACAGGGCCCTACAATTACTTTTGATTGTTGTTATTGTTGGTGTTACAATAGCATCTGAGAGCCCTCCACCGAAAGCAGGCCTCCGCTGTGCTAGTCACCACACAGACACATCATCAGAGACAGTCCCTGCCCCAGTAGTTTTCAGTTTTTGTTCAAAACGCTTTCAGTTTTTGGCTGAAAAGTCAATGACAGAACCCCAGAATTGTCGGTAGAAATCAGACATTCCTGGAGGCAATTTGTGTTTTATTAAATAACAGCTTGGATGGAAAAATTTCCACCCACCCTATTGGCAAGGACTATCCCCAGATAACACAAGTGATTTATCTCCTTGGAAAAATGGAAAGAAAATATTCAGCCACATTTTGGAACTAACTCTGCTTTGTTCCTAGGCAGAGTTTCACAGTGAGGAAGGTGGCCTGGTTAGGGTTAGAAATACAACTTGAGACACGGGCTGCCACCTACCTGTCCAGGCTTTCCCAACAGCCCCCAATTTTTTGAGGTAGCTGCTCTGGGAAATCTATACTGATGCTCAGTACATACTTCCAGCTGCCTGTTTCATGTGCTCAGGAGCACCCCAGATGTCCCAGTTTTTTGTTCTCAGACCTGGCAACCCCTATAAGAGACACAGTATACCTGAACAGGCCAATGGTGTGTGTTAGCAGAGGTATTCCCTTAGTCTTACTGCTTCTTCCTCAGCATTCCTGTGGAATGACACCTCATAAATGGAATTAGAGAAATACTGCAGCGAGGAAGCAGGACCAAGCGCTTTGGACCTGTTTGCTGTGACCTGGTAAAAGTCATTTTGTTTCTCCCTTCCATGCCTGTTACCTGGGGATAACAGCACTGCCCTCTCGCTCCCGGGTGCTACAAGAATAAATACATTGTGGAAGGTGTTCAGCTACTGCTGTGATGGGAGCTAGGACAAATGCATTTCTATTGGGTCCCTTTGCTGATAGAAATGCAAGTTAATTTAGTCCTCATGAGGACTTGGGGGTACAATTACTTTGATTCCCAGCCTCTATGATGATACCATTACAATTCTCAACAACATTACCATAAACTAGCTCTTACCGCTAATGAGAACTACTGTAAATGTTAAACACGCGCTCGCATTGGCTTCAATTGGAGTTCCAGGATTTTTAGGCTGGTATCTATCTCTTGGGGAGAGACTGTAATTATCTACATGTGCTATTCAGCTCACAGAAATATGCCTTGGACAGTCTTAATTATATGGAACGCCAATTATATTAAAACTGATCCCTGCCTCTGGGAAATAAATGAGAGTTACAAATGTTCTGGCTGAATTGCCTTCGTTTTACAAATGTTGTCTTCTTGCTTGTGCTTGAAACACTGATCATGAACACCTTTTTACAATGTACAGTCTCAAGAGGCATGTAAATGTGGCAATATCTTGAACGATCTTGTTTGTTTATTATTTATTTACTTAATCTTATGGGGCAAGCGCTGCTCTGATTAATGTAAGCCTGCTAAGACAGAAATATGAAGCATGTTTGAAAAAGCTAACTTTGCTAGGCTTTAGGGCCCAGATCCTTAGCTGGTGTGTAAATTGCCACCGCTCCATGCTACGACAATTTAAACTAGCCAAGCATCTACAGCATGATCTCCTGTGAGGAATAAAATTATCCTCAATGTAACTCCACTGAAGTCAAAGAAGTTTCACCAGTGATAAACTTGGCCTCCTGGCAGCTCCATCAATGTATTCACATAGACGTGCATTTTATTTTGTGTTAGCACAGGGCGAGATTGTACAAATTCTCATTAACTATGACCGTGCTGGGTTTGATTTAGAACAGTGGTTCCCAACCTGTGGTCCATGATGGTACTGCAGAGGTTCCGGGGAAAGTTTAAAAATGAGGATTGGGCCCACCGCCATGGGCTTGATCTTTCCTTTTTTTTTCTCCCCCAGTGATGGGGGGTGTCTGTGAAATTGTAATAGATTGAAAAGGGGTCCATATGCTCAAAAAGGTTGGGAACCACTGATTTAGAAAAAGTGATGTCTTTGTGGGAAGGGATTAAGCCCTCACTTTCTATCCCTGACCTTTTCTGAAGAAATGTGTTCCTTTTAAGGAGATTCAGTGATCCTATCTATCCCAGCCCTGAGAGTAAAGCAGAGCTTGGAGTGTACTAGTGGATTGTCCTATAAACTGATACTGTAATTTGGATTTCCCTAGTCTGGAAACATACCTGGTCCAGCATTATCAGTGACCCTCTGCGTGCTCTGGGGATCGAACACTCATAGGCTACATCTACACTGCAATACTACTTCGGATACCGGAGTATCGTGAAATAGCTATCCCACGTCTTCACAGCAAGCCCATAATTACAGGTCACTATTCTGATGTCCCTGTAAACCTCATTCCATGAGGAGTAAGGGACATTTTGGAATAGTGGGTTATTTTGAAATTTGGCACTGGGTAGACAGCACCAAATTCTGAAATAAACTCTTTCAAAAAAGAAGCTTATGTTTCAAGCTATGGTGCAATGTAGATGCACCCTCTTGGGGAAAAAATGGGGGGCTAGGACCAGAAGCATTGCCAGACCTGGAAAGAATGGAGACCTGGTAATTTGAGGCGCTGCCCTGAGGGAGTGGAGCAGCAGAGCGGTGGTACCCCAACGGCTGGAGCAGGGGAGCTCAAAGGGCTGGCAGCCGGAATAGAAGAGTCCTGTCACCCCAGGACCGGGAATAGGGGGTAACAGCACTCTAGGGGACAGAGCAGGAGAGCCCCAGTGGCCAGTGGCCAGATGCAGAGCTAGGTCAGCCTCCAAGAGCAAAGGGGCTGACATTGAGCTCCCCGGTCTATCAAATTCCCCAGTTCAGAACCAGTCAGGTCCCAAGGGTTCCAGACCAGAGAGTTCAACCTGTAGAGTGTTTCACTTTACTACTCTTTGTGTAAACATGGATCTTTTCTGATTACCTGGTCACCAGCACCAACATCCTCTTCATTCCTGTCCAGATGAACACCTTGGGCAATATCCGGCGACTGTTGCTCAAGTGCCACCAGAACATTGCAAGTCTTGTAGTCGAAGCCTGTTTAGAGGATGACACCAGGAGCAAATGAACTTCCCCGCACAACTAAGCACAGCAACACGGAACCGCATGCCCGGAATCCCAACCCTGGACCACGCTGCCCCAAAACTCACGATCTGCCTGTACTTTGCTCCTGGCATTTTTGTCAGTGTCGCCATTCTAATGTATTTTTCTCTGCCTAGCCTCACAGTGAGGTGTCATCTCTCTTAGCTGCTTAGCCACAGGCTTTTCATCTAAAACAGGGCTCAGGAAAGTCCCAACATTAGGAACAATAAGAAATCATGCATGACCACAGTTGCTGTGGTCCTTCCCCATTAGGGTTTATACATGCTATGTCATCACTGCATTTAGTATAAACACCAAGGAGGACAAGTCTAAGGAAATACCACTAGGGACAATGAATGAAATGAAATGAAGTAAAGGACCATCTGAATATGAAGAATATTTCTTCTCAGGGTTATGTCAGACAGGAATATTCTCCCAAGGTAAATGGCAGAAGCCTCCCCACATAAGCTAAGTGAAGCTGAAGTAGACCAAATAAGCAATAGAACATGTTAGGGTACAATCGTGTTGGCAGGAGCATAAAGAAAACAACACTATACAATTCCCCTTTAGTTTCTCTGATTCTGGAAAATCAACCCAAGCTGCAGCACCAGAGCCATTAGCATTGCTAATAGTTTCTTTCCAACCGCTATATCTAATGTCCCTGGGAAACTAGCCAACAGCAAAGCACCTCCTGAAGATTAGCATGATCTGAATACAGTTGGAATTAATATTTTAGGACTCTCTATGACATTACTGAACAACATGAAAGGCCCACTGTATTTTCTGTCAAACGGGCATTTTCAGTAAAATTCTCCTCTTGGTGGAACTCTGCTCTGACATTCTGTTTTCCATGCATATAAGAGTCTCATATGGGGAGGGGGGGTTCAATGGGAGATCCACACATGTAAGGAAAGCAGATTTCAGACTTGCCATCCAGATCTTAAAGGAGAGCTTTGCCTTCAAAGGCCAAGTGAAAAGGATTTAAAAAAAAACCTGTCAAGGCCTTGCAGAATATTTTGGCAGAATTTCCCATTTTCATCCCCAGTTAAGTAGAAATTAATCAACTTTTCCCTATACTCATCTCTCCCAAAATTTCAGCTACTGGGAGCTAGCCAACTATAGGATCAAACTCCTGTACATTCAATATGCATATCCAGACAACTGTCTACCTGAAAAACACTCCACGCCTTCTTTCCTTTAAATAAGCTGTGATGGGAAAGAACTCCGCAAGGGAAAAATCCTGTCCCTTTTAGCTTTTCTTTGATAGTTTCTGCAGGGGAAGGATTTTGACTGGATTCGCTATGTCATATTGCTTTGGTGGTGAGATGGTACAAGAAGAGATTTCTACCCTACTGAATGTGGCAATACTTTCTGAGAGCAATAATGTTACACAATGTTCTGCTTTTGGAGCCAACTAGCGTATGTGCTTATACAGCATTTTCCCACCATTCTCTCTTCAGAAGTCTTGTACCAACATGATTATCTCAACCAGGAAATATTACAAACAAACGTTTTTAAAAAAAAACCTTAATCTTCATGGCAACTGAAAAACATTTGCTATATATAAATAATATGATTGATAAGTTTACAGAGACTGAATGTTGAAATATATCTCGAATCTAAGACCCTCTGCTCTTTGCATCATTAATACAATTTATGGTGCTACGAAATATACCCCTCTGAGCTGGGGCTGTTTCTTTGTTCTATGTTTGTACGGTGCCATTGGGCACAGTCTACGGATGCAGTCCAAGGTTCCGTGATTTGAATTCAACAAGTCTTCTCTTTCCAGTCCATCTCACCAATTGACATGAGTCGGGTTGGTTATTTGAATAACATACAAGTTACAAGGAGTTAGACTGAGAACTAGATTCTATAGCACAAGTTTACAGCTAGTACTACTCTGCCAATATGCTACAGTTCAAAAGATTTTCCTAGCTGCCTTTTTCTGCTATGAGCTTTAACCATACAGTGAATGGTTTCTCCTTGGGACCAAGTCAGAATGTTTCTCTCGTGGCAGTGTCTGAGCAGCTCAAGCCCAAATATAGCACAAGTATGTACATGGAGATATACCTGTTCTGCAAGGTTAAGATAAGGGCAACAAATATGATTAGGGGTTTGGAATGAGTCCCATGTGAAGAGAGATTAAAAAGACCTTTTCATCTTAGAAAAGAGGAGACTAAGGGGGGATATGATAGAAGTCTATACAGTCATGACTGGTGTGGAAAATTGAATAAGGAAAGTTATTTACTTACTCCCACAATATAAGAACTAGGGGTCACCAAATGAAATTAATAGGCAACAGGTTCAAAACAAATAAAAGGAAGTTTTTCTTCACTCAGCACAGTTGACCTGTGGAACTCCTTGTCAGAGGATGTGGTGAAGACTAGGACTTTAACAGGATTCAAAAAAGAGCTAAATAGATTCATGGATGGTTAGGAATGGTGTCCCTAGCCTCTGTTTGTTTGGAAATGGGTGACAGGCGAAGGATCACATGAGGGTTAGCTGTTGTGTTCCCTACCTCTGGGGCACCTGGCATTGGCCACTGTCAGCAGACAGGATACTGGACCAGATGGACCTTTGGTCTGACCCAGTAGAGCAGTTCTTATGTTTTTAACTATTCACTGACCAGCACACCATGCTGGCAAGAAACAGGATTCCTGG
This sequence comes from Pelodiscus sinensis, assembly GCF_049634645.1. Taxonomy (NCBI): domain Eukaryota; kingdom Metazoa; phylum Chordata; order Testudines; family Trionychidae; genus Pelodiscus; species Pelodiscus sinensis. The sequence goes on from NC_134718.1 coordinate 14,110,824, forward strand.
AATTTTTCCACCAACCTTTGGCTGAATCATCATAGCCGATGTGCTTAATTGTGTCTCGAACTACTCGTTGATAATCGACAACGGCGAGGGATGTGATCTCCCCACAGAGCAGCACCATGCCTGTCTTACACACTGTCTCTACAGAAAGAAGGAAATTGGGATAAAGGAGGATAATTTAACATGCTATTGCAAATAATTTCACTGCTGGTAATGGAGCTCTGAGCAGCCCCTACTGAACACAAATAATAAATGGAGTTATTAGTCCCATCTCCATAGTACTAGTTCCTGGCACATATGAAACCATTTATCCTCATAATATGCCTTGAGGAAGGGAAGGACTAGCAGGCTAAAAAGTTATTCTCCTTAACATCTGAGGATAGGACAAGAAACAGTGGGCTTAAACTGCAGCAAGGGATGTTTAGGTTGTACGTTAGGAAAAGCTTCCTGGCTGTCAGGACGGCTAAACACTGGAATAAATAAACGTGATAATTAGAAAAAAATGAGTGGGCGCCTATTGCTATCAACCTCCTACACGTATATATGCTAAAGGGGGAACAGCAAACAGGTGGTAATGGAATAGTCATTTTTCATCTAGTCTAAGTGAAAAAAGAAAAAGTGCATGGCCTTACCACAAGCAACTTTGGCATCTGGATCTTGTTGAAGATGAGCATCTAGTACAGCATCGCTGATCTGATCACAGATCTTATCTGAAAAAGAATAGAGCTGTGTATCTAAAACAGCATTCTCTACAGAAAATATGGACTGGTAGCATCACGGTGAAGTAAAAACCGTTTGTGGGAGCAGTTTTTTGCTTAATTCTTTGTCTATCTGTCTAGTAACCTAGCTATCATACTTATATGGTCCCCATTACTGCAGTCTCTAAGCTTATCTAGATTTTAAAAGCCATATGACACATCTTGCAGGCAAAGAAGATACACAGTGATGATGCCTCAACCCATTCAACATCAGATTCAGGGTAGCATTTGACTGGTGATGTACATTACCTCTGAATACAACTTTACCCACCTGTTTTTCCTGTCGACTTCTGAGTGAAAAATGAAAGGGATACACAACAGTCTTTCTAAAAAAGACAACATTCAGCTATTAAGATAACCTCCTCGAGCCCAATAGAGAGTGCAATACATTTCTGGGGAATACAGCAGATAAAGCTAAGAAAGAAGCTGAAAAGAACTTTAAACTTTATAAACATCCATAGATATTTTCTTGATTGTTTTTAAGAACAAATATTCAATGACTCCTATTGTCCTACCCAGCCTTCTCCCACAATCCCCACACTCTACTAGGCGTGGAAGAGAGGTGGAGTAGAACAGAGGGGGGAAATCAGGAGGGGATTACAAATTGAAGTCCACTGAAGGCACAAAATACCCAAGGCCAATCCCTAGGTCTCTCTGAGGTGATGCATCAAGTACAAAGACCCCAGCTCCTTCTCTCTCAGGACAGAGATATTTTTGTTTGGATTTTGGTTTTTCAGCTCTCCAAATAAATAAATTGTATTAATAAAAGATGTATCCACTGTAAAAAAAAAAAAACAGAAAGGGCAGCATCTGGAACAGCCAGCTCCCCACAGCCAGAAAATAGTAGTTCAACTCATCTTATTCAATAGCATATTAACAAGTTCAGTTATTGAATGCAATCCAACATGATCCAAGTGACAACACAAGTGAAATCCTCCATGACACCTGAATGGACAGTATGAATTGGTGTGAAATCAGAGTTCTGCTGAGGAGCATAATTTGGAACTCTGAGATATTTATTTTATAGCCAGTGGATGGTGTACATTTGTAGAGTGACAAATGAAGGCCCAGATAAAGGTGTCATTGGTGAGAGGGTAATTTTATGTCCAGTATCAGCCACGTTAAAATGAAAAATGCGTGTCAAAAATTGGATCTGGATTTAAATTGCCGGCCCTCTCAGAACTGGAGGAGCTTGGTAAGAGAGCTATGATACCCTTACAAAGTCAGCTAATGTGCTTGTTTCAAATAATTTATGATCCACTCAGATAGATAGATTAGATAGATAAAGTGGATGAGAATAGGTAGATTGAGTGGACGAGGATGGATGGATGGATGGATAGATTAGATTAGATAGGATCAGGTCTGAGGCATACCACATTGAGAAACAACATTGAAGCTATCACATTGAAAGACTTCCTGATTCTTCATGGAAAACTCTTACAGACATTCTGTTTGCAGGCAATTCTACTTAAGGTTGCATCAGCCATTTCAGCTGGAGAGGAGGGCTTAAGTTTTAAAGGCCAAAGGTGTGGGACTTGGGAGGCACTGCGACTCAGGAGACACAATGCCTTCCAAAACACAATGCACCATTTTCAAAGAGGATGCAGCATGGTTTCCCTTTCTCAGGCGGTCAGTTCTCCTGGACAATTCAATGTAGAACAAATCTTAAATGACTTGAGACCTGCTGACCTGAGAAACTATCTGGCTTCCCATATGCAGTTGTGATTAGAAGAGCTGCTTAAAGTGGGATGTGGAATTCATTCTCCTCTTTAGTCTAACAGCACCCAGGTTTATCAACCTTCTAAGAGCAATATCCCACTTTTGACAGCCCACCTGTATTCTGAGATGTTTGTGAAGAGATTGAGCTACTAAGGTGGAAGCCAGGGAGTTATTATATAATGTTAACTTGTCAGGCTTGTGTAACGGCAGTTCATTAATTATTGTCAGATCTCAACAGTTTGTGCTGAATCTGGTCTTTTTAGTACCTGTAATGCACACAGCATGTTACTGGAGGTCATTACGTCTCAATAGAAATGTATTCCCTGTATTTTCCCTGCCTCGCTTGTTAAGAGGGGCATTTATATGAAAATAGCAGATCGGATCACTGCAGCTCAGAAATGGATCTAGTCCAGGAGATTTACTTCTTGGAGTAATCTTACAAATTATTCTAATATCCAGAGAGGAGAGGGATAATCACTTGTCACAAATGAAATGCCTTTTCAAACAAATATCTCCATGGTATCCAACAGGGGAAGAAAAATGTGAATATGTAAATGCTGTGAGTGTTCTCTGTTTCTAAACAGACTCTTCTAATAATTTTCCACCAACTGTTAGATTATCTGTAATATGTGAACGCTAATGAATATTAATATCATCATAGTATTTAGAATATCAATTAACCCTTTTAAAAAGGGGCTATAACTCTGATACAATCCCACCCCTTCAACTACAGGATCCACCAATAGCAAACCATGCTGCTAGATTTATTAATATCGTGCATGTGACATTAACTTGTGTAGGATGTTCCAGCCTTTTGCTTTGCCCGATTGCTTCAATTTCTGTAAAGAGTCCATGGTATAGAGAACATCATGGAGACAGTATGGTTCTGTAAGTGGTCAATTCTTGTAAATTTCAGCAGTATACCCATTTTAAAGTTTGCAAAGATGGTGTGTCCATCACCATGCACAGCTACAACAAAAGCCAGGTCATTGAGTGCAATATCCAGAAAATATTTTTCTGTCCTCCTTGATGGGAACTTTGGTACAACTGACATAGTAATGTCCCCCTAAAGCATCCATTCTAGATTTTACACCCAAAACTGGGAGTGCTTTTAAAAAGTACTGAACTATCTCCCACCAGTCACTGCACAGAACACACTGGCATTCTTATGCACCTCTTTTTCCAGAAGAAATGTTGCCGAAACTTTATATTCCAAGAGGCGTCAAGAGAAATATTGGGCATTTAGACATTCCACTGACTGGAGGGGCTAATTACAAATTAAAAAGGAAATCGCAGAGAAATGTTTCCAATTAAACCAGAAACCAAGCAAGAGTCAACTGGTGTCAGTTTTAGTTACAAATGCAAAAACTGAAAACTCAGGATGAAATCCTGACCCTGTTGAAAACTAGCTCCTCTCTGAGTTGTATTTCAGCCTCTGCCTCTGAACTGAACCTAGTTTTGAAAAAATCTAAGATGATTTGTGGTTTTGAGCTGCCACCTACAGCAATTTGTGGTTTCATACAATTTTGCAGCTGAATGCCAGGTTCCACCTTATATATTTACTGATTTAGATTTCTACAACACTTTGACTTTTTCTCCCTGGAAACTCAGAGGAAACCTCACGAGTAATTCCATGTTAGACAATACGGGTCCATCAGTGTAAGTGACAGAAGGATGAGGGCCACAAACCCATGTGAGTGTAAGCCAAAATAAACATTGGCTTCAACCCCAGTGACTCACATGTTAGATTTTTCATAGTTTTACTATTTAGTGTTAAATTAACGTTTCAAATAAAAATGAGCTTTGTTCAAATCTGGATCCAGTCTCTAACATCTTGAGAGGCTGTGGACATTCAAAGCTGTTATTTAGTTTGGCTCATCTTTAATTAAAATTGTGTAACCAATTCCTCTTCTTCACTGATCACAAAATTAAATGTGTGTACAGGTAACAAATGCTCATCTGTTTCAGTGTTCTACAATGTATGAGCATTTCCCTGCCTGCTTCTGTCTTCTGTTACAAAGTGCTCTCTCTTGCTGTTTGCTCAACTCCAGCCTGGCAGTATTTGATATCTCCTAATAGTGCCTGGGAATTTTACCATATACATTACTTCAGTCAGTTCTATGCAGACACCAAGTCAGAACCAATGTACTCAGGGACGCTTATGTTGTAACATTAACACGCAGCAAACTTGGGATCCCATTCTTGTGACTATGCCATGAGTCTATTGCAGTGTATATTACTTCTGTGTAACCAATTGAGTCGTCTATGAAAATAGACTAAGGGAGAATCCTGGATTCAAGTTCAATAGGTTGAGCAATTAAGCCATTTAACAAGAACACAGTCACAAAAGGTAGCATTTAAGAATTTAGACTTACATATATTCAATAGTGTTCTCCCAAAGGACGCGTCCTACAGACCTTAGGGTAGCACCTCAGCCCTGTTAAGTCTGCTTTGCACCACACACACGTCTGATTCAAGTCAGTTTCACTGCACAGTAGAATTTGCACAAAGCAGACTTCAGTCTAACATAAATGGCCAGCTGCTACAGGCCAGTGTTGCAGTTCCTACATCACCTGTCCCTGGGCCTCATGGAGCTAGGGAGAAGAGAGTTTTAGCTAGGATGCAATTGCATCCCAGTGAACTCCAGCAGCCAGAACAGCCATTAGAGGCCACTGAGGCTTGTCTACATCACACCAGGGACTGGTACAGCAGCAACCATTCCACCGGCCATTGATTTTTCATGTCTGCTGTAGACACAATAAATTGATCTCCAAGCGTGCTCCCATCGATGCTGTCATTCCAACAAGACCAGAAGAGTAGCCAGTGTTGACGAGAGAGCAGCCCCCACTGACCTTAATGAATGCAAGACACCACGGTTTGTATGTCAGCTTCAGCTACACTATTTGCATAGCTGAAGTAGATCAACAAGTGTAGACAAGGCCTGATAGAAGGAGTATGATAGAGCAAAGGGTGCGTGGGTGCCACCCTTGCCTGCCCCAATCTGAAAGACTTTTGACTTCTATTTGGGAGGAATGGCTGTTTTTTTCACATTGTTATGCATGAGAAAGGGTCTATTGTTTTTAAAACCACCAACATTAGATCATACATTAGCTCAACAATTGACTTGATCCAAATAAACCCAAATATTTTTACGTAGCAGAATTCAAAAAGCTCTGCCATGTTTTACCTTCCTTCTCTCCTTATTTTTAATCTACAACAAGCCTCCTTTCTTCCCTGAAATATCATTTGAGACTTCAGAGGATCTGGCCATCTCTACTGTGGGTGATACTATCCCACAAATCTTGTAAATCCCTAAATTTTCTTAAGGCCAGGGGGAGGAGGGGAAGTTCCATTTAAGGATGCCATGACATGTGGGAGTTTTAAATAATACAGACAGAGAGTTCAGCAGGGAGTGAGAAAAGCCTGAATACTCAATGAAAAATCACCAGTGATGCAACTAGTCCACTTGTTGGTGATCAGAAAGGGAACGGGGGGGGGGGGGGGCTAAGCAGCTGCTGGGAATTGCAAAGAGGGAGCCGGACATCAGTGAAGCTCTTGAGAGTTGAAAGAGGAACTTTTGGAGGTGAGGAAAGGAATTTGGGGGCCAGCTAAGCTAAAAGGTGGATCAGGTCAAAGAATGGGAGATGGAGTAAATGGGGAAAGAGTGGAGAGGAAAAGACACTAAATCAGTGGTCTCCAACCTTTTAAAGCACGAGGTCGCTTTTTTAATTTAAGTGCAATCCAAGATCTACATCACACCCAAATACCCTTGCCCCACCTCCTTTGTGCCCCTGCTCCTAGGCCCCGCCCCCTGCTCACTTTCACCCTCACTTTCACCAGTCTGGGGCAGAAGGTTGGGGTGCAGGCTCTGGACTTCAATTAAGGGATTTGGAGTGTGAAAGGGGCTCTGAGCTGAGCTTGGGGCAGGCAGTTGGGGTGCTGGAAAGGGTTCTAGGTGCAGGCTCCGGCAGGGCATTTGGATGCAGGGGTGCTCGGGGCTAGGGCAGGGGCTTGGGGTGCAGAAGGGGGTTGATAATGGGGGCAGGATTTCAGGATGTGGACTCCAGCTGGGGTGCAGCTTACCTCAGGTGGCTCCTGGGTGGTGGTGCAGTGGGGCTAAGGTAAGCTCACCCCTGCCCTGACCCTGCTCCGCTCCCAAAAGCAGCCAGCAAACTCCATCCCAAGACCTGCTGTGCCCCCTCTCTGCTCTTGGAGATAGGACACAGAGTGGGAGAGGGGGCACCCTCACATAAGCATCCTCCTCTCCCTCTCCTGCCTAGTAAGCAGGAGGCTCTTGAGGGGACAGGTCCAAGACAAAGGGCAGGAGAAGCGCAGCAGTGGGTGGCGGGCAGCTGAAGAGCCAGCACTTGATAGCTTCTTGGCCAAACCTGTCAGGATCACCATAGCAGAGGCTCCAAGACCTACCAGTAGATCCCGATCTACTGGTTGGTGACTACTGCACTAAATGAAGCAGTTAAACTACTGGCTATTTATCTGAACCTAGCCTCCAAATGCTTGCAGGCTCACCCTCACTGACCAAGGGAATTAAAAAACAATGAAGAGACATTTCAGACACATCATCCTTGAGAGTGATGGTTTAAATTAAAAAGCCATTTGGAATGATGTAAGACACTTTCTGCTAATAATCACCTGTGCTCTATATTTTCATAATACACACTAAGGTGGAAGCCTTCCTTCCGCTGGGTGTGATTGTTTCTTGGTGTTGTTACATCAGTCCCTGACAGCTGATGTAAGATCACTCACCTCTGTAACATGAGAGAGCTCCTCTGAAGTTAAGAGAGATACACCTGTTTGTATCAGCTGTGGATTTGACCCATAGAAGTCAATTAATAGTGTGGAGGTGAGCAAAAATTGGAGAGGCATAAAAGCAGAGATGGTTTTGGTTTTACCATTGATTTCTTTTTTAATCTTTTTCAGATAGGTCTCTTTCCCACTGCACCCCATTTGATTAATCACCCAGGTGAGACCATAGACCTGGCATACATTGTGATGGCAAAAGTAACGGAAGGCAAAACGGTTTTCTACAATACACCTGGAAGGACATCAGATAGGTCATTGGCCTCTAGTCTCAATTGTGGGAATACTTTCTCTTGGCACATGATCGTTTTTTTTTTTTTTTCAAATTAAATTAAGTTCTGCTGACAATACATATGTTTTAGTAAATAAATGATCACTGCATGCTTAAGCAATTCCAAATTCCATCTGTTTCAACAAAAAACAGACCATGGGGGGGTATTAGAAGGGGGGAAGCTTCCTTGCATAGGTGATGGGGCTTGTGTTTTTTAATGCTTTAAAATAGCCTGATAGTCTTGTCACTGGGGACTGAGAGTTTTATAGCAGAACATGGATGCAGGAGAGTTTCACAAAACTTCAAGGTTGTGGAACTCAGCATGTGTGTAACCTGAGGCTCTCAGAGATGCAGTATGCTCCCAAGTGTAATCCACTGAAAGAAAGATGGAAAACAAATAAGCAGCAGCAAGAGCAAATTGCCACATGGTAGGAACACACAGCCAGTTCCCGGAGGTGAATTAGAGTGGCGACATTCACTGTGTTGATACAGCATCATAACCACCAGCATTCTGAAGTCTCAATGGATCAACAATGAATAGAAAATACTCCACTATCAGCATCACCCCATATGATAATACTGACAGTGACTGGATGCGTCACCAGCCTTCCTTAAACAGACTTCAACTGAAAATATTCTGACTTGTCTGTACCCCCACAACCAGTTACTTACCTGGATGTCCTTCTCCCACAGACTCTGATGTGAACATGAAACCACCTTCACCATCTAGGGTGTGGTCACATAAGCCATCCACCGGTCCATTCATGATTTTGAAACTTTTCCTGATGGGTAAATCAATGCAGTCGTTCAAGAGCTCTGTCCTTAGTGCCTTTCCCTGGCTGAATAGAAGGGCTAAACGTCTGTATTAGCAGGGCTGACACTTCACTCAGTTACTACTGTCCAAAAAACTTGAGCGTGTGAAGTGTGTGTGTGTACGTGTACGTGTACGTGAACACCGATTAGGCATCTGACTGAGATCTATACCTCTACCTAGTTTGTCTGTCACTGTGTGAGTTGCTCCTATATATGGAAAAGTGAAAGTGCCGGGATAATCATGTGAGGAAACTGGGAGAGCCCATTTCCTGGGAGGGGAAGCAAGTTAATACTTGGCTATTTCACGTATTAACTCACGGTTCACTTTTTCAGTAACGTTCAGGATTCAGCCTGTGCTAGATCAGAAGCCATAAAGATTCAATTCAGCAGGTGTTAGTACAGGAGTTCTAGCTTCAGTTCCATTCAGCAGTTCTTTTGGTTTAGCTCTCCCCTAGTTTGGGGCTGTGTGCTGTGAGTGTTCTCTAGCATGTGTTGTGATCTGCACAGAAATAGAAGAAAGTTGTGTAAGCTGGTTCCTTTCTTCTCAATAGAGTGAGTGGTGTGAAATGTGTTAAGCACAATGTGAGCTTATTTCCTGCTTTTCAGTTTCACCTAAAAGTGTCAGAGGGTAGCCGTGTTAATCTGTAACTTTAAAAACAAAACAAGTAGTCCTGTGGCACCTTATTAGTCTCTAAGGTGTCACAGGACTATTAATTATTTTCACCTACATGTAATTCTCTCCTGGAAGGTCTTGTACATTTGATTTCTTTGTGTGCTCTTATGAAAGGAAATATTGTACTAATACCTGAGTAATCTAGATTCTGATTATCGTATTTTCTAAACAATCTCTATTCAGCGGTCTCTTTCTAACTTGCCTGCTAATTAGAGTCCATCTTAAAATTCTATTAGTGTCTCACAATTAGACATACACTGAGTGTCACACTTTTCATTTCAGGGAGCTGGAAAATGCCACTATTTTTCTAAAAAGGCTTTGCAGGTTTGGAAATCGTCATGGTTGAGTTTGGAGTGCTTTGGAATGTAGCCAACCTCAGCCTAAGCCTTCGGGGGAGAAACAAGATATTTATATGTAGCTGAGATACTGAGATCTAGTTACAAATGGATCAAAGGAAGCTATTGCACAGACTGGCTATTGAAACCTTTTTTTGACATGAAGTGTAGTTGTAGCCCTGTTGGTCACAGGATATTTGAGAGACAAGGTGGATAATATCTTGTATTGGATCAACTTCCGCAGATCAGAGAGAGACGCTTTCAAGCCACACAGAGCTCTTTTTCAGGTCTGGAAAAGGTACTCTGGGCGTCAGGTAGCCCGCATTTCGTGAAGGATGAGAAAGAGATTGTAGCATGCATGTGTGTGTGCACATGCATGTTCACAGAGCAAATTGCACCAAACGCAAACAAACTGTGCTGCAAGCAGTTACAAAGTCCCTAGCAGCTACTGTAGCACTGCTAAAGGGAATCATAAAGATTAAATTCATTTAAAAATGAATGATTGATTCAATCCAGTGCCCACTGAAACAGGAAAATTCTCCTGGACTTCAGAAAGGATTGGTTTAAGCACCTTAACGCAGTGTTTCCCAAATGGTGTTTCGCAGAACCCCGGGGTTCCGTGAAGTGAAAATAAGGGTTCTGCGAGAAAATTCCATTACAACAACCCATTTATGATTTTTAAAAAATTGTACACATTAAATGTCATTTTTGTTTTTTAAATATGTGCAATTAAACTAAATGCTGATCTCATGACCTTGTTTAGCATTTGTCTAGTAGTATCCTTACTTACTTATTTGTGGTCTACTTTTTCAGCTCCATATATAAGACTATTATTAGGGGGTCCGTAAAATTCTTTTGAATTTAAAAGGGTTCTGTTGCCAAATAAAATTGGGAAACACTGCCTTAATGTATTTGTCATCCAATTGCAATGGTGATATCCCTAATACATGTATTGGTCCTGGCTAGATCGTTTTTGCCTGCATATGTTGCCAGTTACTTTTTGTCACTTTCCAGTTTGACCTCTGACTATATACTTCTGCCCCAATTATTATTACTAGCATTACCCGTCCCTTTCTGACAGTAGATGTACATGTGGCCTCCTCTCTCCTAGCTGCTCCCAGGGATGGGGATAGGGGTGGGGGCCATGCGTCCTCTTCCCTCCTTGCTGCTCTGGAGATGCTGGGGCATGCACATGCTCAGTGCACTGCTCTTCCTCCCCTCCCTGCCTGCCCCATGAAACTTCTCAAGTCTTCTCAAATGTTCTCTATGGCTATGTCTAGACTGCACGCCTCTTTTGACAGAGGCTTTGTTGACAGATACTGTTGACAAAGCCTCTGTCAAAAAAGAGCGTCTAGACTACAACCAGTTCTGTCGAAAAAGCAAGCCACATTTTCATAGGAGACTGTAGACGCTCTCTTTCGAAAAAGCACAATTTGCATGCAATAGCGCCTTTTTTCGAAAGAGTACTTTCGAAAAAAAGTGTTATTCCTCGTAAAATGAGGTTTACCGCCATCGACAAAATTGCCACGTTCTGTCAACTTACTGTCGATAGAACACAGCGATAGTGTAGACGCAGGTATAGTTTTGTTGCCTTTTGTCAACAAAACCCTGTAGTCTAGACACACCCAAAGACAGACGGCGTGACGGACACCTCTCTTTCTATAATAGTATATAGATGATTATTTTACAAGTAAGAGGAGAATGTGATAAGTCACTTCTGCTTCAAACCCTTGCTTATTTGTGAAAGTATTCCTGAGACTTTCATTTTCTGCATCCCTTCCCAAGAACAATTTACACTGTTCATTTTGTGCGTTATTTGCCCATTTCTAATCACTATGGACATGCAGAGCGGCAGCTGTTAACTCGGTATCTGTTGTCGTTGTTTCATTGGCATAGGGTCAGCCCCAGTCTGTTTGCAATTCAGGTAAATGCGGCCTTGATATCATTGAGGAGAAAATGGTATGTTCAAAAGAAAAGTTCGTCATTTTTAGAGGACCAAAGAGTAACATCAACCTAAATGGGTAATTATATTAACTTATGTTAATGATTAACATTCAAAGTTCATATTAACTTTTAAAGTTACATAAAACCAAGAGGCAAACATTCCTCTGTTAAATGTAGACTTTTTTCTGTATGTCAGAACACAGACACCTGAGAGAACATCTTCCTTTGTAAAAGTTTTAGGACTTTTTTCTCTTCAGTAGAGGGCAGACAAAGGTTCCACTCTAGTTCTCTAGTCCTCCAAGGAAACCTCCAGCAAAAACAGAGCGTACAAGATTTGACATTCTAAATATTTATAATGTAAAACACAAACAGAACAAATCAAAACCCAGGCACAAACCTACCAGGCATTCGTCATATACTGGAAAGAGGCAATAAGAACTCCAAAATCCTACTGCCAATCCTGCAAACACTAAGGCTGTGTCTAGACTGGCAAGTTTTTCCAGAAAATCAGCTGCTTTTCCAGAAAAAATTGCCAGCTGTCTACACTGGCCGCTTGAATTTCCGCAAAAGCACTGACTTCCTACTGTAAGAAATCAGTGCTTCTTGCAGAAATACTATTCTGCTCCCGTTCAGGCAAAAGGGCCAGTGTAGACAGGTGAGATTTGTTTTCGCAAAAAAGCCCTGATTGTGAAAATGGCGATCGGGGCTTTTTTGCAGAAAAGTGCGTCTAGATTGGCACAGACGCTTTTCCGCAAAAAGTGTTTTTGCAGAAAAGCGTCCATGCCAATCTAGACACTCTTTTCCGAAAATGATTTTGACGGAAAACTTTTCTGTTAAAAGCATTTCCAGAAAATCATGCCAATCTAGACGCAGCCTTGAGATGTAAGTAATTAAGGGCACATCTACATAGCAGGGCTAAAGCCAAAATAAGCTACACGATTTGAGCTATGTCAATTGCGTAGCATAAGTCGAAATAGCTTATTTCAGCTTTTGGTGCTGTCTACACAGCAGGAAGTCCAAGTTAGAGCACTCTTCCTCCAACTTCCTTTACTCCTCATAAAATAAGGGTTACAGAAGTAGGAATAAGAAGTCCTCTAATTCGGCATTATTTCGACATTATGTCAAAATAATGCTGCTGTGTAGACATAGCCTACAGAGGAACTTCCATTGAGCTTTCAAGGACTACTTTTGTTTGGCCTTTGCAGCTCCCTTTTAGGAATCCACATTTCTGAGGACTTGATCTAATCTTGCGGACCTTTCAAGTGCCATCCATTCTCTATTGCCTATGTTATGCAAGCGATCAGACCAAATCACCCTGTTCCTTTCTATTCCCTTTGTTGGAACCTATGAATCATTGTGTACAATGGAAGTGCCTATGGAGATAATGGTCTAGAAATACTGGTTAGCTACACGTCACATGATTCATGTAAGACGTCCAGCTTGAACTGCTTCCATGTATAATTTTACTACTAGCAGTAGTGCAATCAGAAATATTTGTTCGTGGAAATATTGCATGGCCGGGGCTCCCTTGACATGTTGTTTTTCAGCCATGTTTTTGCAACCATGAGCCATTATAGGTTGCAATGGTATTTAATTTGGCTTCTCTTCGCAAACTCATGAATTTGTTAAATATTTGTAAAATGGCACAACTGAGCTCCTATCGCGCACCTGGCAATCCTCTAGCATAAAAGAAACACAATAAAGAACAGAATAAAGATCACCTCATCTCAAAAAAGATATCTTGGCACTGGAAAAGTTCAGAAAAGGGCAACAAAATGATTAGGTTTGCAAACCCTGCTATATGAAATGAGATTAATAGGACTGGGACTTTTCAGTTTAGAAAAGAGGTTACTAAGGGAGGATTTGCTAGAAGTCTATAAAATCCTGACTGGCGTGGAGAAAGTAAATTAAAAAATGTGATGTACTTGTTCCCATAACACAAGAATTAGGGGCCACCAAATGAAATGAATAGGTAACACATTTAAAGCAAACACAAGGAAGTATTTTTTCACACAGTGCACAGCCAACCTGTGGAACTCCTTGCCAGAGGATGTTTGTGAAGACCAGGATTTTAAAAAGGCTCAAAAAAGAACTAAATAAATCCATGGAGGTTAGGTCCATCAATGGCTATTAGCCAGGATGGGCAGAAATGATGTCCCTACTCTCTGTTTGTCAGAAACTGGATATGGGCAATAGGGGAAGGAATCACTTGAGGATTACCAGTTCTGTTCATTCCTTCTGGGGCACCTGGCATTGACCACTGTCAGAAGACAGGATGCTGGGCTAGATGGACCATTATGGCTATTCTCAGGGCTCGACAAATCATGTAATCTACTTGCCTATGGCGAGTAGATTACAAGCCGGCACAGCCAGCGCCACGTGATCTGCACATGCGCAGCTCGCAGAACTGTTCGACTGGTGAGCGGGGCTCGCTGCCGCTTGGCGAGCCCTGGCTATTCTTATATTCTAACTGCATGTGCCCCATTTTCCCATTTCCTGCCCTTGTGATAGAGTGCTTGATGCTGCAAATCTACTCAATCTGGATGTCTCCCGTGATCTGAATGTACAGTCGGGAAAGTTATTACATAAAAATAGCAAACCACTGCCCATCAGATTGGCTCCCTGTGTGCAGTCACATCATCTGACATTAGGGGCTACAATATCCAAAGCCAATGAATCCAGAGTGAGTCTTTACTTTGAATTCAATGGTCTTTGGTTTGAAGCCCAACAATGAGCTTTTACTACTTTTTACTCTTGGTGGCCCTGCAGAGCCCACCCAGCAATGGGTGAGTGCCGTGTGCTCTCCTCTGTCTCACACAGCATCAACAGAACCCTTCATTTATGTCAAAATGTAGGGCCAAGTCCTGCTCTCAGCGAGCCCTGTGGGATCTCTTTGATGACAATACACTGGCACAGATGTTAATGAGGACAGTGTTGTGCACAAACATTCAGTTGCTGGCAACAGTGCAATGGCCAGAAAGATGTTAGGTCCCAGGGTAGGCATCAAGAAAAAAAGTTCTGACATCATAAAGTCTACACTATATAAACAGCAATTAAGTAATCATCCTAATGCCTAGGAAAATTTATGGCACAAATATCAGTATTATTGCTCTACCAAGAAAGGAGAAAGGAACTGCCAAGGAAATGCCATGATTTTCTTAGCTGCTTTATGCTCATGCAAATACTTCCAGCACTGGTTGGAGTGCCAAGGTTACATTGTGCACAGCGTATGCACAGTTTTTCCTGTCAATGCACCTCATCGCTGGCATGATGCAATAATCTCTTCTCTTGCAGGTCAGGGTAGGGCTTAAGAAAAGTGTCCCTCGGTGTGCACATAGGCCAGGGCTGGGCAAAAGGGCATCTGGCCCGCCAAGAGGGTTGGTCCGGCCCGTGGTGGCCCTGCCGCTCCCCCACCCATTAGGGTCTGGGGCAGGGGAAGTGCACAAAGTTTCCTCCACCCTACCCCCGTCCTGCGAGGAATGCGGGGCACTTCAAAGTGCTACGTGCTCCTGGCAGAGCGAAGGAAACTGTGCACTTCCCCCGCCCTAAGGCCCTAATTGGCCTGGGGGTGGGGAAGCGTGCGAAGCCTCTTCCTGCCCTGCCAGGGCCATGGGTGCTTAGTGGGGGGGGGCTCCCCCACCCCCAGACCAATCATGGTCTGTGGGTGGGGAAGCCCGGAAGCATCCTGGCCCTGCCCCTTCAATTTTAGGCCTGAGGCTCTTGCTACACTTCAAAGGTAGAGATGCTCTTACAGACTAATATAATAGTCAATGGAAATCCCATCACCCATTTGATTAGTTAATTAATCCAAATTTAACGTCCCGAGTCATTACAAATACCTCTTTGCAACAACATGAACCGTGACAGGCATCAAGACACCATTTGTGCAGAGCCAGGAATGACAAACTATAGTGTCTTCATTTCCTAAATCAGTTTTTATATACATTGGAGCTGGCTGGCTGAGGGAGAGAGAAAGAGAATGAGATTCGTCACTGAAGCAGAGAGTAGGAGGCTTCTGTTACGCAAGGCTCTGTAATGCCTCCAAATCCTACAAACAGCTCAGATCAGGCTGCAGTCCTTTGGCCTCTGAGTAGTACAGCTCCAAATGCTCCATTTCCTTTCATTCTTTCTGGAGCGCTGGGCCAATCTGAGACACTTGCAAGAGTCCCTCTGCAACAAACAGAAAGACAAGGATGCAGGTTTGTCCCGCTTTGATTCCCAACCCATCCGTCGCAGCTGAAGTTGGGCATACCCCACACTCAGTGGCACCCACAGCCACATGGTGCTTACCATGGGCCGAGGCAGAGCTGGGGAAGACAGCGGCTTCAGCTGTTCCTTGGCCCATTCAGACCTCTTGGACATACTCAGTGTCTGTAAGAGAACTCAGGGATGGGGAGTAACAGCTGCCAGGCTGCAAGGCAGGGGCTGAGCATGGCTTGGGTTTGGTGACTTTGTCTCTCTTTCCCTCAGGTTTGCGGTGGGTCCTCTGGCTGTCTTTCTATTTGCAGTATGAGGACCTGTGTACAGGAGCTGGCCAAAACAGCTGAAAACAGGGATGACCCCACACCCCTACCCCCTCATCATGGATGGTTGGCTGGTGGTCTGCATTGACCAGGGTTGGCTATGGGACAAAAAGTTTGAGAACCACTGCTCTACCTCTACCAGCCTCTGCAAACACAAAAAAAACCAGCAAGCAAAGCCACTCTCAACAACTCGTTTCCTGTCTCTAAGGCCCAGGGGCTTGCCCTCCTTCTCCTCCTGCAGATCTCAAACCAGTGGGGTAGCTGGAACAGGAACACTGGGTGGGCTTCAGCTGTTGGATGGGTGGATAGGAAGGGTGGGGGCCTACCTCCTGCAACCCTGCCTTAATGTTCAGCAGCCACCTGGGGTTCACAGGCTGCCAGGTGCACCCAGGGCCTCAAGGGGGGCCCCACAGGGGCTCAAGCTCTGCTCACCCCTCCCTAACCAAGCTCAGGGTCGGTCAACCTGGACGTGTCCCTTTCCTGCTTGTCCACGTTTTGCTAGCCCCAATGCTAGCTTTGCCCAGACCTGCCACCAAAGGCACCACCCCTTAGAGCTAGTGTTGGGGCCGGAGACCGGGACAGTAGCTTACAGCGCTGGCAAGACGGGAACACAGCTAAGCTGATGGACACAGAGCTGGAGTTGGGAGTCCAACCCTGCAGATAGGATGCAGAGAGAAAATTTATTGATACCTTAAATGACTGCTTCTTGGAGCAACAGGTTCTGGATCCCACAATGGGAGAGGCTATTCCTGATTTAGTCCTAAGTGAAGCGCAGAATCCGGTACAAGAGATAGATATAACTGGACCACTGGAAAATAGTGACCATAATGTCACTATTCAACAATCCTGTGGTGGGAAAAACACCTCAGCAGATTAATGTAGTTAATCAGAAAGTAAAGGGTACAGTGACAGAAGTAAAATCCCTACAAGCTGCATGGAAACTTTTCAAAGACACCATAATAGAGGCCCAACTTAAATGTATACTCCAAAATAAAAAGCACAGTAAGAGAATCAAAAAAGTGCCGCCATGGCTTAACAACAAGTAAAGAATCAGTGACAGCTAAAAAGACATCTTTTAAAAAGTGGAAGTCAAATCCTAGTGAGAAAAATAGAAAAGAGCATAAATTCTGTGACATTAAGTATAAAAATATAATAAGAAAATCCAAAAAGGAGTTTGAAGAACAGCAATCCAAAACCTCAAAAAATAATAACAAAATGTTTTTAAGTACATCAGAAGCAGGAAGCCGGCTAAACAACCAGTGGAGCCCCTGGACAATCAAGATGCTAAAGGAGCACTAAATGAATTATTTGCTTTGGTTTTCACGGCTGAGGATATTAGGGAGATTCCCAAACCTGAGCCATTCTTTTTAGGTGAAAAATCTGAGGAATTGTTCCAGATTGAGATGTTATTAGAGGAGATTTTGAACAAATTGATAAACTTAATAGTAACAAGTCACTGGGACCAGATGGCACTTACCCTAGAGTTCTGAAAGAACTCAAATGGGAAATTGTGGTTTGTAACCTAGACTTTAAATCAGTTTCTGTACCTAATGACTGGAAGATAGCTAATGTGACGCCAATATTTAAAAAGGGCGCTAGAGGTGATCCTGGCAATTACAGACCAGTAAGTCTAACATCAATACCGGGAAAATTAGTTGAAACTATAGTAAAGAATAAACTTGTCAGACACATAGATGAACATAATTTGTTGGGGAAAAGTCAACATGGTTTCTCTAAAATGATTTCCCTTTTAATAAGGAAATCATGCCTTATTAATCTACTAGAGTTCTTTGAGGGGGTCAACAAACACGTGGACAAGGGGGATCCAGTGGATATAGTGTACTTAGATTTTCAGAAAGCCTTTGACAAAGACCCTCACCAAAGGCTCTTAAGTAAAGTAAGTTGTCATGAGATAAGAGGGAAGGTCCTCTCATGGGCTGATAACTGTTTAAAATATAGGAAACAAAGGGTAGGAATAAATGTTAAGTTTTCAAAATGGAGAGAGGTAACTTACTAGTGGTGTCTCCCAAGAGTTTGTACAGGGCCCAATCCTATGCAATTTATTTATAAATGATCTAGAGAAAGGAGTAAACCGTGAGATGGCCATATTTGCTCATGATACTAAACTGCTCGATAGTTAAGATCAAACAGCTTCAAAAAGATCTCACCAAACTAAGTGATTGGGCAACAAAATGGCAAATTCAGTGTCGATAACTGTAAAGTAATGCACATTGGAAAAAATAATCCCAACTATATGTACAATATGATTGGCACTAATTTATCTATAACCACTCAAGAGAGAGATTTTAAAGTCATTGTGGCTACTTCTCTGAAAACATCCACGCAATATACAGCGGCAGTCAAAAAAGCAAACACAATGGCTGTGTCTAGACTGACCAGTTTTTCCGGAAAATCAGGCGCTTTTCTGGAAAAATTTGCCATCTGTCTACATTGGCCGCTTGAATTTCCGCAAAAGCACTGACTTCCTACTGTAAGAAATCAGTGCTTTTTGTGGAAATACTATGCTGCTCCCGTTCGGGCAAAAGTCAGTGCCGTCAGCTGAGATTTGTTTTGCGCAAAAAAGCCTAGATCGCGAAAATGGCGATTGGGGCTTTTTTGCACAAAAGCGCGTCTAGATTGGCACGGACGCTTTTCTGCAAAAAGTGCTTTTGCGGAAAAGCATCCGTGCCAATCTAGACGCTCTTTTCCGAAAATGCTTTTAACGGAAAACTTTTCCGTTAAAAGCATTTCCGGAAAATCATGCCAGTCTAGACATAGCCAATGTTAGGAATCATTTAAAAAGGGATAGAGAATGAGACAGGGAATATCTTATTGCCTCTATATAAAACCATATTTGAAGATGATACTAAACTGAAAATTTTAGTATGCCCACATCTTGAATACTACATACAGATGTGTTTGCCTCATCTCAAAAAAGATATATTGGCATTGGAAAAGGTTCAGAAAAGGGCAACAAAAATTATTAGTGGTTTGGAACGAGTCTCATATGAAGAAAGATTAAAAAGACTTGGGACTTTTCAGCTTAGAAAAGAGGAGACTAAAGGGGGAGGGATATAATAGAGGTCTATAAAATCATGACTGATGTGAAAAAGTGAATAAGGAAAAGTTATTTGCTTGATCTTATAAGAACTAAGGGTCACGAAATGAAATTAATAGGTAGCAGGTTTAAAACAAACAAAAGGAAGTTTTTCTTCACTCAGTGCACAGTCAACCTCTTGCCAGAAAATGTTGTAAAGACCAGGGCTTTAACAGGGTTCAAAAAATAACTCGATACATTCATGGAGGTTAGGTCTATCAATAGCTATCAACCAAGATGGGTAGGAATGGTGTCCCTAGCTTCTTTTTGTCAGAGACTGGAAATGGATGACCGGAGAAGGATTCCCTGTTCTGTTCACTCCCTCTGGGGCATCTGGCATTGGCCACTGGTGGAAGACAGGATACAGGGCTAGATGGACCTTTGGTCTGACCCAGTATGGCCCTTACTTCTGTTCTCAATACTCCCATTTAGTATCAAAGATAATATTCTTGTATTTAAGTCCTTGTTGGTACTTATCTATTTTAATGGTAATTCTGTCAGGTCACCTGCCAATTTTGTGTCATACCTAATAGATCAGTGAATTTCAATCCAGAATAGAAGTAGTTCTGAGAACCTTGGCACTCTTCCAAGAGCTCAGAATCTGAACAATCTCATCTGTTCGCATTGCTGAATATATTAGTAGCATAAATAAATAAGATGCTCTGACCTCCCACCTCAAAACACAGAGCCTTGTATCAGGGGTTCTCAAACTGGGGCTTGTGACCCCTCAGATCTCTGCAAGATGTTGCATGAGGGTCTTGACCTGTCAGCTTTATGGGGCTGACAATCCTGAGATCTCATTACATTAAATTCCCCCTATTTTTATGTATAAGGGGGAGTCACTGTGAGGCTTGATACATGAAAGAGGTCACCAATACAAGAAGCTTTGGGTATGTCTACACTAGCTCATTAATTCGAGCTAGGTAGGCAAATCAGGCAACCGGAGTTGCAAATGAAGCCCGGGATTTAAATATCCTGGGCTTTATTTGCATGTTCCTGGCTGGCCGCCATTTTTAAATCCCCCTTAGTTCAAATGAACTGCCCACGACTACACGCGGCAGTTTAAAGTTAATCCGAACTAAGTCCTTAGTTTGGATTAACTGTTACTCCTTGTGGAATGAGGTGTAACAGTTAATCCGAACTAAGGATTTAGTTCAGATTAACTTTAAACTGCCACGTATAGCCACAGGCAATTTGTTTGAACTAAGGGGGATTTAAAAATGGCGGCCGGATGGAAATGTACAAACAAAGCCCGGGATATTTAAATCCCGGGCTTCATTTGCAACTCTGGTTGCCTGATTTGCCTACCTAGTTCGAATTAACAAGTTAGTGTAGACATACCCTTGGAAACCACTACCTAACATGCTTCAATAGCCGTCCTCTAAGAGATGCATCTCCAGCTTCTGCTACAAGATTGGTAGATGTTTATAATATTGTAAGTTAGACTTTGGACTGACACACAAATATTGACTCTCACACTTGAATTCAGGATTTCATGAACATCAGAAACCTACCCAAAGAGTGATGGAGAAACAGTTTCCATAAATCCAGGCAGGCTGGCTTCCTGACAAGGAACATTAGGTTAAATTCAGACACTTTGGACTTTGTCCAGGATATGAAACTCCACCAAACTCTTTCTTTCATGTGGCGCACAAATGTATTTGCATTACTTAATATGTATTTAATTACTTACAGGTCAAAAAGCATATATGAGAAAAAAACATAGTTTCTCTAAAAAACTGTATTTTCAATTGTGCCTCATTTGCATGTAAAAAAGCTGAGCCTTATGCTCCCCAGATAAATATGTACAACTGCCTGACATAAATGTGCAAATGTCCATTTACATACACAGATGTGGGGATTTCCCCACACACGTGTCTAGTATCATGGAGGAGTATTTGGAGGCAGCTTGAAAAGCTCTTTCCATTACATGAGGAGGATCATAGGCCTGGTTTACTCTACAGGTTTAGGTCAATGTAAACTGCCTCCTGTCAAACCTAGCAGTAGAAGCATCTTAAATTCGGCTCCCACCAATGCAAATGCCTCTCTATGCCAATTTAATAACATCACCTCCCTGAGCAGCACAGGGTCACAATCAGTGTAATTAGATCAATGCAGTGTCAGTGTAGACACCGTGCCACTTACATACTGATTTGGCTTTGAGTTGCCAGCTCTCAATGCCAGATACTGGCAATACAATCAATACAGGTTGGACCTCCCTGGTCCGGCATCCAGGAATTTGCTGGACCGGGGAGGTCAGGTCTCAGGCTGTCTCAGGGCTTCCATCCTAGCTGCAGCTCTGGCCTGTGTGCTGGCCCTCACCTGCCTTCTGGACTCTGCTACCCCCAGCCCTCTGCTGGGGCTCCCTTCTGGGCCACCAGTCCCACTCTGGCCAGCGGGATTTCCTTCCTCCAGCTAGACTCCTCTCTGGGTTGCCGGCCCAGCTCGCTGGCCATCAAGGCTTTTCTTTGAGCCAGCTTCACTCCAGCCACAGCAGGATTCCGTGCCCCTGGCTGGCACACCTCCCTGCCCTCAGCTGCTGGCCCCACTCTGGCCAGGCTTCTTGCCCACAGACCAGTGGCATCCTCCACAGCTGGGACTTTCTGGACTGACAGGACCACAGATGTTGCCGGACCAGAGAGTCCAGTACCAGAGAAATTAAAGCTGTACAAGCATTCCTGATACGGATGCCCATGGCTAACACAAGGAGCCAGCTCAGCCCATGCAACACAAACAGTTTTATAACTGTAGTGGCTGTATGCTGAGGGATGTTAGGTTGACATAATTTTGTAGTGTAGGCAGAGCCGTAGCATTTCCAATCCCTCTGGTGTAAAATGACAGAGAATAGTTTAGATTGATAAAAACAGCAGAAAAGTAATTTTTACACTGACATTCTGGGCTTGCAGGATCACCCTTTTAGCAGACAGAAAAAACATGGGTATTTTTGTATAAGCTACGTGAACTTATTAAGGAAAATTTCTAAAATGTCACATACATGGAATCCTGGAGGCAGCCAATGAATTCTTGATATCTTTTTATATTAATTGTTAATCTTTTCCTTCTATTCCTGTTCTGGTGGGAGACATCAACCTGCTGGAGGAGTGGACTTGCCAATTCTCACTTGACTGAAGTGATTCTCTTACATTCTGCACAAATTTAAAAGCCATTTTTTATAGCAGAGTCCCTTGTACCCATGATGATGGATTTTATGTATTTTTCAACCTGACTTTTAATAATTCACTGAATCTTTTTTTAGATAAGGTTGATAGCTCAGAACACATTGGTAAAAAGCTCGAGAGCCTTTCAACTTCCCTGTTGCCTTAAATAACTAATGAATTTCCCTTCTCTCCAGAGTCTTCAGCATTGCTGAGGTATTCCCTGGCGTAAATATAGGAAATATTATACTCTGTGAGCAAGAGTGACAAGTTCTTAAGGGTTGCAACAGTTGTTGGTTCCAATGCGCACCAGAGTACCAGTGAATGAAAATTCTCTTCAGATTTCTCATCAGAGACCTATATGAAGGGATTTTGTTGATCTTGGTCCACTGTCCTGTAGATAGGTGACCACACCACCACAACAACACTATCATTGTGATTACCAAGATTATTATTGGTGGACTAAACAGAAAGGTTAAGGACTGAAAGAACAGAGATAGTTGGATCCCCTGGCATACAGAGCTAGAAATGCTGGTAACTTGAGGAAAGGAAGAAAACTGCTTAGACAAAGATTATTACTTGGTAAAATTAAATTTTAGTCACTAGAAAGCGTGTTTTTGTCTGGTTTTTGTAATGGTCTCTTTTTCTTGTGTTCAGTATCTCTTAAATCTCTGTTCTTTTGTAACAGACAATCCTGTTTTATTACAAAACCATCTCAGTGCTATGTATTCAAGTGAAGTGCGTGCCGTCTGCAAATAGGCTCACTAAATACAGAGTTGATACAATTTCACAAGTACAAAAATGAAAAAGCAGATCAACTCTTTATTTTAAGCAACTTTGTCAATTTCCCATCGGAATGATTTGTAGTAAAAATAACTGGTTCTTGTTTCTTGAATATAGCTGTTTCTTATGTCCTATATTGTTTGTTGCTCTCCTGGAGTGAGTACGTAATGGTTTACACATCACGAATATGTTATTTTAATTTTGGAAAGTAAATAGGAACTACCATACAAGTTTTAAGAAAAACTTAAAAAACAATGAATAGTCTAGTAACACCTTAAAGACTAACAAAACGTGTAGACTATTCATTGTTTTTCTGGTTACAGACTAACTCGGCTACCCCTCTGAAGCTGTGGAACATACAATCCTAGATTGACCTGCATGCTTCCACTAGAAATAGTAAATCACAATCTGGTCTCTTCTTTGTAGATAAAAGTCACTCCTAAGCAAGCCTGGCTTGAGAATTTAAGTTGAATTTAGGTGGTGCACTCACCTTATTCTGGCCTTCATCAAAGGGGGCAATTTCAACCAAAGAAGAGCCACATATGGAGAGTGCCCCTGCTAACTCAGGGCACATCCACAAAGCAGGGCAAAAGTCAAATTCATCTACGCAATTTCAGTTACATCAATTGTGTAGCTTACATCAAAATAACTTAATTTGGCTTTTGGCGCTGTCTACATAGCAGGAAGTCAAGGGAAGAGCACTCTTCCTTTGACTTCCCTTACTCCTTGTAAAATGAGGGTTACAGGAGTCAGAGTAAAAAGTCCCCCAGCTCGACATTATTTCAAAATAATGGCTTGCAGGGTAGAAGCGCTCTTTGTCATTTCCGAATAGCATCAGTTATTCTGAAATAACGCTGCTGTGTAGACATAGGCTCAGTGCTGGGAAAATGTATGAAAGATTAGTAAAAACATGAACATACCTTGGTATCACTCCTTGCGATATGAATTAAGACTGAACAAGATTTTTGTTAGCTGATTTGGAATTGGCCTAAAATACAGCACAGCTCACATTCTGCTTTGACTTACACTCTGTGCAACTCACTTGGCATCAGAGGGATTGTTTGAGTTGAACTGTGGGCTGCCTATGTTCTCATGTGTTATACTTATAAGTATGTGTGATGTTTTCAGAAAGGTTGCAATATTCACTCCTCTAGTTCCACTGGCAGTAAGTTAAATACAAGGAGGAGAAGCAAACTGACACAGCAGTTATAGTAACTGTTGGGTACGTCTACACCGCACGGCTATTTCGGGATTCGGGAGGTATCCTGAAATAGCTACCCCACGTCTACACCAGCCACCCATTATTTCGAAATTTTTTTCAAAATAACAGGCGCACTGTTTCGCCATCCTGGTAAACCTTGTTGCATGAGAGATAAGGAATGGCTTGAAATAGCGTGTTATTTTGAAATTTGGCATGGTGTAGACATGCCAAATTTCAAAATACGCTATTCTGAAATATATTCAAAATAAGATATGCAATTTGCATAGTGCAAATTGCGTATCTTATTCAAGTTTAGGGTGCTGTGTAGATGCACCCTAAGAGAATACAAATGTTTATTCCCTTCCCTATTCATTTTTAAATAATGTAACTTTAATAAGTTCTTTGAAGATGAGAATTTTACAGAGTAGAACCATCTGCATATAGCAAAACGGAAAGCCAAAGTGTATTTAACTAGCTGATGTGTGATTAAACAGAGGGGAACAGATTAGCAGAGGGCATGTCACATTTCAGTGCTGCACAATGTTCAGAAAGATAAACAAGTTCATTTTCTCAACACCCTGCAAAAATATCAATATTTTCCTACAGACAAAGAGATTTGCAGTAATGCCAACTCCAGATGTTCACAAATCATAAGTCAGACTCCAAAAATCATGAGATTGGCTTAAAAATTATGAGATTTTTTAAGAAGTATTGGGATCTTTTTCTTAATCTTGTAATTTATGAGCTGTTATGATTCTTGTTTTCAAGTTTACCGTGCAATTGTGAGGTCTAGAAACCTACATGTGTATTTAAATATTAAAACTGATAGTTTCACTAAATTATTACTATCACCATTAGGATGATGATGTTTATTGGGGGAGTGCGAAGAGGCACTAAAGTGAAATGCAATAACATCCCTCCAGAAGCTGGAGTTTTAAGAAACCTACCAATAATGAAACTCATAATACAATTGTGAGCTGCCAGCTCTGCATGTAGGCTTTCGTTGTGCCTCTGAGGCCCTGCCATGTTGAAGGCGCCGCAGAGCTGCACTGCCTCAGGGGAGTCATAGAAATCATCATGCTTCAAAAAGGAACAATACCTTCCAGGATAATTAGGGCACCAGGAAGTATACTCGCTCGTTTGACCTTTAAAGGGGCGCATCCTTCCTCGCTTGGATGTATTCCTAGCCCCATGCATTCCCCCTCTTTTGTGGTTTGAGGTTTTTTGCCTTTCTCAGTGTGTTGTTGCTGAAAGTGTGCCTCAGTTTGCCCCTATAATACCTCCTCTCTTCTCCCCACCAGGGTTTCTAAAGATGGTGAGCTAGCTTCATGCTGCTTCTTCTCACTGCCTGACATGCACATTTCTTGCACATGATGTATCTACTCCATTGTAATGGCCCCTACCCCACGTGGCCAGATACCACCTTGACAGCTCAGCAGGGGAGCAGAAGTCAGCCAGGAGAGAGCACGCAGCAGCTTGAGCAGAGCCACACCTGCTGTTTGCTCCTTGGACCTCTGAAAAAGCTAGTCCATGGGGCCCATGGCTCTGCCTACAATGCTGGGCCAGACCAGGACAAATGAGCCCATGACCCACTTGCAACCTCAGCAGTTTGTTTCCATTTCAAAGGATAGCTCAGAAATGGAAAAGCTTTGAAACTTGCTATTTCTATAAAGGAATGTTACAGACATTAGCACTGGGCCTTAACATCAGGAGGCCCATGGCCCTCTGCTACCTCCTGGCTGTCCCTGTGCCTTTGCATTCCTGGAGCAGAAGCAGAACTCAGGCCATGACTACCCCAGAATTTGTTGGCAAACTTTTCCCACCATTGCTCCCACGGCTGAAGCAACATCATAGTTTGCAGTGGTGGGAGCACACATTGGAATAAGGCAACATGGCTGCAATGGTTTTCAGTGGCAGGAGCTCTTAGCCATTCCATTTTGATGCCTTTGAGCCACTCTGACAGCACAGAGGGTCTGTAAAGTGAGTGGAAGTGTCTCCCAGCTAATACCTTCAATATATAGCTCCTCTGACCTAGGTGCACCTTGGAAGTGTGGTTCACTGTTGGAATGGCCATTTGAAGTCAATGTTCTATGTAAAATAGAGAAGTTCTAATGTATACCAAAAAACTGGTTAAAATACAGGGAGAAACAAAGGTGGCTTATTTCCAGCTTTGCCTTTACTCCTAGGCATGGGAACTAGGGGGCTACATCTACACTGGCACCCTTTTCCGGAAATGCTTAAAACGGAACAGTTTTCCATTATAAGTATTTCCAGAAAAAGTGCGTCTACATTGGCAGGATGCTTTTCCGGAAAAGCACTTTTTCCGGAAAAGTGTCCATGCCAATGTAGACGCGCTTTTCTGCAAAAAAGCCCCGATAGTCATTTTCGCGATCGGGGCTTTTTTGCGGAAAAGAAATCTGTGCCGGACCTTTTCCGGAACAGTTTTCCGGAAAAGGACTTTTTCCCGAATGGGAGCAGCATAGTTTTTCCGGAAAAGCACTGATGATTTTACAGTAGATCATCAGTGCTTTTCCGGAAATTCAAGGGGCCAGTGTAGACAGCTGGCAAGTTATTCCGGAAAAGCGGCTGATTTTCCAGAATAAGTGGCCAGTGGTGTGTCTAGACTACAGCCTTTTTTCGAAAAAACTTCTCCTGCGTCTAGACTGTTGCCATGTTCTTTCGAAAGTAAATTGAAAGAAAACGGCAGTTTTTTCGACTGCGGAAAACCTCGTTTTACGAGGAATAGTGCCTTTTTTCAAAAGTGCTCTTTTGAAAAAAGGCACTACATAATGCAAACTGTGCTTTTTCGAAAGAGAGCATCCGGACTGCCTGGGTGCTCTTTCAAAAGAGCGGCTTGCTTTTTCGAAAAAACTGGTTGTAGTCTAGATGCTCTTTTTTCGAAAGAGGCTTTTTTTCTAAAGTATGATTCAAAAAAGCCACTTTCAAAAGAGGCTTGTAGTCTAGACATAGCCTAGAGGTGCAGAGGATGCTGTAGCACCGTCACATTTTACTCAGGGCTCCACTGCCACCCTGTGCCTTGGGTCCCAGATGTAGCCCCATGCTTGGGGCTCTGCTCCTGCCCCATACCCACGGTTCCAGCTTCTGGCCACACACCAGTGTTTCCTGTAAGCTGAGCTTTTGTGCAGGTGCCCAAGTGAGATTCAAATGCCGAAGAGCAGAGCGCCCACAGTGCCCAAAGCCAGAAGCATGTTTCACCTGGTGGTGCACATCTGCACATGTCTTTGTTCACATGACAAAATTTATTCAGCACACGGATGGAAAAGCTAAGAGGGAACATTGCCACACACCCAGAACTCCACTGCCAAAATCCTGGCTGCTACCCTGCACCCAGGGCTCTGAGGCTGGCCCCTGCCTGCCCCCCACTATGGCCCAATCTCAGCCCTGTACCCTTGGGGAGGTCTCTCTTCTGAAGACATGGCCCTGCTCCCAGCTCTGAGAGGTGTGGATGGGGCAAAGGGGTTGGCTTTCAGCACCCACACTACTAAAATGTTTCAATGCAATTGCCCCTACTCTATTTTTGTGCCAAGCACATCTTGGATGGTCTGCACCATTCAGCTCTACATCATCTAACCCTGTTCAGAGCATATCTAAGTTACATGATAGTAAAAATGCTGGCAGTTGCAGGTACCTGGTCTACACCAGTGTTCTCACCATTGCTGCCACTTGTGGAGCTGTCCTGGTGCCAGCAGGAATGGGAAACCTGCCCAAAATCTCCTATAAAAGCATGGAGCCTGTGTTTGCTGTGAGGATAGAGTAATGGCAGTGAGGGGTGATTTGATTATGATTTTTATTAAGAAACCTGTTTTTAAATGTTTTGTAAAAGAGAACAGAAGTATAGCGATGACTTGCTCGACACCAGGAGAGAAAATGAGCAGGAACGGAGCCTTTTTCCACAGGCAAACCCCTCCCTCCAAATGAAACTGTAAAACAGCTGCAACGAAATTTCAGTGCAAAAAGCCTCAGCCATGGAAATGTTCAGCTGTCTGTCCATGCCCACAGTAATTTCACGGTGCAGTTAGGGGTTACACTGAAACACAAAACTGAAGGCCATTGTTTCCAGGGTTACAATTATCAGCTAAATAAATAGGTTTTAATTATCTACTAAACAAACTGTTGGCAAAAATAAAACATTGAGGCAACAGTGAACCAAACATAGGTGTGTTTGAATGCAGCCAGTAGCTTCTCTAAGAAGGTCTGTACAGGAGGTGGGGTGGGAAAGGAAGAGAATGATTGGACAGTCCCTCACTACACTCCCAGAAATGATACTTGAGACCAGGATAGGGCAGTCTCGGAGGCCAGGCACTGAAAAAAGTGTAATGTATTAGCTGAACTCATTTTCTCTCTCCATTTCCCTGCAACAACTAATCTCATGTTTCCTCTCCAGAGATTCTTCCCACATGTAGCCTGGGTCAATCATGTTTATGAAAGCTCACAGGGACTACACTTGAGGGATAGAAGACCTGTTTGTCATATGGGCAGAGCCCAGTCTTGCTCCTCTTTTTGATTATGTGGGGGGTTTACCTCTGACATCAGTGAGAGTAAGGTTAAACTCTTCAGAAGTTAATATATTCTGTGGCTATGTCTACACGACAAAGAAAAGTCAGAAAAAGATATGCAAATTGCAAACCGCAATTTACGTATCTTTTTCTGCTTATTTATCAAAAGAGGATTTTCCAAAATTTGGCCCGTCAACACAGGGCCAAATTTCGGAAAAACCTTCTTTTTCGGAACATCCCGTATTCCTCATACAATGTTCGGAAACTGTTCTGAAAACGCGGATGCCCCAGAGGGAGGAATCATAACAGGTAATCCTCACGTGATCCCTCTCCTGTCATCCATTTCCAGACAAAAAGGCTCCACGGAACTGCACTGCCTCAGGGGAGTCACAGAAATATTATACTTCAAAAAGGAACAATGCCTTCCAGGATAATTAGGGCACCAGGAAGTATACTCACTCGTTTGGTCTTTAAAGGGGCGCATCCTTCCTCGCTCTGAGGTATTCCTACCCCCATGCACCCCTCCTCTTTTGTGTTGTGGTTTGAGGTTTTTTGCCTCTGAGCCATTCCCACTAGTATGTTGTTGCTGAGATCGTGCCTCAGTTTGCCCCATACGATCTCCTCTCTTCTCCTCACCAGAGTTTCTAAAGATGGTGAGCTAGCTTCATGCTGCTTCTTCCCACTGTCCGACATGCACATTGCATATCTATTCCATTGTAATGCCCTTTACCCCACCTGACCAGATGCCACCTTGACAACTCAGCAGAGGAGCAGAAGTCAGCCAGGAGAGAGCACACAGCAGCTTGGGCACAGCCACAGCTGCTGTTTGATCCTTGGCCCACAATTTGTGTATCTTTTACTGATCATTTTTCTGATTGTTTTTTCGGAAGTCGCTTTTCCAAAATTTGACCCATCTACACTAGGCCAAATATTGGAAAAGGGGAAGTTACTCACCAGGTGTAGTAACGATCGTTCTTCGAGATGTGTCCCCGTGGGTGCTCCACTCTAGGTGTCGGGCTCGTCCCGGCGCCGCTGATCGGAGGCTTTTCGTAGCCGTAACTGGCCGGACCGCGCATGCGCGGCAGGCTTCGCACGGTTTCTTCGGTCACGCGGTCCAGCCCCCCCGCCAGTTCCTGTCACCGTCCGGAATCTGCAATGAGACAAAAACAGACCCGGAGCGGGGAGGAGGGCGGGACGTGGAGCACCCACAGGGACACATCTCGAAGAACGATCGTTACTACACCTGGTGAGTAACTTCCCCTTCTTCTTCGAGTGGTCCCCGTGGGTGCTCCACTCTAGGTGAGTACCAAGCAGTAAGCCCCATGCGCACCGGGTCAGTGTTCCTCCGTAGAGGCTAGAACTGCGGACGCTACTGCTGCGTCCGAGGACCAACGTCGTACAATAGCATAATGATGAACAAAGGAAGTGCTAGAGGACCAGGTGGCTGCTCGGCAGATGTCGCTGAGAGGCACACCTCTGGCAAATGCAGTGGAGGTGGCCATCGCCCTAGTGGAATGCGCAGCAGGTTGAGAAGGGAGAGGTTTTCCCTTCAGTGAATGACAGGTTGTAATGCAAGCGGTAATCAACCGAGCTATGCGTTGACTGGAAAGAGGATTGCCTTTAGAGCGCTGTGCTATGGACACGAGTAGTCTGTCCGTGTGTCTCCATGAGCGTGTTCTGTCTATATAAAAAGCGAGTGCTCGTCGCACATCGAGCATATGCAGCAAGGTCTCTGACGAAGAAGCATGCGGTCTGGGGTAGAAGGCAGTTAAAACTATGGGTTTATTAATATGAAAGGAAGTGTTGACCTTGGGGATGAACGCTGGGTGTAGACGTAAGGTCACTGTGGTCTTTGAAAAGGAAGTGTAGGGCGGACTCGCCATCAACGCCCCTAACTCGCTCACTCTTCGTGCGGAAGTGATAGTCAATAGGAATACTACTTTCATCGTTAACATTCGGAGTGGTATTGATGCCAACGGTTCGAAGGGGGGATGCATAATTGTCCGTAGGACCAAATCAAGGTTCCAGGTTGGTGGAGGGGGCCTGTGGGGTGGATGCAGGTTCGTTAGGCCTTTTAGAAACCTTTTAGTAATTTGGTGGGAAAAGATCGAAGAACCTTGTAGAGGTTCGTGAAAGGCACTGATCGCTGCTAAATGAACTCTTAATGTAGCCATGGCTAGACCAGAGTCGTGGAGGTGGAGGACATAGTCCAGGATGTGTTGTAGAGGAGAAGTAACAGGTTGTACGTTTATAGCTTGACACCATTGCTGGAACCTGTGCCATTTTGCCAGGTAAGATCTCCGAGTAGAAGTTTTTCTGCTGCTCATAAGAATTGTTTTAACTCGCTGTGAACAAAGGTGCTCGTCTTGTTTGAGCCAGCTATGAACCACGCTGTGAGGTGAAGCGACTCGAGTCTGGGGTGTAAGAGGGCTCCCTTCTGCTGGGACAACAAGTCTGGGTGAAGGGGGAGTGTCCACGGAGGGCATATCGACAGCCTGTGTAATAGCGGGTACCATGGCTGTCTCGGCCATGCCGGAGCTATTAAGATGACTGTCGCTCGCTCGAGCATTATCTTCTCGAGAGTTCGCGGTATTAGGACCGTCGGGGAAAATGCGTAGAGGAGCGGTCCCGTCCAAGTCATTAGAAGAGCGTCGCCCAGAGACCCTCTTCCGATCCCCGCTCTGGAACAGAACTGGGGACACTTGGCATTCTGCCTCGTGGCAAACAGGTCTAGTTTTGGAGTTCCCCATTTGCGAAAGATGTGTTGAAGAACGTCTGCCCTCATTTCCCACTCGTGATCTACCGGGAATCGTCTGCTTAACGAGTCCGCAATAACATTGCTGATGCCAGGTAAGTACGATGCCATGATGGTTACATCGTTCCTTATGCACCAGTTCCAGAACCGTACTGCCTCCGCACAGAGGGAACGAGATTTGGCACCCCCTTGTCGGTTTATATAGTACATCGCCGCCACATTGTCTGTGAGTATCCTGACAGCAGTATGCCGTATGCGTGGAAGAAAATGCTTGCATGCCAGGAAAATGGCATGCAACTCTAGGAGATTGATGTGGTATGTGCTCTCTATGGTGGACCATTTGCCCTGAATGCGGTCGCTGTCCATGTGCGCTCCCCAGCCTATAAGAGATGCATCTGTTGTTATGAGCATAGAAGGCTGAGGACGACGGAACAGAACTCCGGAGAGGAGAGTCTCCATGCGTTTCCACCAGCGCAGAGAGTCGTGAACGTGAGGCGGTGGAATGACTGCCTTGCGGATGCTGTCTTTCTGAGGCAAGTATACCTTTCGTAACCAGTGCTGAAGGTCTCTGAAGTGGAGTCTGGCGTGAGGAACCACGAAAGTGGTGGAAGCCATGTGGCCCAGGAGGCAGAGGCACGTATGCACGGACACAGTTGGAGCGATATCGAGGACTTTTATCAGATTCTGTATTGCCTGAAATCTGTCTAGAGGTAAGTATGCCCTTTCCGTGACCGAGTCTAGTACTGCGCCTATGAACTTTATAGTTTTATATCTCAAGGATCTGTCTCTGAGGAAAGAATCCGATATCCGTCAGCAACCTAGGACGGTTGAAAGGAACTGGCGGGGGGGCCAGACCACGTGACCGAAGAAACCGCGCGAAGCCTGCCGCGCATGCGCGGTCCGGCCAGTTACAGCTACGAAAAGCCTCCGATCAGCGGCGCCGGGACGAGCCCGACACCTAGAGTGGAGCACCCACGGGGACCACTCGAAGAACCACCTCCTCTTTCGGGGGAGCCTTTATTCCTCATAAAATGAGGAATACAGGGCTTCCGAAAGAGCGCATCTGCTCTTCCACAAGAAACGTTGGAAGAGCAGATGCGTTCCCTGGACGTGGTGGAGTATTTCTGAGAGACCTCCGGTATCCTGGAAAAACTCCATAGTCTAGACATAGCCTCAAGAGTCTCTACTGAGTGAAGATAACTAATAATCAGGCTAGTCAATTTCACTAACAACTGTTACATGTAACTCACAATTCTAACTTTCCCATTTCCAGGTTTCTGTGTTCTGAGACATATATTTGAAAAAATAGTTTGGTACATGATTAGACACCAGGTGGGTGATATCTTTTCTGGGATGGAATTCTGTTGGGACAAGCTTTCATGCTTCACAAAGCTCTTCTTCAGGTCTGGAGAAAGAATCTGGAGTATCCATTTTGTTCATGACAGTTTTCTTATCCAGGCCCCAGACCTGCCAGAGATTTGTTAGCAGCTAGCAGTTTGAGTTCTATTGGATCAGAAGACAATCCAGAAAACAACTTTGTCCTAAACCTTTTGACAAAACTATGATATCATATGTCCTAATGGGCTCCGTCCATTTTTGCAATGGCACATTATACTACTGAGTTATTTCAGACCTATTTTTAGTGGAAGGGCTCACATGCATCAGTTATTTTCTGGCAACACTCTTGTTAGCCACTCTAGAATTAGCCACTTGTTTGCAAGAGCTTTAAACATACATTAATAAGCTCCTTTGGGCTGACCTGAATGAAAAAAAGCTGCAAAGGAAATGACTGAACCTTTCCTTTAGAACTGTATATTTCTCTGATTCTATCACAAAAGGGGCACAAAATTCATTTTCTATTATTAAGAAAATGATTTAAGGTTGAAGGGTTGAGTTTAATTGCAGAATTCTGCACTTCTAAGCATGACAATTGAGTACAAATTTGGGTATAATCTTTTCATTTTCTAGGACATCAGACACTCAGGGAGCTATGGGGAAAGGTGAGCTTTGTATTCCCACCCTTTAACCAGAAGTAACACTGAACCTCCTCCTCCCCTTATTTATCTGTATATCTCTTTTCTCCTTGAGGACAAGTATTTCACACTGTGTGCAACTGAATTTCTCTTTTTTTGGAGGTCTAGATGGTTAAATGAATTCATTTAGACCTTGTTCTGGTATTCATGTCTGCTTTCCTCCTTACATTTACTTCAGCTCTGAAGGAATGGTAACAGCTGTGAGGAGCAAACTACTATCAGCACATTCTTTGGATTGTCTCTATATGGGGTCTCATGTTAGCCTAAATAAACCTGCAGCCACCCTGAGTAAAGGAAGAGCGAACATGCTAATGATTCTTTTGTCAATATTTTAGTTCCCAACATTTTCCAACACATGATCCCAAATTCTACCTTTCCCCACAAGTGTATTTTAATGGTAAATCATACTGCAACTTAAGTTTCATTTTTTGATTGCCATTCTCAGTACAGTGCCATCTGTTTTATTCAATGGTCAAATTTCATCCTCTGTTTAATTAACTACAATTTCTTAAATCAAATAGTGTTTATTAAGAACACCACAAATGCCATTCTTTGG
This sequence comes from Pelodiscus sinensis, assembly GCF_049634645.1. Taxonomy (NCBI): domain Eukaryota; kingdom Metazoa; phylum Chordata; order Testudines; family Trionychidae; genus Pelodiscus; species Pelodiscus sinensis. The sequence continues at coordinate 14,144,772 of NC_134718.1, forward strand.
GCTAGATTCTGTACCTCCCAGGACACACGGGATACATCTAGACTGCAAGCTTCTTCCAAAAGAGAGCGTCCACACTGCCAAAGCACATTGAAAAAGCAATCTGCTTTTTCGAAAGATAGCGTCCACACTGAATGGACGCTATCTCGCATTTAAGCTGTGATTACTATGGATGGAGTGGCCACCAGAGCACATGTGCTTTTTCCTGGAGGCCTCTTCTTTTAAAAAAACTCCCTCTTCCACATCCACACACTTTTTCCAAAAGAGCTCTTTCGGAAAAGGCGTTCTTCCTCATATAATAAGTTTTACCAGTGTCAGAAAAAACCCTGCATTCTTTTGATTTTCTTTTGAAAGAACACAATAGTAGTGTGGACGTCTGCAATCTAGACCCACCCACAATCAGGACGTCTGCAATCTAGACCCACCCACAATCAGGAGGCTGGGAGGGCATGGGTGATTTAAGCCACCTTTGCACCCCTAGCTAGTTGCAAGAGTGGTCCCTTCTATAATTTGCAAAAGTCCTACCCAGACTACCTGTGGGTTACTCTGCATCCCAGAGTTGTGTTGAGCTATGGCAATTCCCTCTCTGAACCCAGGCCTCACTCAGGAACCCAAAGAGCCACATATGTCAGTTCTATACTAATCATGAATTGGGGAAATTCCCCTGGGAGCTATCTGAGACCCTTTATCGCTCCTCTAGGCTACTGCAATAATATTCAGAAACTGTAGGATGTAAAGGCATCATGACCTGGCCCTCAATTTGATCCATTTAAGCACTTTTAACCAGGTAATATTGGAAAATAAATCAATTACAACAGAGCTGCTATGTAATAAAAGCTTATTCAGAATTTGGGCCAAGAAAAAAGAAATCCTAAGAAAACTCACAATTTAAAAAAAAAAAAAAACTGTAACAAAGTTGTCATTTGCAGATTGCTACAGACATTACATACACTGACAGTGATGTCAAGATTTAGTACACACCCTGGTGGACGTTATGTGTAAGATCAACAGTTTATTTCAGACCAAGTGATTGGAATGGGACTGAGTGAAATCTAATGAGTATATATTGTGTTCCTGTTGGTGTGATAGGGGATTAATGGCTGAAATTATTAACCAGCAAGTTAAGGGCCACTGTCTTGTATTTTAGTTGTATTTCTAAATTACATATTAAGGCTGAGATTTTCAAAGCTGACTAAGAGATACACAAATATGCATCAATTCAAAACACTGGAATCTAAACCTCTAAACACTCATTCACACAAGCAGTCTCATTTACTTTAATGAACTATTTACATAATTAAAGATAACTGCATGCATCAAAGTTTGTAGGAGTCTACTTAGAGTACTATTGCTCTTCTGTGGTGTTTTATAGCAAACTTCTTCCTATAACAGGCAGATGCTAATAAATAGCATAAAACTATCACCATACAGGAGCAATAGTATAGGTTTTAGTTTTCATTATTTTTGTGCCAACTGAAATTCAAGATTATTTTACATATTTTTTACTTGTTGCTACAGTGCCATGCCACTTTTCAACATGAAATTAAAGCATGATTCAAAGCCATTGGGAATCTTGCTATTGACTTTAAGGGACTGATTCCAAGACCATGCACTGAAGTGAATGCACAAGAAGCAAGGATTTTCTTGGAACATTTCATTTGACAGTGTTAAAAGCAGAACATTTTTGATAGGTTTCTGATTAGTACCCGCTTTGCTATATGAACAGAGAAGGTTAACTAGGACAGAAAAATATTTATTACATGACTGACCTTTGCCTGTAGGTCTACATATTTTCTAGCTTACAAAGGGCACCAGAAATCCTAGAGCTAGCTTTAGTACAGATTAATTATCAAACTTCTAAGCCACCCCCAAATCTTTCGTTCATCCTAAAACACAAAAAATATGAATTAAAGTACATTATACTGAATCTGTAATGGAGTAACATTGTATTATATACTGTTGGTCTTAACTGAATGTTGATTGCCTAGCTAATCCGTACTACTACAAGACACTGCGGTGGAAAGAAACTATTTTATTTTCTAACCAAGAGGCATCCAGTTATCAATTCTGGTATCCTTTCCAGACAAGTCAGTAATTTATGAGAGAGCAAGCAAGTTAACAATCTTGACAATCAGCAACAAAGAACCATCATTTTCTTGTGAAAAATAATCTGATTAAGAACAGAAGTCATTTGGATAAAACTTGAAAAATAACCAGCTCAAAACTCAAAACAAATTTGAATGAAAGATTTTATATATTTCTTTTTCTTAAATAGACACATACACTTGCTGGGTTCAGTGGGAAGAAAAATAATGAAATATATTTTTAAAAAAAGACTAACAGTGGAATTTTTGCCCAGGAGAAAACCAGTGAATTTTGGAAATCTCTTAAGAAAAAGGGAAATCTCTTTGGTCAGGAAATTAGGCTAAGTTCAGATATGATGATGATCAGATGCCTATTTGAACTGAATTTTAGAACCCTTTGAGGTTTATCCATTACTAACAAGAATTTACCAGACAAGAGCTCTCATCTAATATTGTACAATTACATAGCACCTTTCATCTGAAAGATTTTGGACTCTATCCTACACGTGGCTCACATTTAACAAGGTACTTAAGCATCATAAAATTTTCAAAAAATGAGTAATACCATTGATCCTACATAATTCAGATCACAACCTTTATTATAAATAGTAATAGAGATGTAGCCGTGTTGTTTCAGCTAGACCAGACTAAAAGGCAGGACTATGCAGCACTTTAAAGACTAACAAGATGTTTTATTAGGTGATGAGCTTTCATGGGCCAGACCCACTTCCTCAGATCAATTCTGAGGAATTTGATCTGAGGAAGTGGGTCTGGTCCACAAAAGTTCATCACCTAATAAACCATCTTGTTAGTCTTTAAAGTGCTGCATAATCCTACCTTTTGTTTTATTATAATTGGCATAGATACAGGAATCCCTTCTTCCACTAATGAAACAGAGCTACGTACGGGTGGAAGCAGCAATCAATCTAATAAATGAGAACAGGAAAATTTTTTGACAAGGACATTAGAATGAATTCCTAAGGTTACTTCCAGATATTGTGGGAGAAAAATCAAATAACTCCAATTGTGTAAGGGGGGACTGTGCAGGAAATCAAAATTCTCTAAAAGAAAACTGCTGTAAGGGTTAAAAGTTTTCCAGGCCTCTCTCCCTGTAACAGAGAGAAATCATCTTAACTCTATTCAAGACCCTTAGAATGCCTCCTATCTCAACTTCATGAAGACTCTTAGTCTGTCACAATTTGTCATGTAAACCCTTATCTTTGTCACAGTTTGCCTTGTAGGCTCCTCACTCAGGTTCTCATATGCCTTTGCACTGTAAACTTACTTCTAGCATACTCAGAGTACTTCTGCTGAGACTTTGATATGTTAAAGTAAACAATCAACAACTAAATTGTCTGAGCATACTGTATAAAGGATCCCTGAACCTGTCTCTCAGGGCTGCTGCTGCTCTCACTCTAATAGCTGTCAGCCTGCATACATGCATAATAAAGTTTTCCTTCTAGATTTCTCTCCTGCCTCACTGTTTTGACCTCCAGCCTCGGACCTTTCTGGGGACTCTGTACCCCAGGGGAGCGAGATTTCCCCAACAATATTTAATATTCATGAAGATCAGGATATTAGCTTTGGGGATACTTGTCTGAAAGTTTCATATTTAGTAAACTACATGGAATTCAGTGTATCAGCTTTAGAGGAGATTATTGGTCTCTCCTGGTTCCAGTGAAACTAGATACAGTATTTACAACCTGATGTATAGAATGCATTCGTAATCAGGAGCATGTCAAATCCATTTTTCCTAGAGTTTGATTTTTATTTTATAATATTCACCTTAAATTATCAGCCTGAACACGTTTTATTATCTAATTTTCAACACACTCCCCTCCCCGAGTATCATTGATAAATTCATTCTCCGTGTATTAAATACACAATTACAGAAAGTCACTAAACTTCAGGAATCAACTTTTGTATCAATTAGGTTTTCTTCCTCTGATTCAGCCATGAGATTCAGTGCAGCCTAAGAGCAAAGAAAAAAAAATTACTCACCAGCATTAACAGAACTTAGTAAAAAGTGCCATTCTTCTACACACTAAAATTACATATTAGGTCTTATTCACCTCTATCATCAACAAAATCCCATAAGACTATACAGAGAAAATTATCCTTGATTAACAAGTTAACAAAGAGGACTGTAAGAACAGTGATCTGATTCCCCAGTTTTTATGTAAACTCACTGACAGTATCTTTGCAGAATGCAAAAAGAATGTACTATTGGGCTACGTCTACATTGCAGGCTTCTTGTGCAAGAACTGTTTTGTGTAAGAGTTCTCGCGGAAGAGTGCATCCACACTGACATGTGCTTTTGTGCAAGAGATGTGCTTTTGCGCAAGAGCGTCCATGGCAGTGTGGACACTCTCTTGCTCAAGAAAGCTCTGATGGCCATTTTAGCCATAGGGATTTCTTGTACAAGAAACACCGGTTGCCGGTCCACACTGCCTTCTTGTGCAAGAGCTTATTCCTTGTGGGGAGAGGAATAACTCTTGCACAAGAAGCCCTCTATTCCAATGTTTTACTGTAAATTTATTTGCGCAAGAACGCACGTGCAGTTTTTGTGCAAGAACAGCTATTCTTGCACAAGAAGCCTGCAGTGTAGATGTAGCCTTACTGTTTTCTTCATCTGCTGAAAAAGGCACAGCTGCGGGAATATGTGTCAGGACAAATGAGTTCCTATAGTCAGCTCATCCCTGGCTCTGGGAAGGGCCTGTGAGGCCACTGGTAGCCAACAGCCTGAAAGAACATTCCGAAGTCTGCTCTAACATGCACTGAGGATCAGGTTCTCTTCAGAAGTTCTGGAGAATATGGCCCACATACTCTCTTTTGGCCATAATGGAAGTGCTGACATAGTCTTCACTCTATATGCATCAGTGGCAACAAAAAAAAATCTGAATATAGGGATTACTTACACTTAAAAAAATTTTTGTTTGTACTTACATCAGATTGCCCACTCTCATCTATCTCCTCAACTCGTGTCAAATTAGGGGCTCCAAATCTATCTGTAAGCTCAGCTAATGTCCTTGATTTCTCTTCTGTTTCCTACAGAAAGCTTATTGTGAGTCATTAGTAATTCTGTTAATTTTGTCACACATGTATTTAAGCATTCTGAAGATATGTTAAAGAACATTAGTGTGCACTAAGCTAACAAAAATAAAAGCACTATGTAGACTGATATACCAGCAGAAAGATCCCTTATGACAGTATAACTTACTTTGCCTCACAAAAATAACCTATATTAGTATAAACATTTTTATACTGGCATAAGAGCTTCCACAGTAGGAGTGTTTTGCTGCATTAGCTGCTAGGAGTGTGAAAGTGTAACCATGTAACCATGTACATGGTTAATCAATGAGCCTGGGCTCAGTGGTAAACCTTCACGATTACATGCAAGGTCCTTGTATGCGCGGGGAGTCAGCTTAAAAACCGCCATCATCCCATCCCCGCCTTTGTATCTTAAATACCCGCTCCTCATGCACACCAGCTCCTGGGGAGGTGACACGTCTCCTTCCCCCGCTCCTCCCACTCATGTGTAGCTGCTGAAAATTTCAGCAGTTACATGGTTACTTAATTAAATACATTTTAACATCCCTATTAGCTACACCACCATAGTAAAAGCAACAAAACTGTTAATGTAGACAAAACCTCGATGTGTTTGTTTATAAAGAGGAGAAGTAGGGAAGCTATTCACTTGTGTTCTCATTTAAACAAAAACATTGTCTCATAAAAATAACCAAAGGACAATTGCAGCAATACTAAGCAAACAAATATATAATAAGCTACACTCTGAAATCACTTATACTTAGTTATCAGTGCTAAGAGATTTATAATACACACTAGTGCCTTATCTCAGCAAATCTGAAATAAAACTGGAGGGCTAGACATTTATGCCAGAAATGTTCTTAAGAGACTAACAGTTTAGTCAAACTTCCATAGGATAAAAGTATACATACACAATTCCTGCACTGATCAGAGAGGATGTTTGATATCTAAGCATAGATCTGGGAAACTCTGGTTGGTGATCTGTGATATTATTATATTAATTATTTAGTATTATTGTTTTATTAAATGAACTTTGACAGACCTCTTCAGCTCTCTGCTGCAAAACCAGTTCTTCTTTTGCTTTCTCTTCCTTTACACTTTCTTGTTCCAGTTGAACCTCTTCATGTTCTTGGTCCACCTGAGCCTGCAGTCATTTTACAGAAGCAATATAAGAAGAAAAAATTAAGGGGGAAAAAAAAGACAAACTACTGTAAGATGAGCTATGTTGGTGATGACATTTGCAAAGCAGAAATGTTATATATATATATATATATATATATATATATATATATACCCTATCTTCAAGAGACAAGATGGATGGGGTAATATCTTTTATTGGATCAACTTCTGTTGGTGGGAGAAACAGCTTTTGAACTTATACAGCTCTTCTTCTTGTATGGGGAAATCACTCACTGTCACAACTAAACACAGGATGGAACAGATTGCTTAGCATAAGTAATTAACAAGGGAGCTTACACATAACTTTGCTAGACATTAAAAATCATGGACTGACTAGAGACTAGTGTTCTCTGTAAGATGAGCACTTGGGCGGCCACCCAGAAAAGATTTAAATGCCGTCCAATTGATTAGTAGAGCACCCACAGCTGGCAGCATGTGTTTCATGGTGGTGCTCATCTACACATGCCTCATTGCACATAAATTTAGTCTGCACCAGGATGGAAAAAATTTAAGTGAACATTGCTAGAGAAAATGAATTTATAGCTTATTTCAATAATCAGTCACCTACTAGCAACCCCCCAACTTCATTTTTCCCCATGTCTGGAGGACTGGGCCAGTTCACCTTGAATGATCTCTTGATGTGTGTGTTAACTATTTATGCTAAACAATCTATTCCATCTTTATGGCCCTTCATTTTCAGTTTTTTATTTCATTTTTATCGGGAATGCATCAGTGTTTATCATTACAACAAAAACAGTTGAAAGATCAATGCAAAAAAATTTACTAACTCTTGTAGGTAAATATCAATTTACTTTGGTGGATGGAAGGAAGGGGTGGGAGGGGGGAGGGAAGCATTTGCTAAATAAATTAATTCCATTCATGAAAGTAACGTGATTTTCTGCAGAACTAAAACAGAACTCAGTGCTACATCTCGGCTTAAGAAAACAATTTATCACTAAATAAAATTCCCAAATAAAAACTCCAAATAAAACTTTTCATTTAAATAAACAGTTGATTTAGGACTGTTAGTCTATAAATATTTATATTTAATAACTGGGCCCAATATTTTAAAATACTCATATACACTCTTTGTCTTACGTGAAGTCCTTCAATGTAATTTCCAAACCCTCTTTGTAGTGTATGCTCACAGAAATCATTTTAAGGAATCTTTTCTTTCCTTCTTTAGTCTTCGATGTAGCCAAATTTCAAAAATATTGTTTCCACATCAGCAGAGCCAGATGGGATACTGAGGATGTGAGAGGCAACAAGTCTCAAAGTTGGACAGTTGGGCTGTGTCCAGACTCCATGCCTCCGTCGACGGAGGCATGTAGATTAGCCAGCTCGGAAGAGGGAAATGAAGCCGCGATTAAAATAATCGCGGCTTCATTTAAATTTAAATGGCTGCCCCGATCTGCCGATCAGCTGTTTGTCGGCAGATCGGGAGAGTCTGGACGCGATGCCCCGACAAAGAAGCCTTTCTTCATCGACACAGGTAAACCTGGTTTCACGAGGCTTACCTGTGTCGATGAAGAAAGGCTTCTTTGTCGGGGTATTGCGTCCAGACTCCCCCGATCTGCCGACAAACAGCTGATCGGCAGATCGGGGCAGCCATTTAAATTTAAATGAAGCCGCGATTATTTTAATCGCGGCTTCATTTCCCTCTTCCGATCTGGCTAATCTACATGCCTCCGTCGACGGAGGCATGGAGTCTGGACACAGCCTTGGTGTGGTAGGTTTTCCCAAATTCAAGAGGAGTGATAGAGTAGTGGTCAGGGGAAGGCATCGCCATACAGGCACAAAATAAACTTTCCAGTTTTGTACTTTCTTCATTAGAAGCCACAGAGGCAGAGACTATACAAGTATACTCTTTAAATGTATCAGGTGAGGCCACACTTTTACAATGAAGGTGAAACAGCACAATGACTTTCCAGAATGATTATTTTCTATGAAGAGCATTAGGGGTCACATTGCAAATTACAATAGCTTCCCCCTCCTTTGATAGCACTTTGTAAAAACTTCCGAAAGATTTTGTGAGGTGATCCTGCTCAGTGACTGTGAAATAGACATGAAAAAAATTGGGGGTTTTTTGGAATCTCTCCAGATGAGCTTTTGTGAGACAGTTATGCAGAGATATTGCTAATCACAATGCCATGTATTATCTATATTAGAAAACATGCCATCTGTTAAAGAACAGAATTCCAATTTCTTCTGTACTTCATGTAGTGGTTTAAGTGTTTCAATCAGGAATTCAAATTTTGTATAAAGGCTTTGCCTAATTTCTTGTTTAGCCATGTGAGATTTCAGTTTTTCAGACTTTCCACTGGTGAACATCTGTGATCTAAAATTTGCATTAGGATGCCCATTACCTTCTGAAAACTCTATGTAGTCAAATAGGCTTAGTCTACACTGCAGGATTTTTGCGCAAGAAGCCTTTCGTGGAAGAGTTCTTGTGCAAAAACTTCTTACGCAAAAATGCGTCCAGACTCAAAGCGCATTGCAAAAGCAATGTGCTTTTGCACAAGAGAGTGTCCACACTGCATGGACACTCTTGCGCAAGAAAGCTCTGATGGCCATCAGAGCACCTATGCTTTTTCCAATAGGGGTTTCTTGTGCAAAAACCCATCTGGAGTGTCCATACTTGCCTTTCTGAGCAAGAGATGTAGCGCAAAAAGCAGTTATTCCTCATGGCGAGAGGAATAATTCTACCAGCAAAAGTCCTGTGTTCTGTCGATTTTCTTGCACAAAAACGTGCTTCAGGTGCGGATGCTCCGCCGGTTTTTGTGCAAAAAACATGTAGTATAGACATAGACATACAGATTAAATCATCTTGTTGGTACAACAATGCTACGTTCAACTGCAACCTCTTCTCAAATATCACAGAAGAGGGTTTTTTAAATTATTATTTGAATGCTTGAAAACTGCATCTGTATCTTTTATGAATTTTTTTTTTAAATCAGCCATTTTGGGAACATTTGTTGAATGACAAACTGGCAACATGCAGCAGATGAACTGGGCAAAACAATTTAAGCTTTTCATTCAGCTTCATACTGCATGTAAGAAGCAGAGTCAGAATTCACTGGTGCCACATCCTTCCAGGTAAGTGCATATTCATTTAAAGTTTTACTGACACAAGCTGCAACTGTTTGCTGATTTTACAAACTCCAAAACTATATAAATGAACACAGCGTTCTCCAGAAAAAAATTAAAAATGAAAACAAAATCACGAAGAGTGGGCAGTCAAAGACATATGGTAATTTGTCAAAAATCGAAGAACTATATTTCCAGCCAAGCTCTCTCTAATTTGGTTGGACCGAGCATCATCATTCTCCTCCAAATATTTCTTGATGTCATTAAATTAATTTAGCAAAGATTTTGCAGGTGGACAGAAATTTCATATAAAGTCCTCCAAAGAACCATCAGCAAGACTTAGCAGCTGCCCTGAAAAGCAGAGAGCATGTTCAAATTCACTTATTACATCATTTTGATCTTGCTCTTTCTGCCACTTCCAAACAAATGCTAATTCGAATGTTTGCTTGTTTCTATTTTCACCTTGTTTTAATCTTGTGTCATTTGCTCTCCAAATAATCTTCAATATGGTTGGCCAGCGTATTAACTTTGGGTGCATCTACACAACTCCCTAAACTTGAAAAAAGATACGCAATTTGTGTTATGCAAATTGTATATCTTATTTCAATTGTATTTCAAAATAGGCTATTTTGAAATTTGGCGCCTCTTCACAATGCCAACATTTCAAAATAACGCACTATTTCAAGACATCCCTTAATCCTCCTGGAATGAGGTTTATTGGGATGCCAAAATAGCATGCCCATTATTTCAAAAAATATTTCAAAATAATGGGCGGCTTGTTACATGGGGTAGCTATTTCAGGATACCTCCAGAATCCCGAAATAGCCGTGCAGTGTAGACGTACCCTTAGATGCCACACCATTTGAAGCACACACACAAGTTCATCCTTTTCTTTTTTTGAATCCTTCCTTACATTTTGAATTATAGTCTGATTTTCATTTTCCTCCCATTTTAGTGAGTCAGATCTTTAAATCATTATCTGCTAACAACTCTAAAAGCATGCTTTCCACATTTTCCCTCTCAGATTTTGGAAGGCACTTCAGATTCTTGATCCTTGAGTCAAGGGCTGTAGCTATCTTTAGCATATCTGGGAGGTAAATATCTTGCAATTCAGCTACAAAAGTGCCAAAACTAACATTTATTCTCACTTTTAGGAGAAGTTGTTAATAAGAAGCAGGCAGCATTATCTCCTATAAATGTAAACCAATTTGTCTTCATGACTGTCTGAAAAAGAAGTGAGACTGAGTAGACTTGTATGCTTTACATTGTACATAGTTTTGTTTTTGACTGCAGTTATGTAAAAAAAAAAAAATCTACATTGGCAAGTTGCACTTCCATTGATATATTGGACTACAATATTTGTATGAAGTGAACTGAAAAATACTGTATCTTATTTTATAGTGCAAATATTTGTAAACAAAAATAATATAAATAAACACTGTTGATCTTATGTTGTAATTGAAATCAATATACTTGAAAATGAAAAATACTTACATTTTCTACAAAAATATTCAATAAATTTTAATTTGTATTTCATCATTGTTTGCCAGTGCAATTAAAACTTTGCTTAATCGTGCCTTTTGTTTTTAGTTAATCACATGAGTTAACTGCAATTGACAGCCCTATTTGAACCCTAGTATCTGACATGCCAATTGTAAGTTACTGATGTAAGTAGAGAAGCCTTACATTGAGTATTCTTTGCCTCAGGGTTCTACATTATTTAAGGATTCATACTGCAAAAATCAGTTTCCCTACTTAGCTACTTCTATATTCTGGCTGCTCATGCCACTTATTATTTGGCACACAATCACTTTATGCAAGTCACATTATACTACTTTTATGCTGCTTTCTTGTCCCACCATTACATCGACCATGTAATACATCACGCAAATGATACATACTTAGATTGGTTATGAGGTGTCAAAGCAAAGTATATCTGATAGAAATTTTAATTACTTTTACTACCGAGTATATTTTGTCATACCTGCTGCTCCTCTGCAAATTTCTGCTGGATCATGAGTTCTTCTTCCTTCATTTTTCCTACCATTTCCAGTTCTTTCATGGCTTCCTCACGCTGTTGCACCAATTCATCGTTCTCTTGTTTCCTCTACCATTGCATGGTATTTACAAATCAGAAAAAAACAATTAAACTAATATTGGCTATATTATCATTAAAGATTGTAAAAGAGTAATAATAATTATTTTAAATGCAGAAAGATTCACCTGTTGTTCTTCATCTAAATTTCTCCTATATTTGTAAATCCAGTATGCTAGGTATTCTATTGGGTCTATGGGACGGTGCTCTACCACCTCTGCAAGTCCCTTTGCCAAGCATATCCCTAGGCATCTCTTCAGATATTCAGACTCCATTCACACCTCCTGAAAAATGGGAATGAAATATATTAAAAAGTGATTCCTGATTTAAACTAAAAAAACATTTTAATTATTGACTAGACTATATCAAATGGTTTGCTGCAAATAGTTTAGCCAGTGAAATCAGACTTTTTTTTCTTTTTGTGAATGCTCTATGAAAAGGTTATGCATTGTATAAAAGACAGTAGCTAGTTGACAAGACTAGGAGTCAGGATTCCCAGCTTGGTCACCACCTGCTGGATAACCTTGTGAAAGGTCATGTTTTAATTCCCTTTTCACTCTCTTTGTCCATCAAGAATATTTAGGCTGTAGGCTCATCAAGGCATTTACTATCTCTCATTGTGTGATCAATGCTTAAAACAAGGGCTCCAATCTGAGCTAGGACCTATTTGAATGGTAGTATTACTAATAAATACTAATTTGCTTATTTTGACAAGTGTTCAATACTTTGTGCATAAATCCTGTGAAAAAAGGTTCATGAACTCGCTGCAATGACTTTGCTATACACACTACATGACCTAGTCATGTAAGTCACAAGCTATTGTGTCTGCTCCCTGATCAGATGGCCTAAACTTCATAAATCTGAATTCCTTTTTCTGTTCACAAATTATTTGTGAATATTTGTGTCAGACTAATGTGAGAATAATTAAAACAGCTTTGCAAGAGAGTAGTCCCAATACAAATGCTCTTGTAAATAGATTTTTCCTGGTAGGATTTGAGAGATTTTGCTTCCAGCAAGAATTCTTATGAATAAAATCTTGTTCTTTTGTGGCTAGGTAGCTAAGTCAGAAATACAATCAAAGCAAATGGGTAGGTTATATCTACAAAATGCTGTGTTACTGACAAAGACCATGCACATATCTGATGTATTTTAATCAGAAAGTGGATAAAGCCCCGTTCGTAAGCTGCTCCGGTGCCTCTGGTCTGCTGGAGACCGTCTCCAGCAGACCAGGGGCACCGGGCGGGTTCCCGCGCTTCTGAGGCTTTGCCAGAGCAAAGCCTCAGAAGCACGGGGAACCGCCGCTGCTGCCGCTTCAGTCCCGGTGCCTGTGGTCTGCTGGGGACCGTCCCCAGCAGACCGCAGGCACCGGGACTGAAGCGGCAGCCGCAGGGGGGTCCCGCACCTCTGAGGCTTTGCCAGAGCAAAGCCTCAGAGGCACGGCACCCCGCTGCCGCTGCGGCTCTGCTCCCGGTGTCCCTGGTCTGCTGGGGGGGGGGGGATGCGGCTAGTGGCCCCCCCCAGCAGACCAGGCTTTTGTTTGGACCCTGGAGCAGAGCAGCTGGGGCGCTGCCGATTGGTCCTGCAGCGCCGCTCTGGGCACTACTGGACCAACCCGGTAGCACCCCAGCTGCTCTGCCCCAGGTCCTGATTCAGCCGCTGCTGGTCAGTTTCATCAGTGGCTGAATCAGGACGCCTGGGGCAGAGCAGCTGGAGTGCTGCTGGGTTGGTCCAGTAGCACCGAGGAGCGGTGCTACTGGAGCAACCCAGCAGCACCCCAGCTGCTCTGCCCCAGGCGTCCCCAAGTCAGCCGCTGCTGAAACTGACCAGCGCTGACTACAGGAAGCCCGAGGCAGAGTTGCTCTGCCCCAGGCTTCCTAGAATCAGAGCTGATCAGTTTCAGCAGCAGCTGACTTGGGGAAGCTTGGGGTTCTTAAGTTGAATCTGTATGTAAGTCCCCCCCCCCCCCCAGCAGACCACAGGCACCGGGACTGAAGCCGCAGCAGCGGCGGGTTCCCGCGCTTCTGAGGCTTTGCTCTGACAAAGCCTCAGAAGCGCGGGAACCCGCCCGGTGCCCCTGGTCTGCTGGAGACGGTCTCCAGCAGACCAGGGGCACCGGAGCAGCTTACGAACGGGGCTTTCTCGCCCCGGAGCTCACAGGTAGCAATCCGCCACCTCGACCTCCGGGGCGAGAAAGCCCCGTTCGTAAGTGCGGATCCGACATAAGTCGGATCCGCGTAAGTCGGGGACTGCCTGTAAAATATTTTGTGTATGCAATAGGGATGCAAAATCTTGTTTAATTAGTTAAATATTAAGTTTAGCCGGTAAACCAATTAAATGGGGTGGGCGGGGGAAGCGGTTTCCTCGCTGCGGTCAGAGCCTGCTCCGGCTGAGTTGGAGCAGATTCCTGAGGGCTGCTCCAGCTGCCACCAGTTAACCACTGACATCCCTTAATACATAACCAAAACATAGAATATAATTCTGCTCCATTTATTTCACAATATAATTTCCATGAAGCAGAATAGGTTAAGCCTCTATAAACCGGATTTCCCTCATCCAGCAACATCTGTAATCCAGCATCCATGAGTGGTCCGGGATCGGAGCACTCACGGGGAACAGCCGGAGGCCCTGCACTCAGCAACTCCTCTCCCTTCCTCTCAGAGCTTGCAGAGTGCCACAAATAGCCCACTTGCAGTGTTTAAGCTCAGAGATGAAAAGGAAGGTGTGGAGATGGGGGGCACTCAGGGAAAGGTACAGGATGGGTGTGGTGCCCCATGGCCAGAGGTGCAGGCACACAGGGGCCAGGAGCGCAGACCAGCAGCTGCAGGAATCCGATGCTGGCCACAGGCACCACACTCTCCCTGACTCTTCTACCAAGCACTCCCCATTCCCACTCCCTCCATGCTGGCCCCTCTGCTGCCATCATAAAAGAACCCAACAGACTGTGGCAGCAGAGGGTCTGCAATTGACATCTCCTGGTCCGGCACCAGTCAGGTCCTGAAGGTGCTGAACCAGGGATGTTCAAGCTACAGTTGCTTAACACAGTTTAACTTCAGTAAATATTCACTTATCTCTAGTTACAATAGTACATGATCACTACAGTGTTCCTTATAGTGCTCTATTCTATTAGTTCTAATGAACAGTCTCAATTAGCTATTTCCTGTCTTTAATTACACACAACTTCACTGAATTAAATGCTCATTCAAAAGGAATCTAGAAGCTACATAGAATTTAAATCATTTCTGTGTGTGATCAATTTTAAAAAAACAGATCTTATCTAAAGGCAAGTAACGCACATGAAGCAAGAACTAGGTTCCTGACACAAGTGGGATCAGAAAAATCATAAGCTTTTCCTTCCTTTTGATCTCTTACAGATACCCCTTTGCTATGGTCTCTTAAATTCAGACCATACTTTCTGGCACACTGGCAATATACCAGTGTTTTGTCACAATGCACCTCCACAAAATGCACATCTGAACCCACTTACCTCCTGAAGGTTCTATACTTTCCACTCACCTCAAAGGATTCCTCAGCCAACTCTTCAAATATATTTACATTCTTTGCATGGTTTTTTCACTTTTGATTTTGGGATGCTTGATTTTCTTGTTTAAACCATTTCTACAACAAAAGAACAGTTAGGAATGAGATATCTATAAATGTCATAAAGGGCTATATATATGGGCATATGTCTCACCCCTACCATACATGAGACTAAAAATATCTTGACTCAGAATGTACTTTTTGTTTATGTATTCTGTGCAAGCATTTGCATGATCAGAACCTTTTATACTACTTCTTACTATACTGCTTCTCACTTGTGTACAGACCCCGACTGATTTTTCTGTGGGTCAGCAACCCCTGAGCCAAAAAGGTTCCCCACCTCTGCTGTAAGCTAAGTGTTCAGATGCCGCCACCCTCCCACCCCCGCCGCTCAGCAAAGATTCAAATGCCACCCATCTGATTGGCAGACTACCTATAGCTGGCAGCATGTTTTTTTCTGCTGTTCCTGCATATCTGCACATGCCTTTGTGCACATAAAATTTATTCTGCACATGGATGGAAAACATTAAAGAGAGCATTGGCTGAGTGTGTATTCTGATTTGCAATGTATGTAGCAGCACTCCCAAGTGACAAGTCAGACTCTTGACAAGCAGCCAACAGAGCTGGTGCTATCCAGCTTGAACATCCTGGGGTTTCGAATAGGCCCCCACAGACGACTGGAAATAGTTGCAGGCTCCAGAGACGGCTCTGACCATTTGGCCCAGCTTATTCCTCCTCCCCTCCTGGAGCCCAGGCCTCTCTGCCCCCACCGCAGGGAGCATCCCTCTCCAGCTGCTGCAGACATGGCTAAGATTGCCAAAGGGATGCACACTCGGATGCGAAATCCCAGCCCGCCCGCCAGCCGGTTAAACGTTAAACCTCCGGGCTCGCCCGGTTAAACGCCTGGCGCGAAATCCGGGCTGGAGCAGCCCCCAGCCCCGCACTGGGGCTGGCTCCCAGCCTGTGGGGGCGCGGCCAGCCCCGTCTGCGGCAGCTGGGCCCCGGGTGCCTAAGCTTTGCTGCGGACACGAAGACCCCCGTGGGGGTGAGGGGCGGCCGCTGGGAGACGCGGTCAGGGACTACGGCCGGCACGGCTCCCGGTGGGCCTCGCCGAGAGGGCAGAGCCGCCCTTCACCACACCGAGCGGAGGCTCCCTGGGGCGAAGCCCAGCCGGGAGAGACGCGGCCCGAGCCCCGGCGCTTCCCCGCTGCCGCCTGGGAGCCCTACGGGGTGGCCGAGCAGCAGCGCAGCTCAGGCCCGCGAACCGCCACGACGCCCAACGGTCCGCGGCGCGCGCCCACGGGGGGGGGGCTCAACCGTCGGAGGGCGGGGGGGGGACGCGCCGACCTTTGCTCCGACGCTTCGCGCAGCCTCAACCAGCACGCCCTCCTCTAGGCGCGAGCCCGGGAGCGTCCCGTCGCTAGGCAGCCGTCCGCGTGGCCCGGGCGGGAGGGTTGGTGGCGGAGCTGGCGCTGGGGGCTGTCACGTGAGTAAGGTGGCAGCGTTAACCCCCCGGGCTGCCTGAGGGCAGCTCGCGCCTGGGGTCTCGAAGCGCAGCCCCGCCCTGCCAGCCCGGGGACATAGGCCTGACCCGTGCGCCAGGGGGCGAGCGATCGTCACACGAGACAAACCGCTGCCGCTTCCACCCGCGTAACGTGAGCGTCGGGCCAGCGCCCCCCGCGTGGAGGGCGAATGCCTCGATCTGTTGATGGCGCGGGCCCAAGAACCCAGCAACTGGACAGCTGGGGCAGGGATGTAAACGGGTAACCAGTTACCTGGTAAGCACCACCCTTACTGGGTGCAGGTAACTGGTTAACCAGCGCCCCGCGCACGCCGGTAACTGGTTAACTGGCACACGCAGGTAACGGGTTAACAGGTTAAACAGAATCTTGCATTCCTTGTTGGAGCGCCAGAATGCCAGACTGAGGGTACGTCTACACGGCAACACTATTTCCTAATAACTGAGTCCGTGTCTACGTAGCAGGCAGGTATTTCAAAATAGTGTCAAAATACTGTCAAGCTGGAGGACTACGCTGACCCTCGTTGGAGGAGGAATAAGGGAACTCGGAGGAAGAGTGCTCTATTTTTTAAATAAGTGCTGTGTAGATGCTCCCTATTTTGAAATAAGCTATTTGGAAATAAGCTACGCAGTTGAGGTAGACACCAGAGTTGTCAAGTATCAGAGGGGTAGCCGTGTTAGTCTGAATCTGCAAAAGCGACGAGGAGTCCTGTGGCACCTTATAGACTAACTGAAGTGTAGGAGCATAAGCGTGGGCAAAGACCCACTTCGTCAGATGCATGAAGTGGAAATTTCCAGAGGCAGGAATAAATATGCAGGCCAGGATCAGGCTGGAGATGACGAGGTGGATCCAATCAAGGAGGATGAGGCCCACTTCTAGCAGCTGATCTGGAGGTGTGAATTCCAAGAGAGCAGAAGCTGCTTTTGTAGTTAGCGAGCCATTCACAGTCTTTGTTTAATCCAGAGCTGATTGTGTCAAACTTAAAGATGAACTGTAGCTCAGCAGAATACTGATAGAAATGTAGCCCTGTTAGTCTGGGGTAGTTGAAGCAAAATGCAGGACAATGTAGCACTTTAAAGACTAACAAGATGGTTTATTAGATGATGAGCTTTCGTGGGCCAGACCCACTTCCTCAGATCAAATAGTGGAAGAAAGTAGTCACAACCATATATACCAAAGGATGCAATTAAAAAAATGAACAAATATGAAAAGGACAAATCACATTGCAGAACAGAAGGGGGATGCGGAGGGGGGGGGAGGGGGAGGAAGGAAGGTAAGTGTCTGTGAATTGATGATATTAAAGGTAGGGAGAGTGGGATGTTTGTGAGTTAATGGTATTACAGGTGATAATTGGGGAAACTGTCTTGGTAATGGGTGAGATAGTTCAAATTCTTGTTAAGTCCTTGTTGGCAAGTGTCGACTTGTAGCTCAGCAGTTTCTCTTTGAAGTCTGGTCCTGAAGTTTTTTTGCTGCAGGATGGCTACTTTTAGATCTGCAATTGTGTGTCCAGGAAGATTGAAGTGTTCCAGAGTTGTCGACTCGAGTCTCACGACTTGAACTCGAGTCCGACTTAAGTCACCTAGATGACTTGACTTGAGACTCGACTAAGGTTCATGGTTTGTGACTTAACTTGCTAATTTTGTTGAAGCGACTTGGTGAAAAAAATGTCCGAAAATGCCGCTGTTCTGATGCGCCCAGAGCGTCCAACGCATCCTCACCTCCCAGCTGGGATTCCCAGGCTGGGAGGCGGGGCCGCGATCGCTGCTCTTGGCGCATCAGAAGCCTGGTGGGGGTGGGGGAAGTAGCTAAGAGTCCCAGCCACTCTTCCCACCCCCACCAGGCTTCTGCGCAGTCACAGGCTCCTAGCGCCGATCATGGCCCCGCCTTCCAGCTGCTCCTCCCGCCCACGCAGGCTTCTGTCCGGTGCGCAGCCGGAAAAATCAGAAAATACCGGACACCTGGCAACCATAAGTATTTCAATGACGTAAACAATTATTATATTCATGAAGATGCGAGATTTCAGAGTTGTAAAAAATGAATTGATAAAAATATCCCATTTACTTGTCAACAGTATGCTACATTGTTGTGGGTTACTTTTCTTTCAAAACGATGCAATACATGGTGAATGTGTTTCATTTTTTTTCATTGTTTTGAACGCATCTAGGCGCAATTTCTGGCTTTAACGTAGAGCTACGACAACAACAATGCGAAAATAGTTTATTGGCTTGGGATTTGTGAAAATTTTATTGATTGTGTGTTTGTTTATGAAATTTTACATTAATATGCCATTTTTGAAATTTCATAGTGAACAAACAAAATTAAAATAATCAAAAAGTTAATATCCGTCTGTGAAGAATGAGGAAGAAAAATCAAAATGTCCTAAACTTTGTTTTTTTCGGTCAAATCAATAAATCCAGAGAAAACACGATCAGCGAAGTGCAAATTATGTGGGGTTGTAATCACTGATGGCATTGCAACAACTTCCAATTTTTTGCGCCTTATAAAAACCCATCCGCGAAAGCACAGTGAGTACGAAAAATATCTGCGACAAACCACAATTGATCCCGCCTCACCGTGTAAAATATCGGATTTCATTTATAAAGCATGATAATCAAGGTGTTTATGGAATAAATCATCCTAAACAAAGAAGAATAGTCAGTTCTTTGGTTATAGAACTGATAATTGGTTGCTTACTACCACTTTCAATAGCAGAAAAACCACAGTTCAGGCGATTTTGTCATGTGTTGGATCCCCAGTCACAAGAAATAAGTCGGTCTTTGGTTATGACATAACTGGACAATTTGTACCATAATGTGAAAGCTGATGTGTTGGCACTTCTTACTGAGGTGGACACAATTGCACTGACGCTCGACATCTGGTCAGATAGAAGAATGAGAGGCTTTTGGGGAGTAACAGCCCACATGATAATAAGGTACGCGCTCGTGACAAATTGTTGTCATGTGAAAGGTTCCTTGGCCAGCATACTGGTGAGAACATTGCAGAAGTGTTTGAGAACATATGTGATTCTTATAAAATAAAGGATAAAATTAGATATGTTATAACAGACAATGCTGCGGACATGCGTAAAGCATTCATCATAGCATTTAACAACCATGAATCAGAGCAGCAAATTGATATGCAAGATGACACTTTGGAAAATGAAGAATTATGTGAAGACTTAAACCCAGAAGTCGTTACATCGGTCATCCATCATGTAAACTCAAGTGGACCTCGAATTAAGAGACACAGTTGCTTTGCTTATACTCTGCAACTCACTGACCATGGTCTCAAGGAGGCGAAGTTATATGGTGCCCAGGCAAAAGTGTCAAAAATCTGCAGCCTTCTTCACACAAGTACTCTGTTCAAGGAAACCTTTGAAAGAAGGTTTGGTCTTCAAGCTTGTATTCCCCAAACCAATGCTACCAGGTAGAACAGTACTCTTATGCTGTGTCTACATTGGCGTGATTTCGTGCAAAAGCGGCCGCTTTTGTGCAAAAACTTGCTGCCTATCTACACTGGCTGCGAGTTCTTGCGCAAGTACACTGACGTTCTAATGTATGAAATCAGTGCTTCTTGCACAAGAACTCTGATGCTCCCGCTCAGGAATAAGCCCTCTTGCACAACTGTTCTTGTGCAAGAGGCCAGTGTAGACAGGCAATATGAATTTCTTGTGCAAGAAAGCCCTATGTTTAAAATGGCCATCAGAGCTTTCTTGTGCAAGAGAGCGTCTACACTGGCATGGACGCTCTTGCGCAAAAGCACATCTCTTGCGCAAAGGCACATGCCAGTGTAGACGCTCTCTTCTAGAAGAGTTTTTGCACAAGAACTCTTCCGCAAAAGGGTTCTTGCGCAAGATCATGCCAGTGTAGATGTAGCCTCAGACAAATAAATGTTTTTTAGTCCCTGGATGAAGAAAAGCAGAAACACATGCTTGAAGAACAAAACCAGTATAATTTAAAACCCAGCCAGAGGGATTATTCCCAGCTAAGGGTATGTCTACACTACCACCCTAGTTCGAACTAGGGTTGTAATGTAGGCAACCAGAGTTGCAAATGAAGCCCGGGATTTGAATTTCCCGGGCTTCATTTGCATATTGCCGGGCGCCGCCATTTTTAAATGTCCGCTAGTGCGGACGCCGTGCCCCGCAGCTACACGCGGCACGGACTAGGTAGTTCGGATTAGGCTTCCTATTCCGAACTACCATTACTCCTCGTGGAACGAGCAAGCCTAATCCGAACTACCTAGTCTGTGCCGCGTGTAGCTGCAGGGCACGGAGTCCGCACTAGCGGACATTTAAAAAGGGCGGCGCCTGGCAATATGCAAATGAAGCCCGGGAAATTCAAATCCCGGGCTTCATTTGCAACTCGGGTTGCCTACATTACAACCCTAGTTCGAACTAGGGTGGTAGTGTAGACATACCCTAAGAGAACTAGCGTTGCTACTGAGGGGGAAATCTCGTTCCCCTGGGGTACAGAGCCCCCAGAAGGGTCCGAGGCTGGAAGTCAAATCAGTGAGGCAGGAGAGAAATCTAGAAGGGAAAACTTTATTATGCATGCATGCAGGCTGGCAGCAGAGCAGTAGCAGTCAGCCCTGAGTTACAGGTTTTTTGATCCTTTATACAGAATGCTTAGACAGTTCAGTTGTTGATTGTTTTCCTTAACATATCAAAGTCTCTGCAGAAGTACTCTGAGACTTCTGTTCACACCAGGAGTGCTAGAAGTAAGTTTTACACAACAAAGGCACATGAGAATGTGGAGTGAGTAGTCTTACAAGGCAAACTGTGACAAAGATAAGAGTTTACATGATAATTTGTGACAGACTAGGTAGGAGTATCCATGAATTTGAGATAGGCATTTGTAAGGGTCTTGATTAGAGTTTAGATGATTCCACTCCTATACAGGGAGAGAGGTCTGGAAAACTTTTAACCCTTAGAAAGTTATGATTTCCTCCAGTGTCCCCCCTTAGACACAAATGGAGTTATTTGATTTTCCCCACACTACTCCAGCCATTTCTGGATGCCACAGATAAAGTGCAAGGTGAACAGCATGTTACGATTTCAGCAGTGGTGCCATCAATAATTGGACTATATCTCCTTCTTTTGGAATTTATTCCAGCATACTTGGGGAATATGGTTACAGCTTTAAGAAGCAGTACTGAAAAACGTTTCATTGGTATTTGCATTAACGCTGGTTTGATACCATTACCAAATCCTTTGGATGACACAGAAAAATCACTAGTGGCTTTTAGTCATTTCATGTACTTTCTGGCATCCGTGTTAGACCCTAATTTTTGCTTCTGGTGGCTGGAAAAAATTAGTTCTGATGATACTAAAACTAATACTGTGAAAGCAGAAATTGTTTCACAACTTCAGCAATTTGGTTCAAATCCTCACAGTTTGTCTGCCTCTAGCTGTACTGGCCGTTACAATGTCTCAAACTCTGATGCTGATGGCCCACTAGTTAAAAAATCAAAACATGCATCCTCACTATACGTTTATTGAAGGCCAGCTAACACCACCACACCACAGCCAGGAAATTTTGATGATGAACTGCAGCATTATCAAGAGCTAGCTGCTAAGATACCCCCAACAGATGATGGAATTGATGTAATGTCTTTCTGGAAAAGTCATGGAGAAAGCCTTCCATTGTTGCACAAGGATGCTATGAGTGTGTTTATGGTTCCTGCCAGTAGTGCACCAGTTGAAAGGGTGTTTAGCCAAGGAGGGATTGTAATGCGCCCAAGTTGTGCCAGACTGGGTGATAATGTGGCGGTAAAGATAATATTTCTCAAATGTAATACTGAATACTAACTTTGTTAATGAAGACTTTTTTTTATTTCTAACTTCATTTTGTGCACCTAGTTTTACATAGCTGTAGCTCAAAGCTGTCATGAATATGTTTATATAAATACATAAAAGCTACGTCTACACTGGCATGATTTTCCAGAAATGCTATTAACGGAAAAGTTTTCCATTAAAAGCATTTTCGGAAAAGCGCATCTAGATTGGCAGGACGCTTTTCCGGAAAAGCATTTTTTGCGGAAAAGCGTCCGTGGCCAATCTAGACGCGCTTTTCCGCAAAAAAGCCCCGATCGCCATTTTCGCGATCGGGGCTTTTTTTGCGGAAAACAGTACTGTGCTGTCTACACTGGCCCATTTGTGCAAAAATCTTTCGGAAAAAGACTTTTGCCCGAACGGGAGCAGCATAGTTTTTCCGGAAAAGCACTGATGATTTTACATGAGATCATCAGTGCTTTTCCGGAAATTCAAGCGGTCAGTGTAGACAGCTGGCAAGTTTTTCCAGAAAAGCAGATGATTTTCCGGAAAAACTTGCCAGTCTAGACACAGCCAAAGTGTGTAGTTTGTTACCTTTTAGCTGAGTAGTCAAAAACTAAACAAGACTACTAGTAGTTAGCAAGTACGGCAAATACGATTCGGATTTATGTTAATAAATGAAAACAGATAGTGATTATTGTTATTTATCGATATTTATCGATATTGATGGCTTGTACAAAAGTGACTTGACATTTTTTAAATTAAGCCTTGAGACTCGACTTGGGACTTGAACTGTAGTGACTTGAGACTCGACTTGGACTTGACAATGACGACTTGAAGACAACACTGGTAGACGCACCCTGAGTCTGAAACCTGCTAGGAATTTATATCATTGTAGCTAAGTCTCACTGGTATGAAAAGCCACACCCCTGAGGGAGGTAGCTATACTGATCTAATTCCGGATGTAGACAGCAGTAGGTCAATGGAAGACTTGTTCCATTACCGCCTCTCTGGGATGTGGATTACATAAGTCGATGAAAACTTCCCTCCCCATTGAGGGAGGTGATGTGTACATTGAAGTATAACACCGTTGTGCTGCTGTAGCATTCAATGTAGACATACCCTTAGTCTACGTCTACACGATGAGTTTTGCCGCAAGAGCCTATGCAAATGAAGTGCAGATTAGCATTTTCTCATGCTTCATTTGCACACTCTCTTCCGATCCATTTTTGCACAAAAACAAGCAGTGTGGATGTTTCCTTTTTGAGCAAAACCCCCTTTTGGTGCAAGATCTTTAATCCTCAAAAAAGGAGGTATACCGACCTTGCACAAAAAGGGTTTTTTGTGCAAAAAGGAAACGTCCACACTGCTTGTTTTTGCGCAAAAACCCGTAGTTCAAAAATGGATCTGAAGAAAGTATGCAAATAAAGTGCAAGAAAATGCTAATCCGCACTTAATTTGCATAGGGTTTTGTGGCAAAACTCTTAGTGTATACGTAGCCTCAGGCTTAGAACTTTGGTTGGTCAAGGGTGTGAAAAAACACACCCTAACCAGCATAACTTTCACTGACAAAAGAGCAGGTGTGGACAGTTCTATGTTGCTGGGAGATGCTCTTCCATTGCTGTGTCTGCTACAGCTCATTGTGGATGGTTTAATTATGCGGGCAGGAAAGCTCCCTCCTGCTGGCATTGAGCAGCTATATGGGAGACCTTGCTGGTTAATAGTTTAAACAGAATTTTGCATTCCTTGTTGGAGACACTTAGGGTTCAGTACATATTTCCATAATTGCCGTACTACACTGTTAGTAAGTTTTTTTTTTTTTATCTTTTAAACTTTCTTTGGTAAAGACATTTTGACTATCTAGACTAGCGTAGAAGCTGCTTTATAAATCTGATGTTTTGTACTGTATTTGGTTCAGTGTCGTGCAGATTGTGTTTTTACACTAATTATGGTTATACTGCAGAGCCAATGGGAATAAAACAATACTTAAGGAGTAATATTTTACCAATATTGATGTAGAATTTAATTAGTAAAAGTGCAATACAAGGACTTTCATTTCTAGAGGAGCAAGCTAGGTGTTATCAAAAATGGTTACCAGCAGATGTCTTCAGTAGGCTATGTAAAATGTATCATTAGTATCAGAATAAATCTGTTTTTAAAAGCAGCAACTCAGTTGCCACCTTTCTTGGCTGTGTCATCGAAGAATGTATTGACTGCATTGCTATCTACCACAAATGGTTCTCCAAGTCAGGGTTGAGCTGTATTACCAACTAAATGAAGAGGTTTACATGACCACCAATGTCCATGTGAAACCTTTTGTTAGTGCGCATGCTCTCACTCAATAATGTCTAAAACATTTCACTTAATATATTGATACAGTGCTTGGTAGAAGAGAAGAATGGATACAGAGTACCTCAAGAAATGCATAGGAAACTGCTTAGCTGAGGGACTTGCAGAGGTGGCAGAGCATCGACCAGTAGACCCAATTAATTATCTGGCATACTGGCTTTACAAATATAAGAAAAAATTAAATAAAGAAGAAGAGGTGAATTTCCTTTAATGTTTAAAAATCTTTTTATCATATAATCTGAACGTGGCTGATTTTAGTTTCCGTATTTTGTAATTGGTCAATGTTATCATTTTTCTCCAATGTTAGAGGAAGGTAGAGAGAGAACATCTGATACATGAACATGCAACGGCTCTGCTACAACTGGAAATGGTAAAGAAACTGAAAGCAGAAGAGCTCCTGATCAAGCAGAAAACTGAAACACATTATCAGGTCTGAAAATTTAATCTTGTATACTAAATTTTAAAACTGAAATCTTACTATCTTGACATGCTTTAATGTTGACAAATATTTAACGTTTATAACATTCTTAATCTAATAATACGGTATTTTTCATCTAAAATGTTTTAAAATATTTTAAAAATCCTCATAATACACCTTCAATTAGAATAGATAAGTAAATAATTTTTATTTCCATTTTAGGGTGCACCTACACTGCACCATAGCTCAAAATAAGAGACGCAATTTGAGCTTCGCAAATTGCTTATCTTATTTCAATCTTATTTCAAAATATCTTATTTTGTAGATGGTTCCAAATTTCAAAATAACCTCTATTCTGAAAATGTCCTTTACTCCTCATGGAATGAGGTTTACAGGAATGTCAGAATAGCGAGCCTGAAATAATGGGTTTGCTGTGAAGACACGGGATAGCTATTTCGGGATACTCCAGTATCCCAAAATAGCATTGCAGAGAGACATAGCCTTATAGACAAGAGCTAAGGAATTCTCACATTATCCCCAATTACCTGGCTAAGAGAGAAATTTTGATTATAATCTGACAGCTCACAATTATATTCAACATCCCTGTAATGTCCAGGTTTACTCATATTGTCACTTCCCTATCTGATGTTTCTAGAGTCTTATCTAAACTAAGGATGTTAAAATGCAGTTAATTGTCTAGTCTACTAGTCAATGGAATTTCCATCAACTGGTCGATAGGCACTTCCACATTCCTCCTTTGAAATGTATAAGAGCCCTGGCAGAGGAATGCGGAAGTGCCTATCAACTAGTCAAACTATCCGATAAGCAAATGTTTATTGGATAGTCGACTAGTCGACTAGACTTTAATATCCTTAATCTAAACTGGGAAATATTTTCTAAACATTGATAACATTTGATCCCATTTCATCAGTGGTAGACACATTAGAAAACCTAACATAAAGAGACTGCCAGCATTTTTAATACTATGTCAGAAGCACAGCTGATAAATGTATGGATGAGCCAAAAATTGGCAGAGTTTTAATGATGAGGGAAACTGAGCAATCATGAAGTGTGATCAGCATCCTTTGTAAGCTGGGCCCATTCGAAAAAATCCATTTTAATATAGCCACCTGCAAAATTATATATCTAGAACCAAATAATTTAGGCTGTACCTACTGCGTGGTGAACTGTACCCTGGGAAGCAGTAACTCATCAAAGGAGTCAGGGGTCATTGTAAGCAGGGGAATGGTCCCGCAATTGTGGGGAACTTTCCTGGCTTCTATACCACCCCGGTGAAATGGACCAGCGAAAGGATCTGAGTCCCCTCTCCCACTTCCTTTACCCCACAGCTTCCTGATCCTGAGGGCTCCCCCTCCACTCTCCTGAGTAGCAGAGTCCTCGAAACCCCAACAAGGCTGGGTCCAGGTTTCCTGGGGCTCAATCCCCGACCTTGTAGTCACTAGGGGCAGGAGTTAGGGTGTCCCCACTCCGAGGTGCTCTTTTCACACTGCATGCTTTCTTAGCCCAGTGATCATTTCATAAGGTTCTAAGCAAATACAATTTATTAAACATCAACTGATTAAAGAGAAAAGAATAAGAAAAAAATGAGAATGGTTAAATGAGAACACACAGCCCTGCTCTGTAGCACAGGGACATCAAAACAGCAGTCTGCAAAGTGTAAGGACAGTTCACAGTCTCTTCCTTATAGGCCCCTTAGAGGCCCTGGATGTGCTGCAGGGGGGCTGCAGGCTGGACACACTTGCTCTGGCAGTGACCACACAGCCTCAAGCTCTTAAGTGGCCAGACCCCTCTCCCAGTCTGGCCTGCTGGGCCTCTTGGCTGGTGATATCTCCCTGCCCAGAGCCTCTCCCCGCACTTTGCTGGTCCCAGCTGCTCACCACACCCAGCTGTAGGCTGTGCTGCTTTGCCAGTCTCCAGCTCCTTGCATTGCTTCTCTGTCCCTTTTGGCTTCTCTGAGCACTGCCAGTCTGCTGCTCAACACAGAGTCTGCGCTCCTTGGGCTGTGTGTGCCTGGCTCTGTTGCTGCAGGACTTCTTCTCCACACAGCTTGCACTGCTCTTAGCTGTCTCTCAGTTCTCTCCTTGCTCAGAGAGACCCTGAACAATCCCAGCTCACAGGGAGGACGGGTCCTGGCCTCTTTCTTTTCTCACTGGCCTGTCCAACCTGTCAATCAGGCTGAGCTGGAGTGTTGGCTGCTTTCCATTGTCTCAGGTCCCTGATTTCTCATGGACCCTTCCCCTTTTGATTCTGGGAGCTGGCAAACCAAAAACTCCCACAGAGTTTTAGTAAGGGGCTAACAGTCCCCTTACACATGATGGATGAGCAACTCAACATGAGTATCCAGTGCAATCCTGTGTCAAAAAGGGCAATGTAATCTTTTGACATATAAATGGGAGTAATGAACAGGAACAGGGAGGAGATTTTTACCTCTGTATAAGTCATTTATAAACTAGATATGACAATACTTCATACATTTCTGGTGCCCGTATTCTAAAAAGGATGCTGAAAATTTGAAGAGGTGTACAAAAGAGCCACTACAAGGCTTGAGAAAATGTCTTCCATTGAAAGATGTAAAGAATGTGATCTGTAAGGCTTAGGCTATGTGCACACTATCCCTTTTGTCAGTCAAGAGTGTGAAAAAAAAATCTCTGACCAATATACATTTTCAGAGGGGAAGCTGAATTAGTCTATAACAGGAAAAACGTAAAAAGCAACAAATAGTCTAGTAGCACCTTAAAGAGTAACAAAACATATAGATGGTATCATGAACAAAGCCCACTTCTTCAGATGACTGGAGTATTAGAAGTCCAGATCATGAATAAATAAGGGAAGGGGAAGCAGAGGAGGAAAAAGAGAGAAATGATGTGTGGGAGGGGAAGAGTGCATTTCCTGTGTGCATTTCCAGCCTGCCAGTCACTCTCAGGCTGTTATGGATTTGAATTATATTACAAAATGACCACAGCATATTCCTACTCCCAGATTTTCCCCCAGAAAGGTAGGTTTTGTACTGCTCAGCTATGTCTTGGACAAAGCAAGTTCATGTATAAAGTCAGTCATTTTATTCCTAGAAATTATATACACTAATCTTATCTCAAATGGAGTTTTCCAAACACTTTAATTCAAACACACTGGTTTAAATTAAGTAAAATCCCTGTTAATCAGTTAACTGGTTAAACCAGAGCAACCCACCATGGACAGAGACTGTGGGGTTGAAGCAGCCCCCTGCCTCTGGCAGGCAGGAAGCTGCCCAAGCTCCCACTGGTTACCAGTTAATCTTTCACATCTCTAGTTTAGATGAAACAATAAAACAAGTTTATTAATGACAAAGACATTAATTCAAGTAATAAGGCATAAAAGTCAGAAATGGTTACAAGAAAAATAGATAATTTAACAAACCATATTAAATTCAAAGCAAAGTTTTTCTCATAACATGTTCTTAACAGTCTGGATAGCCAAACTCCTTAAGCTCTTGTTCTGCATAATGACAGCTCCCTTTGTTCCTACTCATGCTGTAAATTAATTGGGAAAAGGAAGGAAACAAGAATAGTGGCAGAGGGCAGGAAGGAGAAGGAATGGTGTTTTGGGATGTTAGTCCAGTTTCTCACCCGTGTATATGGGCTTAGCTTTGTCTCAGGTTATGGTCTTGCCCTCTTTTTATGGGGAGTGAAAGCAGTGGGGAATGAGACTTGCCTCCTGTAGCAGGGACACTTGATAAGGGAGCCCAAGCCCTCCAACTCCATCTGCCTTTGGCTCAGGGCCGTTTGAGAACCAATCAGTGTCTGGAACCTTGGCATGCCCTTGGAGTTACCACATTGGTCACTTCTACATGTCTTTTCCCATGGTTCCAAGTACAATATAAGATAACAAAAGGGGATAAAAAGACAACTAAACCTTCATCCCCTCAGTTCCCTTCCTCCATGGGAGACTTCTTCAACACTCTTGTTCAGGAGCCCTTAGGGAAAAAGACTGTCTTCTTCTTCCTTCTGAGCTGTTGTCGTCCCTTTTTAAGCTTTCTCCCAAGTGGAAGCATGTTGGTCTGGAAGAGTGGGTTACCTGGGCCCAGTACACTATTTAACCCCTTTCCGCCCAACTTTGGATTTGTACATCCTACCAGAGACTCCTAAAGTCCCAATCATTGGTGGAACTGAACCAGTATTCACAATGGAGGTAAATTCTCCAATATAGATGAGACTCTAGAGGCTGGCTCTTCATGGCTTGTGTGGCATAAAAAAGAACCAGCAACAGGAGTGAAGTTGGATACTGAAGAAATGACAAATAGACATGTGAGCTGCTAAGACATAATATGCTGAAGTTCTACTTTTCCTGCCAGTTTGAAGTCCTCAGCACTAAGGTCTGGTCTACACTACCCAGTTATCTTATGTCAGCCTAATTATGTCAGTGTCTACACTACATCCTTCCTTCTACTAATGTAAGAATCTCTTACGCTGACATGACATAACCCACCTCCACGAGGGGCATAAGATTTATGTTAGTGTAGTTAGTGCAAGACTATGTGTGTGTAGATCCTGAGTCCCTTACGTTAGCTGTCCTGTCAATTTCATGGAAGAAACCATGAAATTGACAAGAAAGCATGGCAGCACAACTACTTCCCTGCTCCTCTGTACAAGTGGGTAGCTGGACCCCATTCCTGGCTGGAAGCCAAGGCACAGATGGATGGACCCAACTTCTGGCTAAATCTTAGGTGGCTTTGGACCCTGATCCCAGCAGGGAGCTGGGGTGAGAAGCCCGAGCAACTACCCCCCATTGCTCCCTGCTCCCTCCTGCACCACTGACCCAAGGAGAGTAGTGTGGATGTGTACCAGCACATTAATTACTGTGGTGGCTATAAGTTGACCTAATGTAGGCTGATCTAGGTTTGTAGTGTAAGCATACACTCACTATAAAAGAATTTAGAAAAATATTCTACATAGAGCTAATGCTGCTCCCACTGCAGTCAATGGCAAAACCTCTGTATGTCTTTCCTTTGTTTATGTTAATCAAATGTAACTTTTATCTTAGAAGATAATGATCGAACCGTATCCAAGAAACAAGATAACAGAGCTTACCAACAAGTCTGGAGCCCCCCTTTTGACAACCGTTGTAGAGGATGATGAGACTATTATTTAGAGTAAGTATTATATCTCATAATATAACTAATGTCTAAATAATGTTTTCCTTTGACCCCATTCATAGAACTACAATAATATTTCTTCACACTCTATCAGGTGTAGTCTGCTGCGTACATAACACACTTTGAAAAAGTGGCTTGATACAGTAGACAAACAAACAAATAAAAAGACAGTCAATTTTTAATCAGTCTTGGAAACAGTATGCTGGAAATGTGCTGTTTTTTTAGTTTAGTTTAGGAATACAATTTATCATAGTTTTGCTATTTGTGGAACTTAAATTATTGAATCATAGAACTGGAAGGAGCCTTGAGAGGTCATTAAGTCCAATTCCCTGCACAGATCGCAGGACTAAGCACCATCTAGACCATCCCTGACGTGTCTATCCAGCCACCTGAACCAAATAGAGTAAAGCCAGAGGTGACATTCATGCCTCGAATTAAGGGCAGTGTAAACACTGTGCACTGAAATTCAGAATTACTGGCCTCCAGGTGGTGAGATAGAAATCTCATTTGAAAATGCTTTGGGGAGCACTTTGAACTCCATGACTCTTTAGAGAATGTGAGCAGGAAAAGCCCCAGGAACTTTTGAATGTTCATTTCCTGTTGGAGCAGCATGGAGAGCTCACCATCAAAACTGAGCATGCACGCCCAGGGCCACAGACACCTCCAGAAGTTGGGGGGTTAAGGAGACAGTGGATCTGATTGCTGTGGGGGAGAAAGTCTATGTAGGCAGAACTCTGAACATGCAAAAGAAATGCTGATAACTAGGCCAGATAGGTTAGCTAGGTAGTTGTCACACACTGTAAAGGACCATTCTAGAATGACCCATTAACATTTCTACAGTCATAGAACAAAAAAATGAAGTAATAGTGGGTTACAGAGTGTTATAGTAAGTCATAAAACCAGCTTCTCTATTCAGTCAATGATTTTTAGTGCCTAGCAGAGTTATGAATTTAAATTCCCTGCCTCACCTTTTGATGAGGTTTCCTTTTAGGATGATTACTGATAGGTCAGAAAAAGTGTGATCACTTTGTAAAAATTGTTGACCCACAGGGTATAGGGTGTTTTTGTCTTACTAATTTCCTTTGTGAGTTCATTCAAGAGCATAGCATTTGTTTGGTTTCACCCACATAGGTATTATTGGGGTGTTTAGTGCACTGGATGAGATTTACCACATCAAGATAGGCATGTGTAGGATCCATGGATCTTCAAAGGTGTGCTGTGGTGGGTGTTGATCATTGTAGCAGTAGCGATATGTCTGAAGAGTTTGCGTCTGTGGTGCTGACAGGGTCTGGTGCCACCCTGAGTTGCTGTATTGTCTGGGGAAAGCTGGCTCCTTATAAACTTAGAGAGATTGGGGTTTGCATGAAAGTAAAAAGTGGAGTTTCAGAAAAGATTTCTTTCAGGATGGGGTTCCCCAGGGATTGTAGTTGTTTGATGATACCCAATATGGAGTCCAGTGTGGTATAACAGATAACAGATAGGGGAGAGTGAAGAGAGAGGTTTTTATTTTTGTATTGAAACATGTTTTCTTGGGTATTTGGATCTACTTCTCTGGTGGAGTGTCCTTGTTTGATGAAGACAGTTTTAAGTGTGTTAAGATATATATTCTGTATTACTCCTCACTACATATTCTGTGATATTTGCCTGGCTGTAAGTAACAGATTTCTTGTTGTATATAATATGAAAGAAGTAGTAGAAAAATAAAGATACAATGGACTGAGGAAATAAACAGGTAATTCTTACAAAGTTAATTGTCAAGAGTTATGGTCAAGAGTTAAAAAATTAGATAGGATTTGTGATCGTCTCAGAGAGAGTAGAAAATTGGAGGTGAGGCTAGTTGGTTATTCTTCAGGATCAAGTGCCGTTGAATGAAACTTTGCCAACTGAAGTCAAAGAGCATTGATCCTGCAAGTGGGAGACTGCCATGCCATCATCAGTTAAAGGTACAGGATTTACTTCCCTTAACCAAGATTCTCTGGTCTGGCAACATCCATGGTCTGGCAGGACCACAGATATTCCTGGACCACAAAGTCCAGGTATAAGAAGATCGGGCCGCAGGGCAGGAGCAGGGGCGGGAGGAGTCCTGTGCTGAGAGAGGGGGTTGCAGCCTGGAGTTCTGGCCCTTGCTTGGCATAGCAGGGGGCTGGCAGCAGCCGCAAAGTCCCAGCAGCTGTGGCACCTCAGTCCTGATAGCCGTGGAGCCCCAGCAGCCCTAGAAACCAGGGCAGCCATGGAGCCCTGGCAGCCCCAGAAGCTGTGGCAGCTGCAGAGCCTCAGCAGCCCCAGCAGTCGCAGAGCCCCAGCAGCCATGGAGCCCTGGCAGCCATGGAGCTCCAGCCTGGGGATCCATGGCTGGGCAGGCAGCAGCAGGACTTAGCTGGAGTCCTAGCCAGGAGCAATACAGGCTATGCTGGGAAGGACTTCCTCTTGTTTGGCAAATCCCCTTGTTTGGCACCAGTCAGATCCCGAGGGTGCTGGATAACCTGTAGTGGCAATGATGATTTAAGTCCCTATTCCAGGCCTTTGAGCAACACCTCAACCGTGTTTTTAATGAAGCGCAAAAAGATTTTTATAGGGATATTTGGATCCAAAGGAGAACTAAGAATCACAGTGATGTGATGTAACCATACGTGTGGGCTATGTCTAGACTGCCCCCTCTTACACAAAAAATATGCAAATGAGGCAAAGCATGGAATATTGCCGTGCCTCATTTGCATAATTAACGAGGCTCTGTTTTTTCACAAGAAACTTTTGTGCAAAAGGAGAAATCTACATGGCTCCTTTTTGTGCAAAACCCCCCTCTTGCGCAAGAGCTGTTCTTCCCCTTTTTTTCAGGAAGAACGGCTCTTGTGCAAGGGGGCTTTTTTGCGCAAAAATGGAGCCTTATTAGTTATGCAAATGAAGTATGGCAATATTCCACACTTCGCCTAATTTGCATATTTTTTGCACAAGAGGGGTCAGTCTAGACATAGCCTAGGGATGTGAAGGTTTAATCGGTTAATTGATGGGGCTGGATTTGGCCTGTGGCTACCTCACCGGGATCCTTACTACAGAGCATCTTACACCAGTTTAAATAGCTGCCTGCTCTCTGTTCTGCACACTGGGGAGGAAGGGGGAGACTTAGTGTGCTGCCTCCACCCTCTAGCAAAATCCCTCACTTCCCATTGGCCAGCTTCCAGCCAATAGGAGCTGAAAAATTTTGCTGGAGGTAGGGGCAGTATGTGATGCTTCCTCCTCCCACCCTGCTGGAACAGAGCCACACAGAGCAGCCTGGAACTGCAGCAGAGAGGCAGAGAGCCTGCCTCAGGTTCATGCAGGGTTGCTGGCTGGGAGCTGCCTAGGTAAGTGCCTTCCAGCCAGAGCCTGGCTCTGGCATCCCACTCCCCACCAACTGCCTGCCCCACACCACCATCTCCTCCTGCCCCAGGTCACCACCCAACCCCTCTGTACCTCCTCTCCTCTCCTTCTTTCAGGTCACAATTCCTTTCCAGACCCTATACTCCCTTTTACACCTCTCCTGCAGGCCAGAATGCTCTCCTGCATCCTTACCCCCTCCTAGACCCTTCATCCCAAGCCCCTACTCCAGATCACAACCCCCTATTTCACCTAAACTTCCTGTCAGAGCCTACACATTCTCCTGCACACTAGTTCTCTATCCCAAGCTCCCTTCTGCACCTAATCCACTGTCCCAGATTCAGCACCCTTTCCATAGAAGTGCAGTCTTTGACCATTTACCAAAATCTTGGCATGGCCCCACATTAAAAAAATGATTGCCCACCCTGGGTTAAACAGTATGTTTAACCATTTAGCCAATTAAATGGAATTTACATCCCTACCATACACTAAACCCAGCTGTTGCACATGGGTAAAAAAAGTAAGAACTGAGCATATTAAAATTCATGAATGAAATTGTTGATGCCTACTTATTTATAGAAAAGTAACACTATTCTTTTGCTTTATCATTTCATATCATAAACATGTTTTACTGCCATGTCACTGTAAACTTGTGGAGTGATTTTTTTATTTCAAGTGTTAGCTCTTGTGTTAGCTGTTATTTGACTGAATCCTGGCACAGAGCTGATAAGCCACTGCAGTATTCTCCACTCTGATCTGCTAATTCATCTCAGCCCTAACTTGCTGCTTAAATATTATTTGTTGAGCTTTGTTACTCTATTGGACGGATACTCCCAAATATGCTTGATTATAGGTACACGTGTTTCTGATACAATCAGATTACTCAACAGATTAAGTTGAAGAGTAAAATGCTCTTGAAAGCTTTTTATGCCCTAATTTTGACTCTCTAGAGATTGCAAAAACCACTGAAAAAAAGAGATTCAATGAAAAAACACTAATCACATCCCTCAGATATTATAAACCATTATTTGTGCAAATAAATATTACAAAACAGATAATGTGATTTGATTATTTTGCCAAAAAGTGTTAAATATGTTTAGTTTTGTCTGTACACACAAAATTCATTATTTTCATACACAGAAGAACACCAAGGAGAAGGTTGTGGACACTTTGGCAAGTGGTGAAGCTGTTGAAACAAACCAAGAACCATCAAGAGATAAAACTGAGGGGCAAGATGACTCAATACATGAGTGAGAGTGAGCTGAGTGAATCACTACGGGTATGTCTACACTGCATTCCTCTTTTGAGAGAGGACTGCAAATGCAGCTGAGCGAAATTGCAAATGAAGCATGGATTTGAATTTCCCGTGCTTCTTTTGCATAATCGTGTCCAGGCGCTATTTCGAAATATTCTATTTCGAAAAAAGAAACGCTGTCTAGACGCAGTTATTTCGAAAGAAAACCCTTCTTTCGAAATTCCCCAACGCCTTATAAAATGAGGTTTAAGAGTAATTTTGAAAGAAGGGATTTCTTTCGAAGTAACCGCATCTAGACAGGGTTTCTTTTTTCAAAATAGCGCCCGGACACGATTATGCAAATGAAGCATGGGAAAGTCAAATCCACGTTTCATTTGCAATTTCGCTCAGCTGCATTTGCATTCCCCTCTTGAAAGAGGAATGCAGTGTAGACATACCCTAATTGAGAACACAGCAAGCAAAGCTCCTATGAAGCTTGATGAGGTGACTTGTAGAACACAGCAAACCTAGGAATGAATAAGACATGAAAACCAAAGATACAGTAGTTACACATGACAAATATGTATCCAGTGAATACCTGAAATTAATATAAAGACAAAAAATAAGGTATGTGAATTGACTAAATTAATGTCTTCTTGTATACAGTGCTCTGGATATGAGTACGAAAGAGTCTTCCTTTCTGCTCATGATGGGCCACAGATACCAATTTGATTACTATATCTGTAATTGCTAATTTTGGAAATAGTGTATCCTTTAGAACAGTTTTTTAAAAGGTTAGATTTTAGCTAAAACTCAGGCACAAGGCAAATGGAACTGGCAACTTTACATTTTGCCTAAACAGCATCTTGAATTTCTAGTTAAATAATTGCATAAAATATCTTCTGAATAATTGCAACTGTGCACATACTAAATTTAGAATTTGTTTAAACTATATGAAGTTTTTAATAAAGTTTAACACCGCTCCTGTGACATATCATATTTTAAAATCTGAGATATTAAAAGCCTTTTATCCTGTACATTCAGTTGTCTATAGTTTTTTATTATTATTATGCATACTTTGGAACCAATTTGAATGAAGTGTCAAAAATCATGTTTTCTTTAATGTATTCAGTCAAAATAATGTTGATGAAAAGTTGTTGGGGGGGGGGATTCCTCAATAAAAATGTATGATTTTAAAACACCATAACACACTTATGCATGTGACTTCCCTCTCTCTAAATAGAAGAGCTTCAGTCAGCCTGTAAATTGGCTTTTCATAATGTAAGAAATTCCAGATGGGGTAAGGGAGAGGAAGAGAAGGCTATTTTATAGCTAATTATGCTTCTCTAGAAAGGTAATTTACAACCCTCAATTGAATGTAACTTCTCCTGAAGTCAGGTGGAATTCTGGAAGAAAACCCTAAATCTACAATTAGCTAAAACTGCATAGTAAGTAGTTACTGCATACTACAGTTAAGATGGTAAATGGCAGAACACACACCATCCATTCCGTCTTTATCTGCGTATATATTTTAGAGTGTGTGTGTGTGTGTGTCTGTCTGCGAGTCCATTTGTTCAAGAAGTCCTTCTAAAGGGTAAGAGCTAGTGCCACCAAATTTGGAGTGCAGCTCCCTCTTCACCTAACTTAAAGCAAGGTCTGGGTTTGGTTGTGCCAGGACAATTGAAAGCCCGGGGAAAAGGACAGTTTTCCATAACATGCAAAGGGAGAGACTGCTGTTCAGAGGGACACAATATGAGAGTAGCTGCTGGGGGCAGCTGTACAATCAAGGGAGTGACAAGCAGGGCTGGGGCTCTGCCATTTTTCCTGCCAGCAAGCCAAGTAAGTATCCTTTAAACTGTTTTCCCTCTTCCTGGCCCTTGGCCACAGCACGGGGGAAAGGGGACAGCCCCTGGCAGCAGTGAGGAGATCTAAGGGGGGAGAGAAAAGGCCTGTGCCAGATGGGCCTCCTCCACCCTGAGCTTCCCTTTATCCCCCAACCCTCACTTTCTTAACCCCCGCAGCCTCCAGAACTCCACACACACACATTCCCAAGGCCCTGCCCTGACTCCTACATCCCCACAATATCAGCCCCTTGTCCTGAAGGACCCAGTACATAATAGCATATTGCATAAGGCATCCACTTCTGTCCAGAAGATACCCCAAAACAAAGGAATGCAAAATCCCATTTAATCAATTAACTTGTTAAATGTTACAGTTAACCACTTAATTGATATCCTGTGGGCAGGAAGCCCAGGGAGGCTGGAGCTGACCCCTTCCTGTCGCTGCACAGTGGGCCACAGTTTTTAGCACTAGGTTAGGGATGCATCTACAGAATGTGATACTGGAGAAGGCACAAACACAAGGTATGTCTAGACTATGTGGCTCCATCGATGGAGCCATGTTGATTAGTTTACTAGACATAGGAAAATGAAGTGGCAATTTAAATAATCGCCACTTCATTTACATCAAAATGGCTGCCGTGCTGTGCCAATCAACTGTTTGGCGGCACAGCACTGTAGTCTGGACGCTCTGCGGTCGACAAGGGAAGACTCATAGAATGAGGTTTACCGGGGCGGTCAACAAGTGCTTCCTTCGTCGACCATGGAGCGTCCAGACTACCGCGCTGTACCACCAAACAGCTGATCGGCACAGCGTGGCAGCCATTTTGATGTAAATGAAGCAGCGATTATTTAAATTGCCGCTTCATTTTCTTATGTCTAGTAAACTAATCTACATGGCTCCGTCGACGGAGCCATGTAGTCTAGACATACCCACATAGTCTGAGTTTGTGGCAGTTGGCTAAGGTCTATACTATCCATGCTCACTACTCCAAGGGTGGGATTTCTTCTGCCCTGAAACTTCTGAAATCCAGAATTAAAAGTTTTCTATTACATCTATCTTATGCTATTTTCATCAGTATTCTGGATGTTCATGGTACGTTTTTCATAAGCAAATAAACTTAGGCTATGTCTACACTACTTGGGCAAAAACTTGCAGAGCGTCTACACTGCACGTGTGTTCTTGCACAAGTAAATTTATAGTACAGCGTCAGAAAACAGGGCTTCTTCCGGAAGAGTTATTCCTTTCCCCACAAGGAATAAGCCCTCTTGCGCAAGAGCTCTTCCACAAGAAGGCAGTGTAGATGGGGTAACATGAATTTCTTGTGCAAGAAACCCCTATTGCTAAAATGGCCATCAGAGCTTTCTTGCGCAAGAGAGTGTCCACACTGCCATGGACGCTCTTCTGCAAAAGCACATCTCTTTTGCAAAAGCTCATGGCAGTGTGGACGCACTCTTGTGGAAGACCTTTTGCACAAGAACTCTTCCGCAAAACAGTTCTTGCGCAAGAAGCCTGCCATGTAGAAGTCTACATGTTTTTGCCTATTCTTGCGCAAAAACGTGCGTAGCGTCTACATTGCACGTGTGTTCTTGCACAAGTAAATTTACAGTAAAGCATCAGAAGAGAGAGCTTCTTGCACAAGAGTTATTCCTTTCCCCCCTGTGGAATAAGCCCTCTTGCGCAAGAGCTCTTGCCAAGAAAGCAGTGTGGACGGGAAAAGGGGTTTCTTGCGCAAGAAACCCCTATGGCTAAAATGGCCATTAGAGTTTTCTTGCACAAGAGAGCGTCCACACTCCATGGACATTCTTGCACAAAAGCACATCTCTTGTGCAAAAGCACATGGGGGCGTGAACACGCTCTTGCGCAAGAACTTTTTGCACAAGAAGCCTGCAGTGCGGACATAGCCTTGGGGTTCTTTTTATTTAATATCATGGCAGAAAATTGGCAGGTGAATTGGCAAGACAATTTGACAGTTATACTAATGAACCCCTGGTATCTTTATTTGGCCAGGTGATGTCGCCAGTGGTTAACAATTCAGGGGGACATGAGTTTTCCGTTTTCTAACTCCAGCTTCCTAGTTTAACATTAGCAGTTTGTACAGGCGAATCAGAGACGTGCGGGTTGTGCACAGTTCGGCTGGCACCCGCCCATCGCAACAAGCGGGCCTGCTCCCCTGCAGCGCTACCGCAGGCCGGGTAATGTACAAGCCAGTTCCTTACAGGAACCTCACTCCGGGTCTTCGGGCTTGCACGCGCCGCCGGGCGGGGCTGTTCGGAGTGACGTCCCCGCCCATTCTGCCGGCTGAGGCCCTAGCCAGACTTGTGCGCATGCGCAATATGGACCCGCTACCCCCTCCCTCCGCCGCTTTTCGGCGCACGCGTCCCCCCTCGTTGCGACCATGGCGGCCGAGGAGGGGGCCCTGCCCGCCGAGCAGCGCGTGGGGCAGGTGGTGCTGCCGGGGGATGTGCTGCTGCTGCCCTCGCACCCCGAGGCGGGCGGGGAGCGGCTGTGGCTGGGCGCGAGCGCCGCGCTGCCGGGCCGGCTGGTGTGCGGGCCGGGCCTGCGGCGCTGCGGGGCCGGGCTCCTGGTCACCAAGTGCGGGCTGCTGCGCCACCGCCCGTCGGGCGGGGCCGGAGGCGGCTCGGGCGGCGCCTACTGGGTGGACTCCCAGCAGAAGCGGGTGAGCGCGCGCGCGCGGCGGCGGGTGGCGCGTGCGGCCAACGTCTCCTCCCCCCCCCCCCCCCCCGCGCGCGCTACCTCCCGCTCCGTGGAACCCGCCGCGTGATCGACCCAACGTCTGCGCCCTGCCCCTCCCCCCAGGGGCGAGTGTGGCGGGGCACAAGCGCTAAAGACAGAGCCCATTGCTACTGACATGATTCACTGGAGCAGGGCTAGTGCCCCTGAAGCGCCTCTGGTTGCAGGATTAAGCCACTTCCAGGAGCAGCAGTTGCCATTGGGGTAATAACTCCAGTAGGTTCGGCATTTTAGAACTGGCTGCTCCAATAATTACATTTAAACTCAGAGAGAAATGAAAAGGATGAAATGCACAGACCAGTCAACAACCCAAAATCACACGCTTTGCAAGCAGTAAAAGAAATCACCCCCCCCCCCCCGCACACACGTATGTTTTGGGTTGGGAGATGAAAGTGAAGGACAGTGTGTGCCTGTGAGAATGACAGGCACACATAGTGTAGGAGAGTGACAGATTTACATTGCCAAGCTCCCTCCATCCCCTTTTCTCTGTGGAAGTGGAGAGAGGAGAGACACCCTGCACAGCAAGCAGGAGGCTCGGCGGGGGGGGGGGGAGCAGCTCCAAGGCAGAGGGCAGGAGCAGCATGACAGTGGGTGGAGGGGCAACTGAAGTGCCAGTGCTTGATAGCTTCCTGGCCAAACTAGTCAGGATCACCTGTCAGAGGCTCTAAGGTCTACCAGTAGATCCCAATCTACTGGTTGGTGACCACTGAGGTAGTGGCTCCGTCCTCCCTCCCTGCACTGCTGCCTCTGTATCAGAAGCAGCAGTGCGGGGGGGCTACACGTTACAGAGAGGGTTAACCAATGAGCCCTCACACACACAAACACGCGCGTGCGCGTGAACGATATGTTTCTCTTGTTACATGTCTTAATCCTAAAGTTTGTTTTCATTTTCAGTATGTACCAGTCAAGGGAGATCATGTGATAGGCATAGTGACTATCAAAGCAGGTGATATATTCAAAGTGGATGTTGGTGGAAGTGAGCAAGCATCTTTGTCCTACTTGGCATTTGAAGGTGCAACCAAAAGAAACAGGCCAAATGTGCAGGTAATTTTGTTATATATATATATTGGCACTATCAAAGCCCTTAAAATACTGTGTTTTCACTTTCTTGCAAATTGACAATTAAAATTTCCTCATATATTTATCCGTATCTTAGTCAAAAGATGTTCTGGTATATAATAGATTTTTAGTGAAATGTACAAACATTTTCTTTGCCTTTTCTCCTAGCTTTTATGTTGGACCCTGGCAGAGGGAGGGATTTTCTTCCTTTGATCACTGACTATCACAGTATTAGTTGCCAGATTTTGCCATTCATTATACAGAGGGTGTGCAGCTGTGTCACAGGGAGGAAATGGCACTTCTGTGATAGAATAGCTCTTCAAAGAGAGAGTCTGAGATCAATTTAGGCCTAGAATTCAGGTTACATAAAACAGGCTCTTACAAAATGTGACTGTCGTGCTGTCTTGAGTGGCTCTCGACTATAGTACCTAACTCAGGGCAGACTATGAAACAGGGCAGACATGTTAAACTGGTGATGAATTATATAATTAAATGTCACCAACTCAGTAACAAATATGAACACCTGGATCATAGACAGTTCCCTTAGACATTCTTTATCTTGCCACCCAGACAAGAGGAGCTTAATGATAAATAGTTAGTTACACCAAAAATCACACCATGTTCAAGTTGCTTTGTTGCTTTCAGTCCACAAGACAATCATTTACCCCAGATCAGTTGATACTAGGGATGTAGGCGAGTAGTACCTGTCGCTTCCCATCCCCGTTAGTGCCTCTGCATGAGAGGCAGCAAGGGGGAGGAAACAGGAGTCGGCTTAAAAGCTGGTTTTCCCCAGTGTTGCCTGCCCCCTTATCCCCACTGATAGAGACAGCAGCAGGGGACATGGGAGGCTGCCACAGAGCAGGCTCTGCCCACTGCAAACCTGGCACAAGCTGGGACCAAGCAATTCCAGCTTGTGCTGATCAGGGACCACTGCAGCTCTGCCTGTGCACCTGGCTCCTACAATTAAACTGCAGAGCTGCAGTGAGGGTAGCTCCTGAACCAGCACAAGCTGGGACTGAGCACCTTCCCTTATCAATTAATCGTGAAGTCAATACAAATTGTATCGACTACACAATTAGTCAGTTACCCATCTCTTAACATCCTTAGTTGGTACTCTAGAACTTACACCAAAGACAGTGCCTGTAGCCAATCCTCTAATAAGCTATCTAAAGGTTTAAAAGTCTCAGAGATGTAGTAGGTTGTTCTCTTGAAAGTTCATGAAACAATCTACATTTTTTTTGTTAGTCTCTAAGGTGCG
Organism: Pelodiscus sinensis; assembly: GCF_049634645.1. Lineage (NCBI taxonomy): Eukaryota > Metazoa > Chordata > Testudines > Trionychidae > Pelodiscus > Pelodiscus sinensis. Next base: position 14,186,509 of record NC_134718.1, read on the forward strand.
GCAGGACCGTTTGTTGTTTAAGTTTTATCTAAAGGTTTGTTAACTAGGAAAAGGAAATGAGTTCATTGTAAGTTAAATAAGCAAGCCTGTACACACAAATGAACCATTATCTAAATCCTAAAAGTACGAATGTTGTAATAATCTGTCAATTCCAAGTGTCCTTCAGGGCAGATTTAGGGGAAACCTCTGGGAATCTCTGCTTCAGTTTAAAGCCTGTGGCCCTATCAGAGTTCAAACAGCAGAGAGAGAGATGGAACATTTTCAAGTCTACAGGGTAAGCGTCTTTGCATGTAGCAGTTTCAGTGTGGGATGAGGCCATTAATTAACCTATTGTATCAGGATCTGATTGTGATACCCTACTTTATAGGAGGGAGAGAATTCTCGTGCCTGGGTTCACAAGTTCAGAGAAAACATTTCTAAAGTTATACAGTAAAACATAAATATATTACTATCACATGGAATACAGATGTAAAGGAGATTAGTGCATGCAGCCACTTGCAAGCATTTCATAAGAGATTAAACATAAAATGCATTCTTGTAAGAATTATACTTACTTTGGGTAAAATGAACAGGTAAACTGGTCTGATTCCAAGCTATAAGTTTTAATTTTAGCTAATGTCTGTAGCCTGGGCAAGAGCTGGCACCTTGTTTTCCAGCATTTCAACAACAATCAGTAGAAATGTTTCTGTCTGTAACATTAAATACAAATAGTCCCCGACTTACAAATGAGTTACATACCAAGGACTTGGTCGTAACTCGATCTGTTCGTAAGTCAAAGCCCATTCATTTACATGTGACCATGCTGTTCATAAACACGGATCCTACGTTCGTAACTTGGGGATGCTCTTAATGGGAGGTTGGTCGTCAGGATGAACGGTCGTAAATTGATGCCCTCATAACTCAGGGACTACCTGTAGTAACCATTTTCTGTTTGTATATGTATCCCAGCATTTCTGCATTCTGCCGACATAACAAGACAGTAAAACTGACTGAATGAAATGCAAAAGTAAACTATTAAAATTATGAAAATAAATTATTTTTAAAAATAATTTGTTTTAAATCTAAAATGAAGTTGAAATAAGGGTTTGCTTTAAAAAAATACCATGCATGAAGTTGAGGATAGCGCTGCTTTAAGGGAAAAAATCTATGTGCTACATTCCTGCAAAGGTTCCCAAGGGGTAGCTGTGTTAGGCTGTAACTGAATAAATTTAAACAACAAATAGTCTTGCAGCACCTTAGAGACTAACAAAAAATGTAGATGGTATCATGAGCTTTTGTGGGCACAACCACAAAGTGGTTTAAGTTTTAAAGTTCATTCCTGAAAAGTTCCTTTTGCAATTGCTGATGTCTTTAGCAACCTTATGTTACAGTACAAGGACTAGCTATATATCAGTGATAAAAATGTAGCTGTGTTAGTCTGGTGTAGCTGAAACAAAAAACAGGACTATGTAGCACTTTAAAGACTAACAAGATGGTTTATTAGATGATGAGCTTTCCTGGGCCAGACCCACTTCCTCAGATCAAATAGTGGAAGAAAATTGTCACAAATCCTTTGGTATATATGGTTGTGACAGTTTTCTTCCACTATTTGATCTGAGGAAGTGGGTCTGGCCCACGAAAGCTCATCACCTAATAAACCATCTTGTTAGTCTTTAAAGTGCTACATAGTCCTGTTTTTTGTTTTATCTATATAATAGGTATTAAGACCAGTAGTATCCACAAGAGGTCTGGAAGAATGGATAAATGTTGAAGCAAAAACTGCTCATACATATATATCTATTTTATTAATACATAACAATACTTTAGCAAAGAGTGTAATGACAGGTTTAAGAAAGTATATATGGGCCTGATACAATTCTCTTCCCATTGTTTGTTTTAGGTGGGAGATCTTATTTATGGTCAGTTCATTGTGGCCAACAAAGACATGGAACCAGAGATGGTCTGTATAGACAGCAGTGGAAGAGCAAATGGAATGGGAGTAATTGGACACGAAGGCCTGTTGTTTAAGGTTTCTTTAGGTCTAATAAGAAAGTAAGTATTACAACTTTTAAATTTTCAGGAATGAGAGAAGTTTTGTCACATTTTTTATTTGTGACAGTTGAGTTTGAGCTTCTTTATCTTGATGGAAAATTGCATGCACCAATGTACTTAATGCTGTAGCACTGAATGTCCATAACCAGCAGGTCTGAATAGTATGACAAGTGCAGTAACAAATGTGATAAAATTGTTCTTAGGGAATATATTTCAACATTATTGCCTGACTAAATTATTTGATCTTTGTGGTCCTAAGTTTATAATCAGCACACGAATATCATATAAAGAAGGAAGAGATGGACAATAAAGTAAAATACCTATAAATGTTACAAAACAAATTACTGGCATTTAAATTAACAAGTCTTTGGTATGTTGGCTATTTCTTTGAAAGCTGTACTCTAACCATAATTCTACTTACTCTAGACATTTTAAAATGGTTATGAAGTTTATCATTTACCTTTATTAGGTGGTAGTGTCTTGAATTGGAATTTCTTTTCTACTTGGTCTTGTTGCTACATTATTTAGAAAATATTGTGCTATCAAACTTGTGACATATAGGGGCTACTCATAAATTTGCTGTGTACGTATTCAGTGTTCAGTGGTAAGTAGAATCTATATATAGTAATTTGTATGAGAATAACATCAGTTCCTTGAACACAGTTTTCACACAGCCTTCAGTGGTATTTTCAAGCATCCTTAGAATTCTCCCTTCCAAGAAGAACCAAGAAAAGGGACTGAAGAAACAAACTAACCTTAATCAGTTTCCTCCTCCGAAAGCTATTCAGAGAAGACAAGGGAAGAGAGAGTCTGTGGCAAGAACCACCCTCTTATTTTAAAAATTTTTATCAGCAGCTCTTTCACATAGAATCTAGATGAGCTATTCCAGATTAAAATAAATCCTACTTACTGCTCAGTTGCAAAGGAGGAGCTACAATCAATTTCATTTAAATCTGGTTCACAAACACTAGTATGTCTTAATCAAACTGTATTATTGTTGCACAGTGTCACAGCAAGGTACATATTTTTACTTTAACATATTTGGATTTTTTTTTTAAATTTAACCTTCACATTAATTTTCTCTTGGTTTAGGATTTTTTTAAAAATTGAACTTGTACAAGAAATTCAACATGTTACTGTTTTGTATTACAATAAAAGTTTGAATCTATGCTTCCATAGTTAAAACTGATTCAATTGGAAGTTGCTACAGATACCTTTGTGCTACTGGTGGTATAAGCAGTAGTTATGTTATTGACTAGCAACATTGACATGTATTTCAGTTACACAATTTATTCTGACATCCCTTTTACTCTTTCAGGCTTTTAACTCCCAATTGTGAAATCATTCAGGAATTGGGACAACTGTACCCTTTTGAAATAGTATTTGGAATGAATGGAAGAATATGGGTAAAAGCAAAAACAATTCAACAGACTTTAATTGTGGCAAATATCTTGGAAGCCTGTGAGCATATGACAGCAGAACAAAGAATGCAAGCATTTGCCAAACTATCAGAGAGATGATGTAAAGAAAATGTTGGGTTCATTTGTCTTTGCAAGGATTGTAATATTTTTGTAGTAAGATGTATATTAATAACCCATTTTTAAATGCTGCATCTGCCATTTGTTCATTCTTTTTACCTACCACTCCCTCTTTCCCGATCGCTTGATCTCTTTAGTCGTCCACACTCAAGAATTCCCTCCACTTTCTCAGCAGCCGTGTTTTGATTATTATGAAACAAATAGATATAATCTTCTAAAGTCTCTCACAATAAA